>NC_133312.1:12467619-12539022 GCF_012295235.1 Primulina huaijiensis
AAGTCTTTTAAAAATTTTGCATATGAAGGTACTTGTTTAATAGCATCTAATAATGGAATATTTATCTTTACTTGTTTAAAAACTTCATAGATATCAGAATCATTTTTTTGTTTTTTATGATTTGTTAATGCATGAGGAAATGGTGGAGGTTTATTTGATTCATTTACTATTTCAGATGATTTATCATTCAACATATTATTTTTAGAATTTAAGGTATCATCATTCTCAAAAGTATCAGGATTATCATCCTTACTCTTTGATTTTAAATGATCCTTGTTTTCATTACTATATGGATCATTAACTATTTTACCACTTCTAAGGGTAATAACAGATTTTATTTGATCAATTTTTTCATTTTTTAATTCTTGATTTTGATTTTTAGGATTAGGTTGAGGTTGAGATGGAAATTTTCCTTTTTCATGAATATTAAGTGCAGATGCAAATTTTGCAAGAGTTTCTTTCAAATCAGTCATAGATTGACTGTTTTGAATATTGATAGATTCTTGCTTTTGGATAAATGCATGAATTACTTCTTCAAAGTTTTTTATTGGAGGTGTAACATAAGGAATATAACCTTGATGATTTTGGTTATTTTGAAAATATTGTTGTGAGGGTTGTGCATTATTATCATTCCTATAACTAAAATTAGGATGATTTTTCCATCCAGGATTATATGATGTTGAAAAAGGATCTAATATTGGTTTTTTATAATTGTTAACATAATTTGCTTGTTCATGGAGACATTCTTTAAATGAAGGTAATGTTGGACAATCTTTTGTAGCATGATCATGTGTATCACATATATGACAAACAATTTCTTGAATACTTTTTAATTGAACACTCTTTTTCATTTCTAATGACTCAATTTTTCTTGCTAAATATGCAAGTTTAGATTGAATATCTATATCATCTTTAAGATTATAGATACCACCCCCATTTGTTGAATTATTGATTTTAGTTGTTGGTGGTTCTATTGTGCCTATATTATCCCGATTTTGTGCATTTTCTGCTAATGAATCCAAATACTCCATAGCTTCATTTGGGTTTTTGAAACAACCCCCTCTCATGACATTTAAATTTAAAAGAAAAAACATACGCGGAAGCATTTGAAATTAAAAGGGAAAGAACATTAAATCATTTACATCATAAGCATTTTCAAAATTCGTTTACATAAACATTCACTTTTAAATCCTTCAAAAGAAAACCAAAAGTCAACATTATTAACCCCATAATTTCCAATCTAAAAGTTTCATAACAAAAGTTCAAAAGTTTCCCTTCCATAGCTATATGACTTCTTCCTCCTCGGACAATCCGCTTCAATCCTTTTTATCACCTGCATCACATGACATTAACTGGAATGAGATAAAACTCAGTAAGCAGAAAGCTGTACATAACAATTACATATACATAGGCTTGGCTTGGAACATGGCTATAACAATGGCAATGAAAAATGAATCAATGGAAATAAACAATGAATAATACCATCTTCAATGAACAATAGATAACAAAGCAGTATAGATGGTATTTCATGACATGAATTAAAGGAAAGGAAATGATAGCCTGTGACCTGTGACCTGTGACCTGTGGATAGTATCTCTTTGATATATAAATATATCAAAGCTGTGAGAGATACTCAAAATCATGTGATTGGCCAATGACATGCATGAATTACTATCATTCATTGGCTTTAATCATAGGGAACTTCATTTGGGCATTTTAACAAATACTTGGTAGGCAACAATAAAGTACTAGCTCCTTATCAATGAATTCAATGGTAATTTTGGCACAATGAACAAATAACAATACATACATAAATAATCTAACAATGGAAGGAGCTAGACATCAATAAACATGACTTATATACATATATATCATGTGGGCACTTGAAAGGTAGCTTCTACTTACAACCACAAGCACAATGGCTGCTAATGTAACCTTGATTGAATTCCTACATCAATAAACACAAAAATAACCAACAATTATCAACATTAATTCAAGAAATCAACAATTCAACTTAACCCTTCCTTACTTCAAACCCTCCCAACTCCAAGAATATAAAAGTTCATACCTTATAGCTTGAAGTCTAAGATAGGAGACTCTAAAATCCAACTATAAACCTTGCAATTGGAGTAGAGAATGAAGGAGAGTAAATCTTGAAGGGAAAAGAGCTAGGAACGATCCAAGGAAAAATAAGAAATGAGAAGTGAGAAGAATAGTGTAGAAAGTGGATTAAAAGCCTATAAATACACAAAAAAACGTGTTTTCTATGCCATAGACACGGACCTCGTGCCGCTCTCCGTGTAGAGGTACGTGTACACACGGGAAATCACTCATTTTGCATGGCAAGACCCGGACCCGTGTACAGGTCCGTGTACCCTCTGCCAAGGGCCAAAATTGTATTTTTTTATTCCGAATTAGCCAAAGTGGTAAACATGAAAGTTGTAGCCCTATGTGTTTTCTTGCATCTCCAATTAGCCTCATGTCATTTGAAGGTTTGGTTTTTATGCTCATTCTCCCAACATGTGTCAGTGCAGGAACAACGAAACAAACGACACACTTCGGGCCACTTTTGGCTCGTCTTCCCTAATGATTTGAACAAAACTCAAAACATAAAAGTTATAGCCTTATACCTTATCTTTCCAATGAAATTAGCCTCACATCAATTGGAGCAATAAACAAAACATTATACTAAAAACCACAACAACTGCCATATTTTTCATACCGTTTCTGCACTTCCATTTCCTATTTGGCTCAAAATCAACTTTCTATTCTACCCATGCATTTCTTTAATCTTTACCAACTATGAACATAATACCAAAACAATAACCATAAACAATGATCATATTTTAACCATTCCAATAAACATAACCATTACACATAATCTCAACCATCAAACCATATGAAATATCCATTACCATAATAAACCATAAATATCCAATAACCATATCTCCTAAACACCCAACCAAAAATAATATCATAAACAATAAAATGCTAAAAGGTTGGGATATTACAATCTCCCCTCCTTATAAAAATTTCGTCCTCGAAATTTGCTTACCGTCGAATAAATTCGGATAACGATGTTTCATCTCCTCTTCCGGTTCCCACGTGGCCTCTTCAATCACATGATTTCTCCAAAGAACTTTGACAATACCAATCTCTTTGTTCGTTAACATATTAACCTTGCGATCAAGAATTTGAACCGGCACTTCCTCGTAGCTTAAGTTAGGCAAAAGATCCAATGATTCGTACCGAAGAACATGAGATGGATTAGAGAGGTACTTACGTAGCATTGAAACATGAAATACGTGATGAACTCGATCCAAGTCTGGTGGCAATGCAAGACAATAGGCTCGGTCTCCCATCTTATCAAGAATCTCGAACGGTCCAATGTATCGAGGACTTAACTTGCCTTTCTTTCCAAATCGCATAACTCCCTGAAGAGGAGCTATTTTGATAAATGCATGATCACCAACCTCGAATGCCAAAGGCCGCCGACGAACATCAGCATAACTCTTCTGTCTAGACTGAGCTGTCTTCATTCTTTATTGGATCAAAGCCACAACATCTACTGTCTGTTGAACCAACTCCGGGCCCAACATCTTTCTTTCACCTATCTCTTCCCAATACAAAGGAGAGCGGCACTTTCTTCCGTATAAAGCTTCATAAGGTGCCATGCCGATTGAAGATTGGAAACTGTTATTAAATGAGAACTCTACCAAAGGCAACTTAGAATCCCAACTTCCCGGGAAATCAATCGTACAAGCCCTTAGCATATCTTCAAGAATTTGGATAACCCTTTCTGATTGACCGTCACTTTGAGGATGATACGCGGTGCTAAAAGCCAATTTCGTTCCCAAAGCTCGATGCAAACTCTTCCAAAACTCGGATGTAAACCTTGGATCACGATCTGAAACTATCGTCACCGGTATCCCATGAAGTCTCACAATCTCTTGAATATGCGCCTCAGCATATTGATTCATAGAATAAGTGGTCTTGACAGGAAGAAAATGTGATGACTTGGTCAATCGATCCAAGATCACCCAAATAGAATTGAAGCCTTTCTGAGTCCTTGGCAACCCAACAACAAAATCCATAGTTATATGCTCCCACTTCCATTGCGGTATAGGCAAGAATTGCAACAATCCCGCCGATCTCTGGTGCTCAATCTTAACCTGCTGACATGTTAGACATTTAGACACAAATAACATGATATCTTTCTTCATACCTTGCCACCAGTAAAGACGTCGAAGATCTTGGTACATCTTGGTACTACCGGGATGTACAGAATATGGCGCTGTATGATCTTCAACAAGTACCTCTTTTCGAATGTCATCACCCATAGGAACACATATCCTGCCTTGAAAGGTCAGTAACCCATCACAATTTGACCCAAATTCAGAAACTCCTGTCAGATCACTTTTCCTCTTCAACTCTAATAACTGAGCATCCAGCTGTTGTCCCTTCAAAATTCGATCAAATAAAGTTGAGTGAAGAACTAGAGCAGACAATCGAGCAACTGTACCTGAAGATACCAAATTGATCTCATTTCTTTGAAAATCAAGCAGCAAAGGTTTAGAAATCATGGAACCCAATAAAGAACTCGATTTGTGATTCAAAGCATCCGCAACCACATTAGCTTTTCCAGGATGATAGCTAATGGTGCAATCGTAGTCTTTCACCAGTTCTAACCATCTTCGCTGCCGCATATTCAAATCCTTCTGTGAAAACAAATAACTCAAACTTTTGTGATCTGTAAATATTTCACATTTTTCACCATATAGATAATGCCGCCAAATCTTTAAAGCAAAAACCACCGCCGCCAACTCCAAGTCATGAGTGGGATAGTTCTTCTCGTATTCCTTCAACTGACGGGAAGCATATGCTATCACTTTCCCACGCTGCATCAACACGGCACCTAACCCCTGCTCTGAAGCATCTGTATATACAACAAAATCTTCAGTACCACAAGGAAGTACTAAAACAGGAGCAGAAGTCAACTTATCTTTCAATGTTTAGAATGCTCTTTGGCACTCGATGGTCCATTCGAACTTGGTAGCCTGCCGTGTCAAACTCGTCAGTGGCAATGCTATCTTCGAAAAGTTCGCTATGAACCGTTTGTAATACCCTGCTAAACCAAGAAAACTCCTTACCTCTGAAACTGTCTTTGGAATAGACCATTGCTTGATGGACTCAATCTTGGATGGATCAACAGATATTCCTTCTTTCGAAACAATATGGCCCAAAAATGCCATCTGCTCTAACCAGAACTCACATTTCTTTAACTTGGCATACAATTGCTTATCCCTCAACTGGTGCAACACAATCCTCAAATGCTCACGATGGAGTTCTCGTGTCTTTGAGTAGATCAAGATGTCATCAATAAAAACAATGACAAAAGTATCCAAATACGGCTTAAAGACACGATTCATCAAATCCATAAAAACTTAAGGAGCATTGGTTAGCCCAAACGACATCACCAAAAATTCATAATGGCCATACCTCGTTCTAAACGAAGTCTTTGGTATGTCCTCATTTTTCACCTTCAGTTGATGGTAACCGGACCGAAGGTCGATTTTCGAAAATATTGCTGCTCCTTGCAATTGATCAAAGAGATCATCAATGCGTGGCAAAGGACATTTATTCTTCACTGTTACCTTGTTGAGTTCTCGGTAGTCAATACATAATCGCATTGATCCATCCTTCTTCTTTACGAACAAAACTGGAGCTCCCCAAGGTGAGGAACTAGGTCGGATAAAACCTTTATCTAATAGCTCCTGCAAGTGAGGCGTCAATTCTTTCATTTCAGTAGGAGCCATTCTGTATGGAGCCTTGGAAATTGGAGCTGTACCTGGAGTTAAGTCAATAACAAACTCCACCTCTCGATCAGGTGGTAAACCAGGCACATCATCAGCAAAAACATCAGGATAATCCTGAACCACATCAATGTCCTGAAATTGCAAATTACTTTTCTTTCGCACATCAACCACTGAAGCTAGATAACCCATACAACCTTTGTGCAACAACTTATTAGCTTGAAGGCAAGAAATAATAGGAATATCCACCGAAGAGACTAGACCAAAACATCACTATCATGGTTATCGGCTAAAAATTTCACCATCTTGCCCACACAATCAATCACCGCACGATACGCAGATAACCAATCCATACCCAATATAACATCGAATCCAACCATCAGAATAACAATAAGATCAGCAAACAACAATCTCGTACCCATCTGTACGGGACATGCCTTAAAAATACTAGTAGGACAAATCTCATCACCAGAAAGCAACATAATAGTGAAGTGCAATGGCATAACAGTAGGTTCCACAAATATAAAATGCAAAAACAATTCAGACATAAAATAATGGGTTGCACCAGTGTCAATCAATGTAATTGCTTCTTTGCCATAGATTAAAATATTACCTGATATCACAGAAGAATCAGGATTAACACTTTCTTGCAGGAGAGAGGACATTTTCAGTGCCGTGTGCCCCATCTCCTTGCATCTAAAACATCGTCCACTACCCACCAAACACTCACCCTTGTGTGGCTTTCCACATTTAGGACATACCGGTCGTTCAGTATCAAAAGAAGGCACAGGAGGTTTAGAGCGCTGCTCCATCTTACCCTTACCTTTGTGGCCACCACAAACATTTGCATTTGCACCTTGTCCTCTAGCATGGAAAGCTTGCCTTCTTAATTGCCTCTCTTTCTCAATTTCTTGCTCATCATGTTCCGCAAGCAAAGCTCTCTCCACGATATCTTGATACGTGACTACCTTGGACATATGCACATCCCTTCGAATTTCTGGCTTCAACCCATGAAGGAAGTGTTCTCCTTTATCTTTATCAATCTCAGCAATAAAAGGAACAAAGACACATCCTTCTTCAAACTTCAACGTATATTCAGTAACAGACAAAGCATCCTGCTTCAAATCCAGAAATGCCTTCACCTTCTTGGCTTTTACTTCACGTGAAAAGTATTTGGCGTAAAATACCTCCTTAAACTCGTTCCACTTCAGTTCACGAACATTGACAGTAACTTTGGTGGCTTCCCACCAAATACGAGCAGCTTTTACCAACATAAACACAGCACAACTAACCTTTTCTTGATCAGTGAACTTCAAATAATCGAAGATGGCCTCCAATGACTTGACCCATTCAAGAGCCACTAGTGGATCAGGACCACCAATAAAATCAGGAGGGTTCATACGCCTGAAATGATCGTAAGCACCATCTTCAAAACTTTCCATTGTGTCTTGAACTCTTCCACCACCACGACCCTGAGTCGAGGTTGTTAGAGTAGGTGCACGTCGAGCCAAGTGTTGGCCGAGTGTTCACAATGAAACTCTATGTATAACCAGTCTTTATTTTAATAATATTTGAAATTATTGTTTTGGCGCTTCTTTATCTGTATACCCATGCTAGTTGCATAGATAAAGTCCTTGAATATACAAATAGTAGAAAGAATATGAGATGCTCATGTGATGAGTATCATGAAACTCATATTTGGAATACTGTATATTCTAAACAGTTCCTAGTCGATTTAGCCGCCGCTAAGAAGGATATAGGCCGCTCGAGTTCGAGACTAGTATCTGCGATGTGAGTACCATGTTTCATTGGTAGGGGACATTGTGATGTCCGAGCATGCAGATAGGTGCTCCTTGTAGAGTGCACTGAACAACCCTCCATAAAGGATTTTCCAAGTTGTTCTCACTTATCGAGTGGAAAAGTCCTAGTTTATGGTTGTACACCATTAGTCCTTATGACCCGGGACAACATTGAGACTCTATGTGCTAGAATTACACTTTGACTTGTTTACCAACTCTCAAGGGGTCATCAGGTGGCAAGGTTGGGTGTTCTGTCGAAACATATAGGAGTCGATGCATTGTAGTCGGGGATTCACCGCTTACCTACGGGTATGGATATCCTATGTATTTTCATGTGCGTGTAGTTTGAAATCTCTGATCAGAGTATGGTGTTAATTATGAAAGGGGTTTCATAGATTACACCATCGATGCAACTACGACATGACACATAGCATCGATTCATTGACAACTCTCGATAAACCAATGGTTGTCGAATCGGTTGGGATATATGAGTTGAAGGGACCGTACTGTACGCTAACCATAATTGAATGGTTCTTGCAGGCACTATCATTTGATACCTAGGGCATCATGTAAGCGATGCTGCTAGGCGTTTAACATGATTGGTTGGGTACTATCAGACTTGAGTTCTGACGTTCTTATTATCAAGGAGTTGATAAGTAAGAATGGAGCAATTGGGGTATGCTCGAATAAGGACATGTTTAGTCCGAATCACATGGAGATGTGAACCCACGGCTAGTTGTATCAATGAACCATTGAGGGCCACACAAGTACTAGCTTTCTAGATCCCGATGAGAAGTAAAATAGTTCAATGTGTTGAACGGCTTATAAATGAGTTTATAAGCGTAAAGAAAACGGAAGTATGACTTCTATGAGAGAAATGTAAATTTTAATTTATGGAAGTGTTCCTAAATTAAAATTTGGCCAAGTGAATAATGTATTTGAAAATTGTGATTTTCATAAACATTATTATGGACTAAATTAAATTAATTCAAGTGTTGAATTAATTAAACACTAGTGGACCTAGTAGAGTCCAAATAATTAAATTAATTCAAGTGTTGGATTAATTAAATCATATTGAGTCTTGTAGAACTTAATTAAAATAATTATTTAACTAGTGGGACTTGGGTAAATTCAAGTAATGTTTAATTAGTCTCAAATATGTTTGAGATAATTAAATTTAGTCCATGGTTTTTTAATTTGATTAAAAACCATATAATATACATGCACGTGAGGTGAAAGATTGGGAGACTACTTTTTGTGTTTTCAAGGCATGGGATGCATTTTTTGCTTTCAACTTTTTGCATGTCCAAGACAAGTCTTCCTTCCCCCCATTCCAATCATCTTGGCCGAAATTCTTCAAGCATTCTCTCCAAGTTTTCTTTCATTTTTTTCTTCAAAATTGTTGGAGAAACAAAATCTTCTTATTGAAAAATCTTCTTGTTTTTCTAGTGCAAAACAAGAAGGGATTTACCTAGAAAGTGGGGGCCTAATTTTTGAAGGAGGAGGAAGCTTGTAGATCTTCATCCACTCAAGAGCCAAGTTGTTTACAACTTGGTTGGTCCCATTCATCAACCTCAAAAGGTTGATAGGTATAATCTCTCAAACTTCCTATGTATGTCTTGTATGGTGTTTAAATGTATTTGTTGCACAAGGAACATGGTGGCCGAAAATTTTAGCATGTAAAATAAAATTTTTGACTTCCGTTGCGCTTCTGGTAACCGTAACCGATCCCCTTTCAAGTGGTATCCGAGCTATGGTTACGTTTTTTGTGTAGCATTTACAAGATATTATATTGAGATTGATTTCTAACCGCTTGAGATGAAATTTTGCAACAAAATTCAAGGTTTGATGGAGCATATTTCGGGCAGCATGTTGCTGCCCGTTTCGGGCAGCCCGGACTGCCCGATTGGCTGCCCATTTTGGGCAGCTAGGGCAGCCCGAACAGCCCCTATTTTTAAAATTTAAAAAAAAAAATTTTTTTGGTTGCCGGAATCCGGCGACGGAGCTCCGGCGACGGCGATGACGGCTAGGGTATCCAAAAGTGTTTTGGAATATCAAAGTGTCATGGGCCTTGAGTTGTTGGGCCATTGGATGGCTAACAATTTTGTGAAATTTTAAATGAGCCGAAAATGTTTTGTTGGAAAATAAGCTTTTGGGCCCTTAAGTTTAAAATTACAAAAGTTGCAAATATTTTCTCATGAAATAAATAATTTAAGTTGGACTTTAATTATTTATAGTAAATTGTGATTTACAAGAAATTCGGTTATAAATAAATTAATTAGAAAGTAGACAAAGGTGTTTGTATACTTTGTTAATTTAATTTATAATCGTGGCGGTTAGTGATTGGATCAAGATATATGATATTGGATCAATTAATTATTGTGATAATTAATTGATGGTGTATGATATGTGATATTATGCATGAAGGATGATCAAAAGCCCAAGCCCAATTTGCTAGGTGTATGCTAGGATATTTTGTGTTGAATGATTGTAATAATTATCAATTTATAAAGTTGACTTGGTTTATGGCCCGTTCCCACCCCATGAGATGTATCCCTATTTGCCATGGATATTTATTTGTAAATATTAGTATAGTGGAAGATCAAGATTGGAAGATGGTGGCCTTGATGATTATGAAGATCGAAGACATGTAAATATTGGAAGCTAATGTAATAGTTGCATTTGCATCCCATGCATTTCCCTAGGATTGGACCTAGGCCCGTGTTTAGCTCACACGGGCCATTAGTTTTGGGGCGATTGATCATCCTTGTTTTGTTTACTGTTTATAATATATGCATGATATGTTATAAATAATGAGTATGTGCGTTATTATTATGATAATAACAAAGTTGCATGAATCCGGCAAACATACGATCAAACATGGCGAGCTTTTAAATAAAATTAATGATGAGACCTTTCAAAATTAAAAACCCTCATTTTGAATAAGATTCAAAATTAATATCAAGCCCGAAAAGGGGAATTATAAATTTGTTTATAATTTCCATGTCTTCCATCGACAATGGGTGCATGATGAACGCTACCCGTGCTCGGGGCTCGGCTCATATTATTGGGGGGGCCTTGGGTGCCGGAAAGCTGTGACATCCATTGACATGGTGATGTGAACTACGTGGAACTCCCATGATTTCGGCTCATATTATTGAGGGAACTCATGGCGACCGTCCATTAAGGTTCAATATCGATGGGTTAGGCTTGACACGTGAAGATGAACGACGTCATATTATTGGGTCCTAATCAAACGTGAGACAAAAGTTTACGTAGAGGGTTGCATGGAGATGCAATTGGAAACTACCTTTTAGGAATTGTGATTGGCTGATATTATTCGGGATCATAATTCGCTAATTGGACCTTACGTACCTACTGAGGAAAGGAGTTTCCCGTTTTCACTAGAGGGTAGTGAAAGATGTCAAAACAGTGGGAGCGAATATTTATAAAGTAAAAGTCCATACTTTATATCTTACTAAATATTTTGAAATAGTCATCAACATTTATCTGTTTTCACTTTTCAGTACAAATTGACAATGTCTTCGATTCGCAATCCGATATCTGCAATACTCGACAAACACATGTTAACCGGACCTAATTACCTCACTTGGCTAAGAAACCTAAAAATCGTCTTGAATTCGGAAAGGATAGCATATACACTTACTGAGTCGCCCCCTGTTGAGGCTCCGACTGACTGCACTCCTGAGGAATTGCAGACTTACAAGGAATGGTGTGACCATGACTTGAAAGCCAGGTGTTATATGCTGACTTCTATGAATGATGAGCTACAGAGGCGTTTTGAGGATGCAAAGAGTGCTGCTGACATTCATTTGCATCTCAAGGAGCTCTTTGGAGAGCAAACACGGCCTCTTCGGCATGCTACCGTCAAGGAGCTAATCACTTTACGCATGCGAGATGGGGCCTCGGTCCATGAGCATGGCCTAAAAGTGATTGGGCTCGTGGACAAGCTCGTTGGCATGGATTTGATGTTGCCTTTGGAGTTGACCACTGACGTGTTACTCTTGTCACTGCCTAGCTCGTTTGATCCTTTTGTGGTGAATTTCAATATGAACAAGATGGAGCCGACCCTTGAGGAGTTGGTGAACATGCTTGTGACCTTTGAGTCCACCATCAAGAATGAGAAGCTGGTTCTTTATGTGGGTTCTTCATCTGGTACGAAGATTGATCCACATGGGAAGGGAAAGAAGCGTTCTTTCCAACGTCCCAAGAAGAACGTGCCCTTGATGAGGCAATCTCCGAATCCCGTTGTGGCAGCCACACCAGTTAAGGCTGACAAGACTGCTGATGAATGTCATCACTGCAAGAAGCCTGGACATTGGAGGCGTAACTGCTGGGAATATCTTGCCCAGAAGGGTTCTGGAAATGGTATGTTCTTTATCGAAGTAAACATTTCAATTAACTCTACTTCTTGGGTATTAGATACCGGCTGTGGCTCACATCTCTGTAATGAGTTGCAGGTGATGGGAAGAAGTAGGAGGCTCAAGGAAGGTGAGACCTTCTTGAGAATGGGCAATGGAGCAAGAGTTGCTGCCAAGACCTTAAGAGATGTTTACTTATTGTTGAACAATGATTTTAAGTTATTTTTAAGAGATGTTTTGTTTGTACCTGATTTGGTAAGAAAACATTGTTTCCATTTCTATGTTGATAAAGATGGATATTCTTGTTTATTTGGCAAAGGTGTTTGCAATATTTACAAGAATGAATGTTTGATTGGTACTGGTGAACTTGAAGACGATCTCTATAACTTAAAATTGAAAGATATTCCACTAAATGTCCATTTAAAGGCAGACACCATATGAGATATGGATGAGTAAGTCTCCCAAATATTCTTGTCTTAGAATATGGGGGCCCTGCTTATGTGAAGCAGGTAGTGGGAGATAAAATTGGATTGTTGATCCATTTTATGTAACTTTGTGGGATATCCAAGGAATTAAGTTGGATATTGTTTCTATCATCCCCAAGAAACAAAGGTGTTTGTTTCTAAGAATGCAACCTTTTTGGAAAAGGAATTTCTATTGGATAGAAAAGGGGAGATGATAGAACTCGAAGAGGTTCGAGAGACACCCACAATTGTAGAACCCACACCCGAAGAGCCAAGAGAGGAGATACAAGCTCCTAGAAGATACGAGAGAGTCTCGAGACCACCTATGAGGTATGGTCTGCTTCTTGAAGAGGGCCATGATGAGCCTATCCATGGATGTGATCCAAGGACCTTCAAGGAAGCGTTATCTGATGCCGATTCATCCAAGTGGCTTGAAGCAATGGAATCTGAGATGAATTCCATGCATTCGAACCAAGTGTGGGATCTTATGGATCCACCTGAGGGAACGGTTCCCATAGGGACTTGGGGCGGATGGGAAGGTATTGACCTTCAAGGAGCGATTGGTGGCAAAAGGATATACTCAAAGACAAGGAGTTGACTTTGAGGAAACCTTTTCTCCAATTGCAATGTTCAAGTCTATAAGGATATTGCTAGCCATGGCTGCATGGTATGACCATGAGATATGGCAGATGGATGTCAAGACAGTCTTTCTTAATAGGGATTTTAAGAAAGTGATTTACATGTCTCAACCTGAAAGGTTTACATCTATCGGAAGTGAGCATATGGTATGCAAACTTCAGAGATCTATTTATGGTCTAAAGCAGGCATCTAGGAGTTGGAACCTCATATTCGATAATACAATCAAAGAGTTTGGTTTTACTAAGAATCCTGAGGAACCCTGTGTGTATAAGAAGGTCAGTGGGAGTGTGGTGACATTCCTTGTGCTTTATGTTGATGACATTCTACTCATTGGGAATGATGTAGGAATGTTGCAATCAACTAAGATATGGTTAGCGAGTAAGTTCTCGATGCAGGACTTGGGTGAAGCATCTTTTGTATTGGGAATACAGATCTATAGAGATAGTTCAAGAAGATTGCTTGGTCTCACCCAGTCCACATACATGATACCATCGTGAAGCGGTTCTCGATGGATGAGTCCTAGAGAGGACATCTACCAATGTGTCATGGCGTGTCCCTATCCATGTCTATGTCTCCCAAGACTGATGCAGAGATAGCGGCGATGACGAGCATTCCTTATGCATCTGCGATTGGTAGCATCATGTATGGGATGATATCTACACGTCCTGACGTGGTTTTAGCACTAAGTGTAGTGTATAGATATCAATCGAACCCTGGTCTTCCACACTTGAAAACTGTGAAAGACATCCTCAAGTAATTGAGAAGGACCAGTAAGTTGTTATTGGTCTATGGGGTGGAGAACTGAAATTGGAAGGCTATACCGACTCTAGCTTCCAAAGCGATATCGATGACTCAAAGTCAACCTCTAGGTTCGTATTCATGCTCATTGGTGCTGCTGTCTCTTGGAAGAGTTCCAAGCGAGACAGTACTGCGGATTCCACCACTGAGGCCGAATACATTGCTGCATCGGATGCAGCAAAGGAGGCTGTTTGGATAAGGAATTTCGTCCAAGCGTTGGACGTCATTCCTAATGGAGTTGCTCCTATCCCGGTGTTTTGTGAAACACGGGAGCCATAGCTCAGGCAAAGGAGCCAAGGTCTCATCAGAAATCCAAACAAGTATTGAGAAAGTACCACATCCTCGGAGAGATTGTGGAAAGAGAAGTGTCTATCGACTAAGTCGGCTCCGCAGATAATGTTGCTGATCCACTAGCTAAGCCTTTACCTGAACCATTATTCGAGATGCATCGCGAATCAATTGGTTTGAAGTATATGGGTAGTTGGCTCTAGTGCAAGTGGGAGATTGTTAGAGTAGGTGCACGTCGAGCCAAGTGTTGGCCGAGTGTTCACAATGAAACTCTATGTATAAGCAATCTTTATTTTAATAATATTTGAAATTATTGTTTTGGCACATCTTTATCTATATACCCATGCTAGTTGCATAGATAAAGCCCTTGAATATACAAATAGTAGAAAGAATATGAGATGCTCATATGATGAGTATCATGAAACTCATATTTGGAATACTGTATATTCTAAACGGTTCCTAGTCGATTCAGCCGCCGCTAAGAAGGATATAGGCCGCTCGAGCTTGAGACTAGTATCTGCGATGTGAGTACCATGTTTCATTGGTAGGGGACATTGTGATGTCCGAGCATGCAGATAGGTGCTCCTGGTAGAGTGCACTGAACAACCCTCCATTAAAGGACTTTCCAAGTGGTTCTCACTTATCGAGTGGAAAAGTCCTAGTTTATGGTTGTACACCATTAGTCCTTATGACCCGGGACAACATTGAGACTCTATGTGCTAGAATTACACTTTGACTTGTTTACCGACTCTCATGGGGTCATCAGGTGGCAAGGTTGGGTGTTCTGTCGAAACATATAGGAGTCGATGCATTGTAGTCGGGGATTCACCGCTTACCTACGGGTATGGATATCCTATGTGTTTTTCATGTATATGTAGTTTGAAATCTCTGATCAGAGTATGGTGGTAATTATGAAAGGGGTTTCATAGATTACACCATCGATGCAACTACGACATGACACATAGTATCGATTCATTGACAACTCTCGATAAACCAATGGTTGTCGAATCGGTCGGGATATATGAGTTGAAGGGACCGTACTGTACGCTAACCATAATTGAATGGTTCTTGCAGGCACTATCATTTGATACCTAGGGAATCATGTAAGCGATGCTGCTAGGCGTTTAACATGATTGGTTGGGTACTATCAGACTTGAGTTCTGACGTTCTTATTATCAAGGAGTTGATAAATAAGAATGGAGCAATTGGGGTATGCTCATATAAGGACATGTTTAGTCCGAATCACATGGAGATGTGAACCCACGGCTAGTTGTATCAATGAACCATTGAGGGCCACACAAGTACTAGCTTTCTAGATCCCGTTGAGAAGTAAAATAGTTCAATGTGTTGAACGGCTTATAAAGGAGTTTATAAGCGTAAGGAAAATTAGAAGTATGACTTCTATAAAGGAGAAAATAGTTCAATGTGTTGAACGGCTTATAAATGAGTTTATAGGCGTAAGGAAAAATAGAAGTATGACTTCTATGAGAGAAATGTAAATTTTAATTTATGGAAGTGTTCCTAAATTAAAATTTGGCCAAGTGACTAATGTATTTGAAAATTGTGATTTTCATAAACATTATTATGGACTAAATTAAATTAATTCAAGTGTTGAATTAATTAAACACTAGTGGACCTAGTAGAGTCCAAATAATTAAATTAATTCAAGTGTTGGATTAATTAAATCATATTGAGTCTTGTAGAACTCAATTAAAATAATTATTTAACTAGTGGGACTTGGGTAAATTCAAGTAATGTTTAATTAGTCTTAAATATGTTTGAGATAATTAAATTTAGTCCATGGTTTTTTAATTTGATTAAAAACCATATAATATACATGCATGGGAGGTGAAAGGTTGGGAGACTACTTTTTGTGTTTTCAAGGCATGGCATGCAACTTTTGCTTTCAACTTTTTGCATGTCCAAGACAATTCTCCCTTCCCCCCATTCCAATCATCTTGGCCGAAATTCTTCAAGCATTCTCTCCAAGTTTTCTTTCATTTTTTTTCTTCAAAATTGTTGGAGAAACAAAATCTTCTTATTGAAAAATCTTCTTGTTTTTCTAGTGCAAAACAAGAAGGGATTCACCTAGCAAGTGGTGGGCCTAATTTTTGAAGGAGGAGGAAGCTTGTAGATTTTCGTCCACTCAAGAGACAAGTTGTTTACAACTTGGTTGGTGCCATTCATCAACCTCAAAATGTTGATAGGTATAATCTCTCAAACATCCTATGTATGTCTTGTATGGTGTTTAAATGTATTTGTTGCACAAGGAACATGGTGGCCGAAAATTTTAGCATGTAAAATAAAATTTTTGACTTCCGTTGCGCTTCCGGTCACCGTAACCGATCCCCTTTCAGAGGTGTGCATGCTCAATAACTGTTGGATTTGCTCACCATGTACTTTTGCTTGCTCCTTCAATAACTTACTGAATTCATTTACAACCTTCACAGTCTTATCGGTCGTAGAGGTCCTATCATCTCCTTCAATATTCTTTCTCTTAGGAGGCATATCCTACACATATGCTCACTTTAACATAGATAGGAAGGAAGAGTACATCAATGGCAATGAAATGGAATCAATACTCAATGTTAAAATCAATAGATGCAGGATCAAAAACATACCAGATAGTCCTAGGTAGAAGAAGTCATATAAGGTCCAAAGAACTTTCGCTCTGATACCAATTGAAACAACCCCCTCTCATGACATTTAAATTTAAAAGGAAAAACATACGCGGAATCATTTGAAATTAAACGGGAAAGAACATTAAATCATTTACATCATAAGCATTTTCAAAATTCGTTTACATAAACATTCACTTTTAAATCCTTCAAAAGAAAACCAAAAGTCAACATCATTAACCCCATAATTTCCAATCTAAAAGTTTCATAACAAAAGTTCAAAAGTTTCCCTTCCATAGCTATAGGACTTCTTCCTCCTTGGACAATCCGCTTCAATCCTTTTTATCACCTGCATCACATGACATTAACTGGAATGAAATAAAACTCAGTAAGCAGAAAGCTGTACATAACAAATACATATACATAGGCTTGGCTTGGAACATGGCTATAGCAATGGCAATGAAAAATGAATCAATGGAAATAAACAATGAATAATACCATCTTCAATGAACAATAGATAACAAAGCAGTATAGATGGTATTTCATGACATGAATTAAAGGAAAGGAAATGATAGCCTGTGACCTGTGACCTGTGGATAGTATCTCTTTGATATATAAATATATCAAAACTGTGAGAGATACTCATAATCATGTGATTGGCCAATAACATGCATAAATTACTATCATTCATTGGCTTTAATAATAGGGAACTTCATTTGGGCATTTTAACAAATACTTGGTAGGCAACAATAAAGTACTAGCTCCTTATCGATGAATTCAATGGTATTTTTGGCACAATGAACAAATAACAATACATACATCAATAATCTAACAATGGAAGGAGCTAGACATCAATAAACATGACTTATATACATATATAGCATGTGAGCACTTGAAAGGTAGCTTCTACTTACAACCACAAGCACAATGGCTGCTAATGTAACCTTGATTGAATTCCTACATCAATAAACACAATAATAACCAACAATTATCAACATTAATTCAAGAAATCAACAATTCAACTTAACTCTTCCTTACTTCAAACCCTCCCAACTCCAAGAATATTAAAGTTCATACCTTATAGCTTGAAGTCTAAGATAGGAGACTCTAAAATCCAACTATAAACCTTGCAATTGGAGTAGAGAATGAAGGAGAGTAAATCTTGAAAGGAAAAAAGCTAGGAACGATCCAAGGAAAAATAAGAAATGAGAAGTGAGTAGAATAGTGTAGAAAGTGGATTAAAAGCCTATAAATATACAAAAAAACGTGTTTTCTATGCCATAGACACGGACCCCGTGCCCCCCTCCGTGTAGAGGTCCGTATACACACGGGAAATCACTCATTTTGCATGGCAAGACCCGGACCCCATGTAGGGGTCCGTGTACAGGTCCGTGCACCCTCTGCCAAGGGCCAAAACTGCATTTTTTCTTCCGAATTAGCCAAAGTGGTAAACATGAAAGTTGTAGCCCTATGTGTTTTCTTGCATCTCCAATTAGCCTCATGTCATTTGAAGATCTGAGTAAAAAGTTATGCTCATTCTCCCAACATGTGTCAGTGCAGGAACAACGAAACAAACGACACATTTCGGGCCACTTTTGGCTCGTCCTCCCTAGTGATTTGAACAAAACTCAAAACATGAAAGTTATAGCCTTATACCTTATCTTAACAATGGAATTGGCCTCACATCAATTGGAGCAATAAACAAAACATTATACTAAAAACCACAACAACTGCCACATTTTTCATACCGTTTCTGCACTTCCATTTCCTTTTTGGCTCAAAATCAACTTTCTATTCTACCCATGCATTTCTTTAATCATCACCAACTATAAACATAATACAAAAACAATAACCATAAACAATGACCATATTTTAACCATAACAATAAACATAACCATTACACATATTCTCAACCATCAAACCATATGAAATATCCATTACCATAATAAACCATAAATATCCAATAACCATATCTCCTAAACACCCAACCAAAAATAATATCATAAACAATAAAATGCTAAAAGGTTGGGATATTACAGCTTTTATCTTCAAAAGTTCCACTACACATGAATTCTATCATTTGCCTATCTTTAGGTATTAGACCTTCATAAAAGTGAGAAACTATTCTCCATGTTTCAAAACCATGATGTGGGCATGTATTAAGTAATTCTTTATATCTATCCCAACATTGATAAAATGTTTCTCCTTGTTTTTGAGAAAAAGTAGTAATTTGTCTTTTAAAAGAGTTTGTTCTATGGGAAGGAAAAAACTTTTTGAGAAATTGTTGTTTCATTTCTTCCCATGATCTTATTGAACTTGATCTAAAATTTTGTAGCCATGTTTTAGCTTTATCTTTTAAAGAAAAAGGGAAAAGCTTTAATCGAACTATATCCATGCTACAATTTTGATCATTATAAGTGTTACAAACTTCCTCAAATTCTCTTAGATGTAAATATGGATTTTCAGAATCTAAGCCATGAAAATTTGGTAAAAGTTGAATAATTTGAGGTTTAAAGTTGAAATTAGATGCATCAGGAGGAAAAACTAAACAAGATGGGGCACTAGTTCTAATAGGGTTCATATGGTGCCTAAGTGTTCTTAATTGATCATGTTCTTGATTATTATTATTATTATTGTTATTATTGTTATCATTATCTTGATTATTTGAATTATCATCCATGTTTAAATTATTTTCAGATACTCGAATAAGTCTACCACTTTTTTTTCGACTCCAAATACTCATACAAAAAAAAAACAATACTTATAAATAAAACATAATTAACAAATATAAACTTAATTTATACCTCCCCGGCAACGGCGCCAAAAACTTGCTACTACTTAAATTATAATTCACCCAAGTGTAGGTTGTCTGCAAGTAATATATTTCGTAAGTACGAGATCGATCCACAGAGAGGTTATTTTAAGTTTAAATTTATTAATTTATAGATTACCAAATGCAAGAACGAAGTTTACAAATTATAAATTTTGTCAAGGCTCGAGGATTTATTCTTGGTTTATGCAATATTGTTTAACTAAAAGTAAAACAAAGGAAACCACCATAAATAATGGTTCCATGAAAATTAATATATTTAAACACACACCTAATATAATATAGTTCCCACTAAAGAAAATACCGAATTCACTGATATTTTGTATTTGGTACCTATGATTATATATATAACAATATAAATATATAACTGCATAAAATAAATGTTAAATTAAATCATTATATTACATTTAGAACAACCGGCAGAGCCACGCTATTGCCTAAATGAAATATATGATTTAATAAGTTAGTTGCGAGAAAGTAAAAGTTAGATGCGGAAAGTAAAAGTTAGTTGCGGGAAAGTAAAAGTTAGTTGCGATAAAGTAAAAGTTAGATGCGGAAAGTAAAAGTTAGTTGCGATAAAGTAAATGTTAGATGCGGAAAATAAAAGTTAGTTGCGATAAAGTAAATGTTAGATTGTTAGATATCATAATATATCATTTAGAACAACCGGCAGAGCCACGCTATTGTCTAAATAAAATATATGATATAATTATATAAATATGCCATCTGAGGCTTGGAATACAAATTGAATCTGATACGTGGCATTGTTTTACCAAATTTTTCCTTAGTGTCTTTCGCACACATGGAGGTTATTGGTTTCCAGCCTATATACCATATTCGAATAATTGAATTAATAAAAGGAGGTATTTAATTTTCAGAATAAGAATGAATATAAGGTTCATCTATGGCAATTTTACAAAACATAAAAGGAATTATAAAAGATATACCAGAGAAATTAAACAACATAGGATTTCCCGAAGACAACTTCAGAAACATAAATTCATAAAAATCACCCATGAACGCCTTAAACGCCATCTCTCGGCTAAGCAGGCTGAAGTGCTACGACATGAATTTATGCCTCTTAATTAACTTCGAACCTTGTGTTTACTATTTCCTGGTTCGTCTTTAAACCTTATGTCCAACCATTAATCCTTATATTACATCAAATTCTAAAATTTAAATGAAATCTTTTATCATTTCAATTTAATTCCAAGTTACAAATAAATAAAGATCATTGTTTAGTAATGGGATGATTTAACACAAATGTTTTAGCCTGTCATTCAGGCTAATATATGAAATATAAATATTAAAAACTTGTAAATAAAAACAGAAATAAAAACAGTAAACTTACAGAATTGTAATCAGAAGAAGAAACGTTTATACAAAAGGTTGAAGCTTTTATTAAGAAAGGTTGTTTACAAGAGAGGAATAGAGGGGAGCAAACTCGACCGTGTCCCTCTAAGAACACAGAATGGTCCTATAAATAGATGGAAGTGCCGGACATGAAACCCCGGATTCCAACTAAAAATATAAATAGTAAATGCTTTATTAAAGCAAATAGTAACATGTTTACAAAAGTCAAAAAGTAAAAGTGATAGACCACCCACTTTTGTCATGATTTCATGGCACGTCTGAGATTCCATCTTTGATGTGATATTTCACCATCCACTGGTTGATAATGCAACATGAGGATTAAAGATGAATATCCTAATCATCTTTAATATTGTCTTTTAATGAATTTTTGAGATTTTCAAAAATATCATTGATCTGCGAAAATTGAGGAATATCATCCTCTGGATCTTGAGCATCATGCATTTGCATTAGATGAATAAATTGATTTTCACTTGATTCAGAAGCCATGGATTTATCCGATTTTGTATCTGAACATCCAATATTCTTGTAGAGATCTTTCTTCATCTCTTCAATGTAGATTTCTACCATTTTCTCTTTGGAGTAAATTTCTGAATATTTTTGAGTCAAGATTTTAAATGGACTCATTGCATCTTTTTCTTTTTCTTGTTGATGCAGTAGATCTTTCTGATAGGAAGAGATTTTTTCCTCCATTTGTATAAGAATATCATGGCCATAGATTTTTTCAGTTTCTGGATCTTCACGTAATAATTTGTCCCAAAATTTGGTAGAGCTGACTCTCCATAGGCAGGGAATACCTTCATCAGTATAACCACACTCTGGTTGCCATTTCCAGATCCATGGAATTCCAAATTCCATAAAGAACAGACATAAAGTCTTTCCATCAATCCAATGCTCAGCAAATGATTTTTTAATTCTTGGAGAAACATTTAACCAAGTATTCATTGGTTTTATAAAAACCTCAGGCAAAATTTTTGCTGATGGACCAAATATTTTCCACCAAATAAAAAACCAATTAGGAATTGGATAATGGAAAACATTTTCACATATTTTCAAAAACCATGTATGTTTTCTTTTTTCATTTTCATAGAATAGAGTTTTATTAAAACTCTCAATATAATCCCAAAAATTGAATTTAAAACTCATTTTATGAGTCTCAGAATAAAATTCTTTTTCAAATAATGGAGATATACCCCATTCTTCAATAGATATGATCTTTTTGATAATGAACTTGGAGAAGTTATAACTTCCTTTCTGCTGAGTATTACTGAAAAAGTGAGTTATATCAACACTTTTTGTGGATAACAGAAGATTTTCATAAAATCCTCTTTGCTTATAAGCACCATATACATATGATGTATTGGTTAAGTATCTTTCCATGATAGTCCATGGAGTTTTTTCCCATTGGGTATCTTTTTCTTCTATAAGAAGAATTAATTCTCTATGTTTTGTCTCTGTATAAAGAGCTGAATCATTGTCATCATCTGTAATGATTTTAGCATATGATGCTGAAGCTTGAGAATCAGTATTACTTTTCTGTTTTTGTTTCAAGAATTCTTGAAACTCATTGTATAACTCTGTATTTGGCTCAGTATTACTGGCTGATGAACTAGATAAGTTCTGGGCTATTAGCCTCTGTTTTCCATGCTGTGCTATTATATTAGGGGGTTTTCCCCTACCACCTCGCCCTCTATAAGAGGACTCTCCTCTACCTCGAGAATACATATCTGTAAAGAGAGACATTAAGATAAATATTCACGAGTTAGAAAATCAGGTAGGTGATTATCTTCACCTTTTTTGTAAATAATTTCAAAATCAAAAGGGGCTAAATGAGCCTGCCATCTTGCAAACATTTGCTTAGACACATCATGTTTAAAATCTTTATTAAACATAAATTTTGCTGATTTGCAATCAGTTTTTATAATAAACTTTTGATTATATAAATCATCTTGAAATTTTAAAATACATCTAACAATAGCTAAGATTTCTTTTGCTACTGTAGAATAATTCTTTTGAGCATTATTCCATTTTCCAGAATAAAAACGAATCAGATATTCCTGTTTAGTTTGGGGATCTTTTTGTTTCAAAATTCCACCAAAACCTATATCAGAAGCATCTGTTTCAACAATTTTATCCCATTGGGGATTTGCTAACATAAGACAAGGAAGATTTTTAACCTTTTCTTTTATAATCTGAACAGCTTTAGTATGCTTATCTGTCCAGGGTAAAGGATTTTTCTTAAGTCTATCATATAAGATAGCAGAATCTTTAGTAAGATTTTGAATATAAGGAGAAATATAATTTAAACTTCCTAAAAATCTTTGTAACTGAGTTTTATCAGTTATTATATCAGGAAATTTTGATCCAAATTCTATGCTTCTTTGAATAGGAATAATTTTCCCTTTTTCAATCATATGACCTAAAAATCTAATATTAGTTTGAAATAAAATCATTTTAGATTTTGAAATGACAAGACCATTTTGTATAACAATATGTTTAAACATTTCGAGATGTTTAAAATGAGATTCAATATTATTAGAAAATACCAAGATATCATCAATATACACAATTATAAAATTACTATACTGATAAAAAATATCATTCATAATTTGTTGAAATTCTGAAGGGGCATTTTTAAGTCCAAATGGCATTACTGTCCATTCATAATGTCCTATAGGAACATTAAAAGCAGTTTTATATCTATCAGATTCTTGTATTTGAATCTGCCAAAATCCTGATTTTAAATCAAATTTTGAAAATATGATTGCATTAACTAATCTATCTAATAAATCTTTTTTATTAGGAATAGGATGCCTAATCCATTTTAAAACCTTATTTAAGGGTTTATAGTTTATTACTAATCTAGGTACTCCTCTTTCTTGCTCAGAATGTTTATTAACATAGAAAGCAGTACATGACCAAGGAGATTGAGAAGGTGTTATTAAACCTTTTTCTAATAAAGAATGAATTTCTTTCTTACATAACTCTAAATATTCAGAGTTCATTTGACAAGGTCTAGCCTTGGTAGGAATATTTATTTCCTTAAAATCTTCTTCATATGGAAGAGAGATTATATGTTTCTTTCTATTCCAAAAAGCATTTGGAAGATCATTACATATTTCTAAATAAAATTTATTATAAATAAATTTAATCTTATCCTGTAATTTAGGATTTTTTAATGTATCATCTATAGTTAGAATTTTAACTTCTTCTTTTAAAGGATTAATTTGATAAGTTTTTCTATCAATCTTTTCTTGTAATTCATTTAAAATTCTATGAACAGGTTTAGTTATAAACTGAAAAGAAATAGGATTACCTTGATAAGTTCCTATGATACTTGTTTCATCAACATGCTTTAAAGGATATATTTGATAAATAAAAGGTAAATCAAGGATTAATTGGCTAGAAATATCTTTTGCTAATAAAAAAACTGGTTTGAATACAGTTTTTATCTTTGCAAATATAAGCTTTAGGTAATTTATAATTTATTTCTAAAGGTTCTCCTCCTGCATGAGAGAGAGAATGAGTAGTTTTATGAAAATATTTTGTAGGAATTAGTCCTTCATGTATAACATTCAAATATGCACCACTATCTATCATAGCAATGAAATTCTTTTTATAAGAATTATCAATTAACAAAGTAATATTTGTATACCATTTTTGAGATATAATCATACTTAAAACAGATAAATGATTATCATCATTAAATGAAATATTTTGATGATTATCAATAATATCATATTCTTCTTTGTTATTTTCAATAACAGAGATTCGATAACTCAAATGAGTATTATTATGATGTAAAATTTTTATTTGTTCTTTAAGATTATTAATCTCTTTTACCAAATCTTGTATAGTAACAGGATTCTGTTTACTATATTTTTGTTGTAAAAGATTTTTTACTTCTTGCATAGAATAAGCTTGTTCTTGTTTAACAAGTATATTATTTCCACTACTTGTTGAAGCAGTGTTTTCCATTTGATCTATGATAGTAGATTTTAATACTGGATCCTTAATCATTTTAAGGAATTCTAAAAGATTATTATTAGTTAAAACATTAATATTTAAATCTTTAAATTGAGACATAAGTTTATAAAACTCATCATTTTTATTATCAGTATCACTTAAATTATTGATACAAGATTCTCCTTGTATACAATTATCACATTCTTCTTGATCTGAAGAACTGTAATCATTATCTAAAATTTCTTCTGAATTATAAGATTCTAAACTATTATCAGATTCACTATCTGAATTCTGATTAGAATCCATTATTATTTTATTGATTTTATCTTTAAGATTTTCATCAATATCTAAATTATTAATTTTGTTTTTAGCCCAACATTGATTAGCATAATGTCCTGGCTTTTTACATTTTCTACAAATAATTATTTTATTTTTAGCTTTATAATTTTCAGCTTTCCGTAATTCACGGCTTTCTTTTCTTTTCTTCTTTCTATCTTTTTGTCTATCAGACAAATGTCTTTTCTTCCTATAAGGTCTTTCGTCTTTATCTATTATTTTCTTTTTACCTTTATTAGGTAAGTCCATACCAAATTGATCACAAAATTTACCTAATTGTTTTCTCTCAAGTAAATTCTGTCTTTTAATTTGATTATTTAATTTTAATTCATTACAGAGAGCTAAACCCTCTTGGATACAAATACTTATTAATTTTCCATAAGTATAACTATCATAGGAAATATTTATATCATCCTTTCTTAATACTTTTCTAATTCTTTCTGCAAAGAGAAAGGGTAAACCATCTATAAATTTGGCTTTCCAAAGACTATTATTACAGTCTGGTATCTCATAAATTCGAGATAAAAAAGTATCTTTATACCATCTAAAATCAGTAAGTGTTTTACATTTTAGATTACTTAATAAAGTACGAATTTGTTCACTATTATCAGTGTATCTACCAGTAAAATGTTCAATCATTGTTGTTATTAATGAATAAACAACATTCTCTACTTGAATATTATCTTCAATTTTTATTGAATTGAAAATATCATTTTTCTGAAATTCATTTAAATAATTATCCCACCAACCTTTAAGTTGGCCAGTGAATCCTGCTATAATCATTCTAGCAATATTTTTTTCAGTATTACCTGAAGTTTTACACACAGTACTATACATAAGCATTCTGTGAGCAGTATTATAAATTTGTTTATCACTAACTCCATCAATATTCCATTCATATATACTTTTCCCATTATAACTATTAGAGAAAATATATTCTTGTTCTTCAACAAGAACATCCATGGGAGTAGGTCTATCATAATAATATTTAGTTTGGGTAGGTTTATCTGCCCATTTTATTTTATTAATTTCTTCATCAGAATGATTAACAATCTCTTCATTAAGAGTATTTAAATTAAGATTTTTAAATTTTTCTTCTAATAATTTTTCTAAATCAGAAACAGAAGATTTAAATTTAAAATCTTTAATTTCTGGAGGGGATTTAATAGAAGAACTAGCAATAGAAACAATATTAGTTTCTGGTTCTTTTATATGAACATCTGGTTTAATTTTATTAATAGCTAAAATAATTTTATCAATACGATCTTTAAGAGAAACTATCTCTTCTCCTATTATCGTAAGATATAAATTTGTATAATTCTGTTTTTCAATTATTTGATTAATATGTTTAACAGTTATTTGTAACATATCATTTTCAAATAATTTTGAAAAAGCAGTAAAATTCAAAACTTTATTATTCTTTTCTATAATAAAAGATTGTTGAGGAGGATAAACAGATTTTTGAATCTGTCCAGAAGGAAATTTATAATTTCTTTCAAGAATAGAAATATAATCTATAATAAATGTTTTAAAAAACCAAGGAACAAAATGAATTAATCTATTTTGATTTTCACAGTATTTATAAAATTCTGTGACAATATATTCAAATTCTTCTTCAGAGAAACTTTTAAAATACCAATCTCTGAAAGATTTCCATTTGGGTAAATAAAATTCTGCATTGATCTTTGCTCTAGCAAAAGATCCTTTAGTAAAATCAATTTTTGGTTTACTATCCATTAAATAGTAAAATTCATTTCTGAAACAGTATCAGTTTCTTTAACTTTTTGAAAGTTACATTGATGAACAATATTATTTTGATTAATTATTAAATCTTCTGCTGAAGATTCTATTTCTTCTCGTATTTGAGAAGTTGAAGCTCTAGAAGTTTGTGGAATATCCACCATATAATCTAGAGGTGAAATAAAAGAATGACTAGATCTTGATCTAGCATAAACAGAAGAGGGTAATAATCTTCTTTGTTCATTATTGAACTGTATTTGAACAGATCCTTCATTATTTTGAATAACTTGCTGTAAATCCCTATTTATTATAGGATTTCTGGGAACAGCTTGTTTAATTATCCAGTTTTCTGGAAATTCTATTTCTTCCCATTTTATAGATCTTCGGGTTGTAATATTGGATCTATTAAAATTAGTTTCTATTAGAATTGTTTCATTTAATTTTTTATCAATTCTTTTACACATAGGATTCAGTGTAAATAATGGTTTATAATAAATACGATAACAGATACATATAACTTCTGTTCCAGGAGTATAATTATAACCATGGGTTTTAACATTTAATGTTAAAGAGTCTAAGATATTTATATCAGACAAAGATAACGATAAATTTGGATAAACATCAAAATATACTGGACCATGAGCCAGGCTAGATTGAATTATTCCCATAAGGGATTGTTTCCAATTTAAATTTCTTCCATCTCTTAAAGCTGCTATGAAGCTTTCTGGTAAACCTTCTAATGTTAAAGGTCTAAAAGCAATTTTTATTAAACCTATATAAATAAATCTGTAATTTTTCCTATAAGGCAAAATATCTTTATTATTCAATAGTCTAATAACCATTTCTTCATTATGTAAATGTACTGATGATTCTGTAGTTTTTACTACCTGTTTTAAACCAATTTTTTCAAATTTTCCTAATTTATAGATCATTTTAGATTCTATCTCAGGAATAGTCCATTTATTTAATAAATCTAAATTTTCAGATAAATCATATTCTTCATTTAAACTGTTTTAACAGTTTCTTTCATACTGAAAATATTCATTTGAATAAACAGTGTTAAATCATCAACCAAAACTATTTCTATGGCTCTGATACCTATATATATATATATATATGTATGTATAATATAACAATAATAATTGATGAAATATTTATTGTATCAAAATTAAATAACAAATCAAGATAACCACTTCAATGGTATCAAGCATTTGATGTAAATTGATAACAACAAATAATTCATTTTTATACCTACAATAAAAAGAAATTAGCAAAATGAAAAGAAATAAAGAAAGAATATACAAAATATAAACAATCTTACTTCACCAAGAATTCATCCTCTTCACCTTGACATAATAGATTTAGCTTTCCATGTCCCTTCTTTCAATGCTTTGTTCCACGACTTTAATTACAGAATTTGACTCTGCTCAAAACAGCAAACATGTGGGGAATTGTCTGGAGATGAATTTGGCAACTTTGTTCACCTCATTTGGTTAAATATTGAAATATTTATGATTTTTTTACTATATGCGGGTCATGGTGAAAGTAAATTTGTCCTCCTTTTGATATTTTCACAATTTGATCATTTTAACCAACTTTTTAAGCAATCATGTCTTCTGCAAAGTTGTAGATAATTTCTTAAGGATTTCAAACATTTTTGAATCACCTCCATTTGAGTTTTCTAGCTTGAGTTATCATTATTTTACTAACACGTAGAAAAACTGAAAATAAAACATAATTAGTAAGACATTTAAATATAAACACACAATACTAAAATAACATAATTTTATAATTTTAATGAAACTTAAATTTTAAAATATAGGTTTTAACATATAATAAATTATTAATTTTAAGTTTCATCAAGTATTTGTTGTGAGCAAAAAAAAAAAAGAGAGGAGAGACGAGCTGATACGAATCCTTGTACGTAAGAATAGCAAACACGATTATTTTAGAACCGCACCCTCAATTCAATAACGAACAAGGAATCAATGTTGTCCCGATCTTTTGAATCAAGTATAGTGTTGTGATAGTCACCTCTAAGTTATAAAAACTTAGCAACAAACAATCACAATTAAAACAATTGATAAAAAGACGAACTTTCAAAGAACGTATCGTTGACAATCCGTATGAAATCAATCGACAAACGCCACAAGAACGAATCTTGATAAGTTTGATTTTTGATGAACACAAAGCGAAGGTTTGAAAAAGTTTGAGAGAAAAATCTCAAAGTTTGATAAACTCAATAATAATAATGTGTCTTGTGTGTAAAATTTCGTCCATAATATTGTGTTCAATCTAGAGATTCTCAAAATCAAGTTACCAAGATCAATTAAACTCTAACTAGGAAACTAAAGATTTTCTCGCATCTGACTCACGCTCGGGCGGTAGGATATTACCGCTTGAGCGCCGAGGGTTCTGGACTATTCGCGCTCGGGCGGTAGAAAATCACCGCTTGGGCGCCGCATGTTCTGGAAATCAACTCTTGGGCAGTACGTTTGGTGCTCGGGCGGTAGTATTTTACCGCTCGGGCGCGGACCATTCTAGACATTTTCTTCATTCATCACTTGAATGGTGTTCTTATGACTCCCAAACTTACTCCCATGCATCACGAACCCTTCAGCACTCTGCACCTTGCTTGTAAGTCCTTCTTCATTGCTCATAAGCCCTTGTAGTGCTTCTTTGAATTTCTTTAGCCGTCCTCTCGTGATTGGTCCCTCCGGCAACTCTGAAGGATCCCATGTTTTCTTTGGAGCTTGACCATCTGTGTTCGCATCACGAGCGAACTTTCTTTGGAGTGACCGTGAGCATTTGGGTGAGGAATATTTTGTTTTCTACTTATGTTTTCTTGCAGGTACAAATATAAAAATTTAAATGGAGAGGGAGGTAGGAGATAGTTCGAACCATGGGTTATCTAAAGTTCAAATGGAGGCGTTGTTTGGGCATTTTTGTAGGATGATGAAGGTAGAGTTGGAGCCATTACATGAGCAGTTGATTAAGACTAAGCCTAAAGATTTGGGTAGGAAAGAAGAAGAGGAAGAGTATGATTCGGGAATGGATGAGGAGAGCCAAAATGAGAATTGGGGTAGGAATGGAAGAGGTAGAGGATTTGGTAGATGTAGAAGAGAAACCGTACTGGGTAGACATGATGGGAATAGGGAAGATGTGATGTGAATCCACGTACGAATAAAAGCAAACACGATTAAATATGAATCGCGCCCTCAATTTAATATCGAACAAGGAATTCGTGTTGTCCCGATCTTTTGAATCAAGTGTGTAGGGATTTTCACCTCTAAACTATGAAAAGTTTAGCACAAATAATCACGAGATAAACAATCGAAAATTATGACGAACCTTCAAAGAACAAGTCTAAGACAATCCGCACAAGCACGATCGACAAACGCCACAAAGTCAAAAACTTTGATAAGTTTGATTTTTTTTGTTTTTGAAGAACAAAGGAAGAGCCTTGAAAGTTGAGAGAAAAATCTCAAAGTTTGATATTCAAACAATAATATTCTGAAAAGTCCCTTCAAATTTCGTTCATCATAGGTTTACGTATCAAAAGATATCAAATCTAGTTACCAAGATAATTAAAACTCTAAATAAAGAAACAAATAATTTCCCGAATATGACTCGCGCTCGGGCGGTATAATGTGACCGCTCGAGCGCCGAAGGCTCTGGACTATTCGAGCTCGGGCGGTAGAATGTGACCGCTCGGGCGCCGGGGGTTCTGGAAATTTTCTCCTTGGACAGTAAGTGTGGCGCTCGGGCGGTAATGTTTGGCCGCTCGGGCGCCGAAGCTGCTGGACTCCTCTTCATTTATCACCTGAATAATGTTCCTTTGGCTCCCAAACTTATTCCCATGCATCATGAACCCTTCAGCACTTTGCACCTTGCTTGTAAGTCCTTCTTCCTTGCTCATAAGCCCATGTAACGCCTCTTTAAACTTCTTCAGTCGTCCCCTCGTGATTGGTCCCGCAGGTAACTCTAAGGGATCCCATGCTTTCCTTGGGACGTGCACATCCGTGTTCGCATCATCCTCCCCTTCTTGAACAGGATTTGTCCTCAAATCTAGTTCGTCACCTACATCAAACAACGACAAGTCACTAACATTAAAAATAGAACTCACGTTATACTCACCTGGTAGATCGAGTTTGTAGGCGTTGTCATTGATCCTTTCAAGGACTTGAAATGGTCCATCACCCTAGGTAACAGCTTTGAACGTCTCTTCTCGGGGAACCTTTCCTATCTCAAGTGTAGCCACACCCAATCACCTTTCTCAAATATCACCTTCTTCTTTCCCTTGTTGGCTTGCTTTGTGTATTGTTCATTCTTCTTTTCAATATTAGCTTTGACCTTCTCATGCAAACCTCAAACAAATTCAGCCTTCTTTTTCCCATCCATGTTTAACCTTTCACTCACAGGTAAAGACATCAAATCCAACGGAGTCAAAGGGGTAGAACCATAAACAATTTCAAATGGCGAATAGTTCGTAGTAGAATGCACGCAACGATTATAAGCAAACTCAACAAATGGCAAACAATTTTCCAAATTCTTCAAGTTCTTTTTAAGAATAGCACGCAAAAGTGTTCCTAATGTCCTATTGACAACTTCAGTTTGCCCATCCGTTTGAGGATGACAAGTAGTAGAAAACAACAATTTTGTGTCAAGTTTAGCCCAGAAAGTCTTCAAAAAGCAACTCAAGAATTTAACATCGCGATCAGAAACAATAGTCCTGGGCATGCCATGCAACCTAACGACTTCTCTAAAGAACACATCTGCAATGTTTGAAGCAGCAATAGTTTTGTGACAAGCAATGAAATGTGCCATCTTAGAGAATCTATCAACAACAACAAATATTGAATCCCTAACCTTCTTAGTCCTAGGCAACCCCAAAACAAAGTCCATAGAAATGTCAACCCAAGGCTCACTAGGAACTGGAAGTGATGTATACAATCCATGTGGTTGTGTCCTAGACTTAGCTTGTCTACAAGTTATGCACTTATCACAAACACGCTCAACATCACGCTTCATGTGTGGCCAATATAAATGTTCATGCAATGCACTTAAAGTTTTTGCCACACCAAAGTGTCCCATCAAACCACCCCCATGTGCCTCCCTAACAAGTAATTCGCGAATTGATGATTTAGGGATGCACAACCTATCTTCTCTAAACAAGAAACCATGATGCAAGTAAAATTTGTCATGTGGACCATGCATTCATGTTTCAAACACACTCTTAAAATCCTCATCTAGCACATACAACTCCTTGACATGCTCAAACCCCAATATTTTAGACTCCAAGGTAGAGAAAAGTATGTACCTTCGTGATAGTGCGTCGGCCACTACATTTTCCTTACCTTGTTTGTACTTGATTATATAGGGGAATGTCTCTATGAATGCCACCCACTTGGCATGCCGCTTGTTCAGCTTTTGTTGCCCCTTAAGGTGCTTTAGAGACTCATGATCCGTATGAATCACAAACTCCTTAGGCCTTAAGTAGTGCTGCCATGTCTCTAGAGTCCTCACAAGTGCGTAGAAATCCTTATCATACGTGGGATAATTCAGGGCGGCTCCATTGAGGTTCTCGCTAAAGTACGCCACGGGCCGTCCCCCTTGCATCAAAACTCCGCCGATACCTACGCCTGAAGCATCACATTCAATTTCAAACGTATTAGCAAAGTCAGGCAAAACAAGTAAAGGAGCATTAATCAATTTTTGCTTAATAGTATTAAAAGACTTCTCTTGCTCCTCGCCCCAATGGAATGGAACGTTCTTCTTGATCACCGCTGTCATGGGTGCTGACAATGTGCTAAAATCCTTTACAAACCTCCTATAGAAGCTGGCAAGTCCATGAAAACTTGGGACTTGACCAACAGTAGTTGGCGATGGCCAATCTCGAATAGCACTTACCTTGTCCTCATCCACTTGTATCCCTTGTGAGCTTACCACAAAACCAAGAAAGACAAGTTTGCTTCTACAAAAATCACATTTCTTTAGGTTAGCATATAGATTTTCAGCCTTTAGTGTGATTAGCACAAGTTTCAAGTGATCAACATGCTCATCCAAGTCATTGCTATATACTAGGATATCATCAAAGTAAACAACAACAAATTTTCCTATGTATGCACGCAAGACATGGTTCATTAACCTCATAAAGGTGCTAGGAGCGTTAGTTAAGCCAAATGGCATCACCATCCACTCGTACAACCCGTACTTGGTTTTAAAAGCTGTTTTCCGCTCATCACCTTCCCTCATCCTAATTTGGTGACAACCACTTTTCAAATAAAGTTTGCTAAAGATACAAGCACCATGTAACTCATCTAACATATCATCTAGTCTAGGTATGGGATGCCTATACTTAATGGTTATGTTATTGATTGCCCTACAATCCACACACATACGCCATGAGCCATCTTTCTTAGGAACTAATAAAACAGGTACAGCACACGGAGACATGGACTCACGCACAAAACCCCTATCTAACAACTCACTTACCTGCCGTTGAAGCTCCGTAGCCTCCTCCGGATTGCTCCTATAAGCTGGACGATTTGGCAATGTATTCCCGGGCACCAAATCAATTTGGTGCTCAATCCCCCTCAATGGTGGTAGCACTTGAGGTAGCTCCTCCGGAAATATATCATCAAATTCCTGCAAAAGTGAAACAACAATGCTCGGAAGGGACCCGGCTATATCACTTGTGTTAAAGAGGATCTCTTTATAAAGAATCAACACAAGTGGTTCATGTGTGTGCATCAATTGCTTCAACTCACTTTTTTGGGCCATGTATGTTTTCTTTTTGGCCTCTTTCCTCTCATTTTCTTCTCCCTCATTTTCTTTCCTCTCCTTTTTCTTTTGTATGGCTATCTCACTCTTTTGATCACTCTTTTTTTCAGCCATTTCCTTTTTATTTTCCAAGGCCACCTCACTTTTTAGTTCACTCTTTCTTTCGGCTTCATCTCTCTTTTTCTTTTTCAAATGGTCCTCCAACACTTTCTTTGGGGACAAAGGAATTATTACAATGGAATCCTTTTTTAACACAAAGGAATACCTATTCTTGAAACCATCATGAGTCACCTTCCTATCGTATTGCCAAGGCCTACCCAACAAGATATGGCAAGCATGCATTTGCACTACATCACATAAAACCTCATCAATGTACTTCCCAATCGAAAAAGACACCAACACCAGTTTTGTCACCTTCACCTCCGCACAATCATTCAACCATTGAAGTTTATATGGTTGAGGGTGCTTTAGAGTGGGCAAGCTCCATTTTTCCACCATCTCAACAATAGCCACATTAGTACAACTCCCCCCATCTATGATTAAATTGCAAACCTTTTGATTCACAAAACACCTAGTGTGGAACAAGTTCTCTCTTTGGTTTGTCTCCTCCTCCTTGACTTGGGCACTCATGATACGCCTAGTCACTAGTGCCTCACCTATAACCGCCTCATGCACCTCGTCAGGATCCTCTAATGCAGGCATCTCATCATCATCATCACCCTCACTATGAGATTCATACTCACCATAGTCATTCAAAATCATCACCCTCTTATTAGGACATTCACTAGAAATATGATCCAACCCTTGACACCTAAAACATTTAGTATCTCTAGATCGATTAGACGGAGTTTCAGATTTACCTTGCACTCCTTGCTTAGGTGCCTCGTGTTTGGTCTCAAATTTGGGCTTGCTCACCACCTTATCCTCCTCACGCTTCACCACATTTGATCGCCATGAAGATGATGAACCTCCGGTTTGATTGGTGCGGTCAACTTCACTTCTTTTGAGTTGTTGCTCCACTTTTATGACCATTTGCACCATTTCGTCTAGATCCAAGTAGTGCCGAAGCTCAACTTGATCTTGGATTTCCCTATTCAAACCACAAAGAAAACGAGCCATCGTCGCCTCATTATCTTTCTCAATATTATCCCTAATCATGACTACTTCCATCTCCTTATAGTAGTCCTCAACACTTTTCACCCCTTGCCTTAAAGTTTGTAGCCTCTTAAACATCTCCCTATAGTAGTGGTTGGGCACAAATCTTTTTCTCATCACTCTGTTCATCTCATCCCAAGTTTCTATGGGCCTCTCATTGTACCTCCTCCTAGTGGTCACTAATTGATCCCACCAAATGAGAGCATAGTCTAAAAATTCAACCACCGCCAACCTCACCTCCTTTTGTTCGGAATAGTGGTGACACTCAAACACAAACTCTACCCTCTTTTCCCACTCTAAATATGCCTCCGGATCAGATTTCCCATGGAACGAAGGGATTTTCATCTTAATACTACCCATATTACCATATTCCCTATTCTCATCATATCTACCCCGAACGGCTTCTCTTCTACCTCTACCAATTCCTCTACCTCTTCCATTCCTACCCCAATTATCATTTTGACTCTCCTCTTCTCCTCCAAAATCAAACTCTTCCTCTTCTTCTTCTCTACCCATATTTTTAGGATTTGATTTTTTTTCACTCGTACTAACCTCAAGCCTATCCAACCGCTCATGTAATGGCTCCATCTCAACCTTCAACATCCTACTAAAATGCCCAAACAACGCCTCCATTTGAAACTTAGATAACCCCGGGTTCGAATTATCTCCTACCTCCTTCTCCATTTAATTTCAGATTTGTACCTGCAAGAAAACGTTAGAAAAAAAAAATATTCCTCACCCAAATTCTCACGATCACTCCAAAGAAATTCACTCGTCTCTCCTCTCGTATTTTGTTTGCTCACAACAAATACTCACTAGTCACTCCAAAGAAATAACACTCACACTCAAATGTTTCCACTCGAATTTGATGTCTCTCTCTAAAGGGTGCTCAAGCTTTGTATTCGTCTATCAAACAATCAAGTTCAAACTCGTGAACAAATGCGATCGACTCACGTGGACTGCGTAGACAAGCAAGTTGAAGATAGATATTATTTTTTTTTTGACTGTGTGAGACACTTCTATATGTCTCACAAAAAGGAATAGAACAAAATATCAAAAAGAAATATTGGCAAATTTTCGGATTTTTGGTATTTTTTTTTTCCTGCTCTGAAAATTCCGAAAATTCAGAGAAAAATAAGACACGAAGTTTCGTGTATCACAGATTCACGAACGACGAAGAATAATAGAACAAATCAGATCTGAAAGCGGAACTAAAGAATAATTTGATCTGAATGATAAACTTACTTGAATTCAATGAGCCTAAGCTCTGATACCAAATGATGTGAATCCACGTACGAATAAAAGCAAACACGATTAAATATGAATCGCACCCTCAATTTAATATCGAACAAGGAATTCGTGTTGTCCCGATCTTTTGAATCAAGTGTGTGTGTTGTGATTTTCACCTCTAAACTATGAAAAGTTTAGCAACAAATAATCACGAGATAAACAATCGAAAATTATGACGAACCTTCAAAGAACAAGTCTAAGACAATCCGCACAAGCACGATCGACAAACGCCACAAAGTTAAAAACTTTGATAAGTTTGATTTTTTTTTGTTTTTGAAGAACAAAGCAAGAGCCTTGAAAGTTGAGAGAAAAATCTCAAAGTTTGATATTCAATCAATAATATTCTGAAAAGTCCCTTCAAATTTCGTTCATCATAGGTTTACATATCAAAAGATATCAAATCTAGTTACCAAGATAATTAAAACTCTAAATAAAGAAACAAATAATTTCTCGAATATGACTCGCGCTCGGGCGGTATAATGTGACCGCTCGAGCGTCGAAGGCTCTGGACTATTCGCGCTCGGGCGGTAGAATGTGACCGCTCGGGCGCCGAGGGTTCTGGAAATTTTCTCCTTGGACAGTAAGTGTGGCGCTCGGGCGGTAATGTTTGGCCGCTCGGGCGCCGAAGCTGCTGGAATCCTCTTCATTTATTACCTGAATAATGTTCCTTTGGCTCCCAAACTTATTCCCATGCATCATGAACCCTTCAGCACTTTGCACCTTGCTTGTAAGTCCTTCTTCCATGCTCATAAGCACATGTAACGCCTCTTTAAACTTCTTCAGTCGTCCCCTCGTGATTGGTCCCGCAGGTAACTCTAAGGGATCCCATGCTTTCCTTGGGACGTGCACATCCGTGTTCGCATCAAGATGGGAACATGGGTAGCATTAAGATGAAAATTCCATCGTTCCATGGGAAATCTGACCCGGAGGCATATTTAGAGTGGGAAAAGAGGGTAGAGTTTGTATTTGAATGTCACCACTACTTCGAACAAAAGAAGGTTAGGTTGGCGGTGGTTGAATTTCTAGACTATGCTCTCATTTGGTGGGATCAACTAGTGACCACTAGGAGGAGGTATAATGAGAGACCCATTGAAACTTGGGATGAGATGAAGAGGGTCATGAGGAAGAGGTTTGTGCCCAATCACTACTATAGGGAGATGTTTAAGAGGCTACAAACTTTGAGGCAAGGGGTAAAGAGTGTTGAAGACTACTATAAGGAGATGGAAGTGGTCATGATTAGGGCCAATATTGAGGAGGATACTGAGGCGACCATGGCTCGTTTTCTTTGTGGTTTGAACAGGGAAATTCAAGATCAAGTGGAGCTTAGGCACTACTTGGATCTAGACGAGATGGTGCAAATGGCCATAAAGGTGGACCAACAACTCAAGAAGCGAGGAGTTGGAAATCTGAAACTCTTCTTAATCGATCTATAGATGTTAAATGTTTTAGGTGTCAAGGGTTAGGTCATATTCCTAGTAATGTCCTAATAAAAGGGTAATGATTTTAAATGACTATGCTGAGTATGAATCTCATAGTGAGGGTGATGATGATGATGATGAGATACCTACATTAGAGGATCCTGACGAGGGTAATAAGGCGGTTGTAGGTGAAGCACTAGTGACTAGGCGAATCATGAGTGCCCAAGTCAAAGAGGAGGAGACTAACCAAAGAGAGAACTTGTTCCACATTAGGTGTTTTGTAAATCAATAGGTTTGCAATCTAATCATAGATGGGGGGAGTTGTACTAATGTGGCAAGTGTTGAGATGGTGGAGAAATTGGGTTTACCTACATTAAAGCATCCTCCACCATATAGGCTTCAATGGTTGAATGATTGTGCGGAGGTGAAGGTTAGAAAACAAGTGCTAGTGCCTTTTGCTATTGGGAAGTATGTGGATGAGATCTTGGATGATGTGGTACCCATGCATGCATGTCATATCTTGTTGGGTCGACCTTGGCAATATGTTAGGCGGGTGACACATGATGGGATTAAGAACAGGTACTCCTTTGTATAGAAGAAGGAAACCATTGTATTACTTCCTTTGTCCCCGAAGCAAGTGTTGGAGGACAATTTAAAAAAAAAGAGAGATGAGGCCGAAAAAAAGAGTGAACTAAAAGGTGAGGGCCTTTGAAACTAAAAATGAAATGGCTGAAAAAAAGAGTGAGAAAAAGAGTGAGATAGCCATACAAAAGAAAAATGAGAGGAAAGAAAATATGGGGAAAGAAAATGAGAGGAAAGAGGCCAAGAAAAAAGCATATATGACCCAAAAGAGTGAGTTGAAGCAATTGATGCACACACATGAACCACTTGTGTTGATTGTTTATAAAGAGATCCTCCTTAACACAAGTGATATAGCCGGGTCCCTTCCGAGCATTGTTGTTTCATTTTTGCAGGAATTTGAGTATATATTTCCGGAGGAGGTACCTCAAGGATTACCACCATTGAGGGAGATTGAGCACCAAATTGATTTGGTACCCGGGAGTGCATTGCCAAATCGCCCAGCTTACAGGAGCAATCCGGAGGAGACTAAGGAGCTTCAACGACAAGTAAGTGAGTTGTTAGATAGATGTTTTGTGCGTGAGTCCATGTCACCTTGTGCTGTACCTGTTTTACTAGTTCCTAAGAAAGATGGCTCATGGCGTATGTGTGTAAATTGTAGGGCAATCAATGACATAACCATTAATTATAGGCATCTCATACCTAGACTAGATGATATGTTAGATGAATTGCATAGTGCTTGTGTCTTTAGCAAAATTGATTTGAAGAGTGGTTATCATCAAATTAGGATGAGGGAAGGTGATGAGTGGAAAACTGCTTTTAAAACCAAATACGGGTTATATGAGGGGATGGGCCTTTTGGCCTAACTAACGCTCCTAGCACCTTTATGATGTTAATGTACCATGTTTTGCGTGCATACATAGGAAAATTTGTTGTGGTTTACTTTGATGATATCCTAGTGTATAGCAAGAACTTGGATGAGTATGTTAACCACTTGAGACTTGTGCTAATCACACTAAGGGCTGAAAATTTGTATGCTAACTTAAAGAAATGTGATTTTTGTACAAGCAAACTTGTCTTTCTTGGTTTTGTGGTAAGCACATAGGGTATACAAGTGGATGAAGACAAGGTAAGTGCCATTCGAGATTGGCCAACGCCTACTACTGTTGGTCAAGTCCGGAGCTTTCATGGTATTTCAAGCTTCTATATGAGGTTTGTAAAGGATTTTAGCACACTTGCAGCACCGATGACGGCAGTAATCAAGAAGAACGTTTCATTCCATTGAGGCGAGGAGCAAGAGAAGTCTTTTAATCTTATTAAGCAAAAATTAATTAATGCTCATTTACTTGTTTTACCTGATTTTGCTAATATCTTTGAAAGTGAATGTGATGCTTCAGGCGTAGGTATTGGTGGAGTCTTGATGCAATGAGGTCGACCGGTGGCGTAATTTAGCGAGAAACTCAATGCAGCCGCCCTGAAATATCCCACGTATGATAAGGAGTTCTACGCACTTGTGAGGACTCTAGAGACATGACAGCACTACTTGTGGCCTAAGGAGTTTGTGATTCATAAGGATCATGAATCCCTAAAGCACCTTAAGGGGCAACAAAAGCTGAACAAGCGACACGCCAAGTGGGTGGCATTCATAGAGACATTCTTCTATGTAATCAAGTACAAACAAGGTAAGGAGAATGTAGTGGCCGACGCACTATCACGGAGGTACGTACTAATCTCTACCTTGAAATCTAAGATTTTGGGGTTTGAGCGTGTGAAAGAGTTGTATGTGCTAGATGAGAATTTTAAGAGTGTGTTTGAAACTTGTATGCATGGTCCACATGACAAATTTTATTTGCTTCATGGTTTCTTATTTAGAGAAGATAGGTTGTGCATTCCTAAATCTTCAATTCGTGAATTACTTGTTAGGGAGGCACATGGAGGTGGTTTGATGGGACACTTTGGTGTGGCTAAAACCTTGAGTGCTTTGCATGAACATTTTTATTGGCCACAGATGAAACGTGATGTTGAGCGTGTGTGTGATAAGTGCATAACTTGTGGGCAAGCTAAGTCTAGGACACAACCACATGGATTGTATAAACCACTTCCCGTCCCTAGTGAACCTTGGGATGATATTTCTATGGACTTTGTTTTGGGGTTGCCTAGGACAAAGAAGGGAAGGGATTCTATATTTGTTGTTGTGGATAGATTTTCTAAAATGGCACATTTTATAGCTTGTCACAAAACTGATGATGCATCTAACATTGCGGATTTGTTCTTTAGGGAAGTCGTTAGGTTGCATGGCATGCCTAGGACAATTGTTTCTGAACGTGATGTTAAGTTTTTGAGTTACTTTTGGAAAACTTTGTGGGCTAAACTTGGCATAAAATTATTGTTTTCTACTACATGTCATCCTCAAATGGATGGACAAACTGAAGTTGTTAATAGAACTTTAGAAACACTTTTGCGTGCTATTCTTAATAAAAACTTATAGAATTGGGAAGATTGTTTACTATTTGTTGAGTTTTCTTATAATCGTTGTGTGTATTCTAGTCCAAATTATTCGCCATTTGAAATTGTATATGGTTTTAATCCTTTGACTCCGTTGGATTTGATGTCTTTACCTGTGAGTGAAAGGTTAAACATGGATGGCAAAAAGAAGGCTGAATTTGTTTGAGGTTTGCATGAAAAGGCCAAGGCCAACATAGAGAAGAAGAATGAGTAATATGCCAAACAAGCCAACAAGGGGAAGAAGAAGGTGGTCTTTGAGAAAGGTGATTGGTTGTGGCTCTACTTGCGGAAGGAAAGATTCCCCGAGAAGCGTCATTCAAATCTACTACCTAGGGGCGATGGACCATTTCAAATTCTAGAAAGGATCAATGACAATGCCTACAAACTTGATCTACCAGGTGAGTACAACGTGAGTTCCACTTTCAATGTTAGTGATTTGTCGTTTTTCGATGTAGGTGATGAACAAGATTTGAGGACAAATCTTTTTCAAGAAGGGGAGGATGATGCAAACATGGGTGGTCGAGCGCCAAAGAAAGCATGGGATCCTTTGGAGTTGACGGAGGGACCAATCACGAGAGGACGACTGAAGAAGTTCAAGGAGGCACTATAGGGAGTCATGAGCAAGCAAGAGGGGGTCGTGATGCAGGGGAGTACGTTTGGAGGTCAAAGGAACATTATTCATGCATCCTTTTGAACGACCGAGGCTACAAGACCTGTACACGGACCAGTACACGGGGTCCGTGTCCATTACAACTGAGAATGAATAAATCAAGAGTGTACACGGACTTGAGCACGGACCTGTACACGGGGTCCGTGTACATCACAGCGCCTACACGAACCCAACTCCGGACGTCTACATGGGGTCCGTGTACTAGGCGGTTTGGCGAGAATATTTTTCCTTCTTTAGTGTTTTAATTTGTTTGGAAACTAGATTTGATATATTTGGGATAAATAAACATATTATGGACAAAAATCAACACATTATTCAGATATTATTGAGTTTTATACAAACTTTTTGAGTTTTTCTCTCAAAAACTTATGCAAGGCATTGCTTTGTTTTCATCAAAAATAAAACTTATCAAGATTCGTTCTTGTGGCGTTTGTCGATTGATTTCATACGGATTTTCAAAGACAAGAACTTTGAAGGTTCGTTTGTTTCTCAATTGTTTTATCGTGAATATTTGTTGCTAAGTTTTCTAATTTAGAGGTGAATACCACAAACCATATTTGATTCAAAAGATCGGGACAACAACTTAGATCCTTGTTCATTATTGAATTGAGGGCGCAATTCATATTTAATCGTGTTTGCTTTTCTTACGCACGTGAATTCATATCAGATTCAATAACGAACAAGGATCGATGTTGTCCCGATCTTTTGAAACAAGTATGAATTTGTGATATTCACCTCTAAGCTATAAAACTTAGCAACAAATAATCACGACTGAAAAAATTGAATAATTAGACAAACCTTCAAAGAACTTGTCTTTGACAATTCGTATGATATCAATCGACAAACGTCAAAAGAACGAATCCTTGATAAGTTTGATTTTGATGAATACAAAGGAAAAAGCTTTTGTTGTTTGAGAGAAAACTCAAGACAAAATAATTCAATAATCAATAATCTGCCGAAGTGTTTAAAATTTTGTCCAAATATACATAACAAATCAAAAGATATAAAAAAAAAGATAATTTTCTAAACAAAATCTGCCAAATCTTCTGTAGATATCATAGGACACGGACCCCGTGTAGGCCTCCGAGTAAGGGTCCGTGTAGCTTCACTGCAAAATATTGTCTCGGAAACAATGGACACGGACCCCGTGTAGGGGTCCGGAGTGGGGTCCATGTAGGCTCTGTAATTCTCACTCTCGATGATAATTGACACGGACCCCGGGTACAGGTCCGGGGTGGAGACTGTGTATACTCTGAAGTTGTCATCCTTTGACGATAATGGACCTCTATCCCGCCCGGGCGCATGATATTCGTTGTTGAACTCCACCAATTGCATGAATATGCTTGATTCATCATCATTGAGCTTGGATGTCCAAAACAACGACGCTTCCTAAATCTCCATCCAATCATCTGTACGCCACGCCCGGCCAGATTCATATCACTACCCCGGACCCATACACGGGGTCCGTGTCAATTACATTCGAGAATGAGAACTATAATGCCTACATGGACCCCACTTCGAACCCATACACGGGGTCCGTGTCCTATGATATCAGTGAAGATTTGGGCATAGATTTTGTTTACATAATTATCTTTTTGATATCCTTTTGATTTTGGATGTATTTTTGGACGAATTTTTACATACTTTTGACATTATTGATTATTGATAGAATACATTGTTCTTGAGTTTTTCTCTCAAACAATTAAAGCTTTGGCTTTGTTTTCAAAAATCAAACTTACCAAAGTTTATACTTTGTGGCGTTTGTAGATCGTTCTTGTGCGGATTGTCTTAGGCTTGTTTTTTGAAAGTTCGTTCGAGTTTTTTGATTGTTTCTTTGTGAATATTTGTTGCAAAACTTTTCGTAGTTTAGAGGTGATGTAATATCCAAGCCTGGTGAACGGTACGGTTTAAGATTTCGTATGTTTATGGATTATTTGGTTAAGATTAAGTTTGATTTAGATGCTAAGAGTTGTGATATATGGGTCATAGTATTGTTGGTTATTATTGTTTTGTGGTATTGTTGTTATTAGTTGAGGGGTAGTTGTGTTGTATCAGCGTTGTGATTCGATTTTTGTTTCATAGAGTTGTTTTGGCCGAGAGCAGACCGCACCCGCGGTGATCTGTGCAGCGCATCCGCGGTCGTTATTGCAGAATTTGTGGAATTTCCGAAGAGACACCGCACCCGCGGTGGAATAGGTACCGCACCCGCGGTCTACTGTTTCAGAAATTTGGTTGAGGTGCCGAAGGCATAGCGCACCCGCGGTCCAAGTGATAGCGCACCCGCGGTCCGTGAACAGTAAAGTCGTGTTTTTGGATTTAAGTGCTTAAATACATGAGTTGGTTCATTTTTCCCTCATTTCTCTCCTCATTCTCGATTTCTTCAGCTCAAGGGAAGCTAGGGTTCCATTTTCTTTCTTTTATTTCTTAGATTCAAGCTTCTTGTTGGAATTTTGAAGTGAGATCAAGTTCATTTTGGGTTCAAGGAGCTAAGGTAAGCTTATGGTTTAGTTATTGTCGGATTTTGATGTTGTGGGAAATTATGGAGATTGTGATTGTGTTGGTTTTATGGATTCTATGGTACGGTTGTTGGATTATTGAGTTGTTGATGGTTCTATTCATGGTTTATTGTTGTAGGTTTTGTACCAAGAGTTTAGAACCAAGTGTTGCAAGTGTTGTAAGTGGAATTTCATTTCTTGTGCTCACATGATAATATATGTATTGTGTTTCAAAGGTTTTAAAGTGTTATTCCCTTCCATTTGATTCATGCTATGTATTAATACACCTTGTTGTATATTAGAGGCATTTTATGTCTCAACCATGTCAAAGGGAATACAAGAGAAAAGATAGTCTTCAAAGTGTTTGTTTTAATGTCACAGTGAGAATTCAAATGTTTTATTGGATTGATAGATACATAGCCAGAGATTGCATGCAATAAGTTGATCAACGACCATCGGCTTATATCCCTCAGAGTTATCGATTCATATCGATGGGATAGAGGCTCAGAGACAGAGATACTATATAGATATCAATCCAACAGAGAAAAGAGAAATACCATCGTTATTGTTATATTATTCTATGATATTGGTGTTTCAGAGTTGATGGTATTTTAATGTTTTCAAAGCCACGTTTTACAAAGTATGGTATATGTACATTGCTATGTAAGAGTTCCACTTGCTGAGTTTCATACTCATTTTAGTTATTCATGTGATGCAGATAAGAGTGACGGGCCGGGATGTTGATTGGAGCCGGAGTCATATGTATGAAAGATGGAAGGAAGAAAGATATTTTGATATACATGATCAAAATGACATTTTGTATTTTGTTGTATCATTTTATTGATCATGTGTTTATACTTTTGGTTATATATTGTAATGTATTTTAAATTCTTCCTCCCTTCAAAGAAAATTTTAAATTCTGCTGTTATTTTATTAAAATCGGGTCAGAGCGTTACAGGTGAAAATCACGCACACTTGATTAAAAAGTTCGGGACACAACACGAATCAATTTAACGTTATTTAATTGATGGCGCGGTTCGAAATAATCGTGTTTGCTATTCGTTCATACGTGGGTTTATATCATCAACCTTAATGCATAATATCACATATCATACGCCTTCAATTAATTATCACAATAATCAATTGATCCAATATTATATATCTTAATGTGAGGCCCGGGGCCGAAGAGGGCGGGGGGTGATCGCCGGTGCCATCAGTTGCACGGACAATGAGCGGCTCCTGGCAGGCTTCTAGGTGGAGGGAACATGAATGAACCGATCCCACACGGGAATGAGAGGGATTCCGAGACTGTTCAATGTAATGGACTGTACAGTTGAGGAGGGCTTAAAAGATTTGATTTGTACTACTCATATCACGAAGGTGCATCTTCTTTTCGGTAGCTCATCACATAAGAACTCCAAAGTTAAGCGTGCTTGACTTGGGGCAATTTTGGGATGGGTGACCTCCTGGGAAGTTTCCCAGGGTGCGTGTGAGTGAGGACATAAGCACGCTGGAAAGACTCGTCTTGGTACAGTGAGGACAGTCGTCGAATCTGGGACGTTACACTTAATCCAATCACTAACCGCCACGATTATAAACTATATCAACAAACTCCTTTGTCTACTTTCTAATTAATTTATTTGTAACTGAATTTCTTGTAAATCACCATTTACTATAAATAATTAAAGTCCAACTTCAATTATTTATTTTATGAGAAAATATGTACAACTTTTGTAAATTTAAACTTTAGGGCCCAAAAAGTCATTTTTCACCAAAAATATTTTCACAAATTATGTTAGTTATCCAATGGCCCAACAAATCAAGGCCCATGACACTTTGATATTCCAAAACACTTTTGAAAATCTTAGTCGTCATCGTCGTCGCCGGAGCTCCAGAGCCGGATTCCGGTCAATATGCACAAATTTTTTTTTAATTATAAAAGAGGGGCTGTTCAAGCTGCCCGAAATGGGCAGAAACTTGCTGCCCAAAAACTTCCCTTGTAATGGCCTTGATTCAATGTAAAAATTTATCTCATGCAGTTAGAAATGGTTCTCAATATAATATGATGTATTTGCTACACTAAAATTGAAACCATAGCTCGAATACCACTTGAAATCGAATCGGTTACGGTGCCCGGATGCGCAACGGAAGTTTCAAAAATATTTTCATAGTATGAAAAAACCGAGCACATCTACTAGTAGTGTGTAGCAAATACAATAAAACACAAAATGACACTCAAAGGGTGTTTTAAGATTTTTACCTATCAATCTCAAAAGATTGATGATGACTCCAACTAACTTGTAAACAACTTAGCTCTTGAATGGTTGACCCTCTACAAGCTTTCCTTGCTCTTGGACTCCTTCCTTCAAATTAGGTCCACCACCACCTAGGAAGATCCCCTCTAATTTTGCACTAGAAAAATTAGAAGATTTTTTTTTAGAAGATTGTGTTTTCCTCAACAATTGAAGAAGAAAAATTGAGATGGAATGACATGAAAATTTCGGCAAACTCATGTGCTAGGAGAGAAGGGAGTGTTTTCTTGGTTGTGCAAAAAAGTTGAAGTTAGCATGTGCATGCCATGCCTAGATTGTTGAAAAAGTTACCTCCAACCCTTCACCTCCCAAGCATGCAATTCTATTTGGGTTTCTAACAATTACAAAGACCATTGACTTTAATTTAATTGACTCAAACAAATTTGAGACCAATTAAACCTTACTTGATTTTACTCAAGCCCACTAGTTGAATAATAATTTCTATTGGGCTCTACAAGACCCAATATTATTTAATTAATTCAACACTTGAATTAATTTAATTATTTAGACTCTACTAGGCCCACTAGTGTTTAATTAATTCAACACTTGAATTAATTTAATTTAGTCCATAACAACGTTTATGAATATCACAATTTTCAAATACATTATTTATTGGGTCAACTTTTAATTTAGGAACATTCCACAAATTAAAAGTTACATTTCCCTCATAGAAGTCATAAGTCTAATTTTTCCTTACTCTTATAAACTCCTTTATAAGCTGTTCAACACATTGAACTATTTTACTTCTTAACGAGATCTAAAAAGTTAGCACTTGTGTGACCTTCAATGGTTCATTGATACAACTAGCAGTGGTTCACATCTCAATGTGATTCGGGACTAAACATGTACTTATATGAGCATACCCCAGTTGCTCCATTCTTACTTATCAACTCCTTGATAATAAGAACGTCAGAACTCATGTCTGATAGTACCCAACCAATCATGTTAAAAGTTTAGCAGCATCGCTTATGTGATTCACTATGTATCAAATGATAGTACCTGCAAGAACCATTCTATTATGGTTAGCGTACAGTACGGTCCCTTCATCTCATATATCCCGATTGATTCGACAACTATAGGTATATCGAGAGTTGTCAATGAATGATACTATATATCATGTCGTAGTTGCATCGATGGTGTAATCTATGAAACTCCTTTCATAAATACCACCAACACTCTGATCAGAGGTTTCATACTACATACACATAGGATATCCATACCGGAAGGTAAGCGGTGAATCCCCGACTACAATGCATCGACTCCTATACGTTTCGATAGAACACCCAACCTTGCCACCTGATGACCCCATAAGCGTCAGTAAACAAGTCAAAGTGCAATGCTAGCATATAGATTCTCGATGTTGTCCCGGGTCATAAGGACTAATGGTGTACAACCATAAACTCGACGTTTCCACTCGATAAGTGAGAACCACTTTGAAAGTCTTTTATGGAGGGTTTTTCAGTGCACCCTACAAGGAGCACCTATTTGCATGTTCGGACATCACAATGTCCCCTACCAATGAAACATGGTACTTACATTGCAGATACCAGTCTCAAACTCAAGCAGCCTATATCCTTCTTAGCGGCGGCGGAATCGACTAGGAACTGTTTAGAATATACAGTATTCCAAATATGAGTTTCATAATACTCATCATATAAGCATCTCATATTCTTTCTACTATTTGTATATTCAAGGACTTTATCTATGCAACTAGCATGGGTACACACATAAAGATATGCCAAAACAATAAATCCAAATATTATTAAAATAAATATTTTTTATACATGGAGTTTCGACATGAACCATCGGCCAACATTTGGCTCGATGGACACCTACTCTAACAACCAGAAGCTTCGGCGCCCGAGCGATCAAAACTTACCGTCCGAACGCCACACTTATTGTCTAAGAAGAAAAAGTCCAAAACATCTCGTGCCCGAGCGGTCAAATCTTACCGTCCGAGTGCCAAATGTCCAGAACCCTCGGCACTCGAGCGGTAAGTTCCTACCGCCCGAATGCGAGCCTGCGTGGAGAAAATCTAATTTCCTAGTTTAGAGTTTTGAATGTTTAGATAACTAAATTTTTCATATCTTGTTTATTTTGCAAACATATATAGGCGAAAATTGGAGATTATTGACCAATTCAGATTATTATTGAGTTTATACTATTGTTCTTGAGTTTTCTCTCAAACAATAGAAGCTTTTGCTTTGTTCAAAATCAAACTTATCAAAGTTTATACTTTGTAGCGTTTGTTGATCGTTCTTACGCGGATGGTCAAAGACGAGTTCTTTGAAGGTTCGTTCTAGTGTCGATTGTTTTCTTGTGATTATTTGTTGCTGAGCTTTTCCTATTTTAGAGGTGAATATCATGTAATACTTGATTCAAAAGGTTGGGACAACAACAACGATTCCTTGTTCGTTATTGAATTGAGGGCGCGATTCTAAATTAGTCGTGTTTGTTATTCTTACGTACGTGGATTCATATAAGGATTCACTGGAGTTGCCCGTAGGACCTATAACAAGGAGATGTAGCAAGAAGTTTAAAGAAGCACTTCAGGGACTCATGGTGAGCTACCAAGGAGGGCCTACAAATTGTGTGTCCAAATTAGAGGAGCTTGGGGAACATGGCCACAATGTTGGAAGTGTTAGGAATGTCATTCTAGTGCCAAATGATCAAGAAGACAGCAGCTGGCGCGCACACGCGCAGCCGTGCACACAGCAACAGAACAGTGTGCGTGATCGCGGGTAAAGTGGCGCAGACGTGAAAAAGGTGCAACCGCTCACGAGGCGCTGGTCTGAGACAGAATGATGCGCGCAGCCGAGCGAGTTCACGCGCTGCAACACAAATTTTATATCACAAACCTAGTTTTCGAATTCTTGTTTTTTGTTTGGTTATTTATTCATTGTAAACACTATGAAAGAATTAATCTTGAGTTTTATAAAAATATTTTGAGTTTTCTCTCAATCTTTTCAAGGCTTTTGCTTTGTTCTTAAAAATAAAACTTATCAAAGATTTCATCTTTGTGGCGTTTGTCAATTGTTTTCGCACGGATTGTCAAAGGCGAGTTCTTTGAAGGTTCGTTTGAAATTCGATTGTTTCTATCGTGAATATTTTTTGCTAAGTTTTCATAGCTTGGAGGTGAATATGATGCGATTCCTGAGGGTCAATAATTTTTTATATTGACGACGACAAAGGAATCTGTGTGCGGCCTCGATGTGATTGAAACAAATGATGGATTTGTGCGATCCTCGCCTCTAGATCACGTGGTCTAGCAACAAAAAAACCAGCGATAGGCGACAAATCCCGTAGGCACCTCCAAAGTAACCTGTCTTTGGCAATACTTGCGAAAATCGATAAACGAATGAACAAAAGAATCCACCTTTGAAAGTTAGATTTTGACAACACCGAAGTGTATAAAAGCTTTCGCTTTTGGTTGAGAGAAAATCTCATAATTTGCTATCAAATCAATAATGAACTAAAGTTAAATTGTTTACATGGTATTCTAGCTTAAATATAGGTAACGAAAACTTAAATATAGAAAATTGCATATTTAAAGATAAAAAATCAATACTTAATTTAGAATTAATTAAACTAAGGAAACTAGGTTAAGAAAATAGTCTTCTGACAGCTCAAACTTCCAGCAACGCGCTAAGGCGCAAGCTTCCAATTCATCCTCTACTTGATTGTGATGTAACCCAAAACCCTCGAGCCTTGTTTCCAAGCTTTCATTGGTTGAATGAAGGGCAACATTCAACATCTTCAATCGTCCTCTCGGGATTGGTTCTTGGAACGCATAGTGGCTGGCTATATTCATATCATACTCCCTTTCTTTAAAAAGATTTGTCCTCAAATCTTGTCTTTCTTGATAACTAGGAAGATCAATACATTTCATGTCTTTTCCTCAATCCTGATGCTCAGGATCGAACCGGCTATTTCATTAAAATAAAATAAACCAACTTTGCACAGATGTACATGAAGTGGTTTATTCAAAACAAAGTGTCGCTCATCCTCACTCTTTTGGGCCATACATATAATTTCTTTTTTTGTTTTTTTGGCCTCTTTTTCACACAAGTCTTTTTGTTCTTCGATGGACATCCCGCCTTTTTTATCACTTTCTTTTTCGGCCATCTCATTTTTTTTCTCTCTCAAATCATAACAAATTGATTCACCAATACATATTACATTAATAGACAATTTAGCAAAAGAAACAACTTGCACATCATCACGTGCAGGCAACAACTTCTCACTATCAACATGAACATCCCTACTGATGCGAACACGGTTGGTCAAGCCCCAAGGAAAGCATGGGACACTTTAGAGTTGCCGGGGAGACCAATTACGTGGGGACAACTGAAGAGGTTTAAGTAAGCATTGCATGGGCTTATGAGCAAAGGAGAAGGATTTACAAGCGAGGTGCAGAGTGCGGAAAGCTTCGTGATGCATGGGAGTACGTGTGGGGGCCAAAGGAACATTATTCAAGCATATTTTGAACGACCGAGGCTACACGAACCCGAGCACAGATCTGTACACGGGGTCCGTGTCCCTTACACTCGAGCATGAGAAATCCAGAGCCTACACGGACCCGAGTACGGACCTGTACACGGGGTCCGTGTCCATTACATTCGAGATGGATAATTACAGAGCCTACACGGACCCCACTCCGGACATGTACACGGGGTCCGTGTCTTTTACGATTTGACGAGAATTTTTTCCTTCTTTAGAGTTTTAATTTGTTTGGTAACTAGATTTGATATTTTTGGGATAAGTAAACATATTATGGACGAAATTTGACACATAATTCAGATTTTATTGATTAGAATACATTGTTCTTGATTTTTTCTCTCAAACAATTAAAGCTTTTGCTTTGTTAAAAAAACAAACTTATCAAAGTTTTTAACTTTGTGGCGTTTGTCGATCGTTCTTGTGCAGATTGTCACAGGCTTGTTCTTTGAAGGTTCGTTCGAGTTTTCGATTGTTTCATTGTGATTATTTGTTGCCAACTTATTATAGTTTAGAGGTGAAAATCACGCACACAATTGTTTCAAAAGATCGGGACAAAAATCATCGATCCTTGCTCGTTTTTAAATCGAGGGCGCGATTCCAAATAAATCGTGTTTGCTTTTCATTCGTACGAGGATTCATATCACCTACTTTCATCCTTTATGACGCACATCGGTGAAACTTCCACGTCATCTAACAACTCACCCTCCACAGCACAACACTCAATACTCGCATGAGACACAATTGGAGTATCAACCTCAACATCAAAACATCCACAAGTTTGGCTTCAAGGTTGGAAGTGGAATCCACTCCCTTCACATCCTCATTTGGACAATGATGAAAATCATGTCCTACCTCTAGACACCACAAACATCGAATATCATAAATACAATTATGTGAGAATTGCGATGTACCTTGATATCCACGTTTTGAATTCCTCGCTGGTGTCGCCATGCTTCTCTCCTCTTTACTCATCCTTCCACTCGCCCATACCTTTCACGAAATATAAATTCTTCCTCCATCTTTTTTCAAATTCTACCAACAACGACTAAAATTTACTATCAAGCATATTGTACCCCTTTTGTTTTTTTGTACACAAACTCGACTTAACTTTTTTTTTTTGTTGTGATTCTCCTCTCTCTTTTTTTTTCCCTTCAATATCAGATATATCAACGACTAAACTAGATCCACCAAGAACAATTCAGAAGAATTGTAGGATTTTCTAAAATTCATGAACAATAAATTCAATGAATAGTAAAATATGTGAACATTATTTTCGCGAACAGTACTCGTGAATAGTGAAAAATTGTGAATAGTATTTCGGGTGAACAGTAACTCGTGAACAGTATACACTCACTCGAATCAATCAAACATGGCTCTGATACCAAATGATGCGATTCCTGAGGGTCAATAATTTTTTATATTGACGACGGCGAAGGAATCTATAATGTACCGTACTTTTTACAACTTTAAAATTTGTGGTAAATATAAATTTTTTCTTAAATAACTCGTAAACTTTCAAACTTCGATAAAATGAACTGTACGTGTCAAAGTGGTTGCAACAAAAGATCTAAAAATAAAGTTTGCCAAAAGCATTTGATTAAAAGTTTTTAACTAGTAACATAAATCAAAGTATTTTTAAACATTCATAAAACTTAAAACATGGCGGTCCTCGGGTTTAGCCTCCCGCTCAGTCAAAGTGATATGAATCCTCGTACGATGAAAAGCAAACGAGATTAAATATGAATCGCGTCCTTAATTCTATAACGAACAAGGATCGTTGTTACGATGTCCCGATGTTTTGATTCAAGGAATTACGTGATATTCACCCCTAAACGACGCGGTTTAGTAATAAACAATCACAAAAGAAACAATCGAAACTTAATCGAACCTTCAAAGAACTCGTCTTTGACAATCCGCGCAAGACACGATCGACAAACGCCACAAGGTTAAAACTTTGATAAGTTTGATTTTTGAAAACAAAGCTAAAGCCTTGAAAAATCGAGAGAAAACTCAAAAACTTTGATAAACTCAATAATAATCCCTATAATGTTCCAATTTTCGTCCATAATATTGTGTACAATCTAAAAGATACTCAAAATCAAGTTACCAAGATAATTAGGATTCTTAACAAGGAAACTAGATTTTCTTCTCGCAGCAGGCGCGCTCGGGCGGCATAATTTGACCGCTTGAGTGCCAGGTCTTCTGGCTATTAGCGCTCGGGCGGTAGAAAATGACCGCTCGAGCGCCGAGTGTTCTGGAAATCACCTCCCGGTCAGTACGTTTGGCGCTGGGGCGGTAATATTTTACCGCTCGGGCGCGGGTCATTCTGCATGTTTTCTTCGTTCATCACTTGAATGGTGTTCTTATGACTCCCAAACTTACTCCCATGCATCACAAACCCTTCAGCACTCTGCACCTTGCTTGTAAGTCCTTCTTTATTGCTCATAAGTCCTTGTAGTGCCTCTTTGAATTTCTTTAGCCGTCCTCTCGTGATTGGTCCCTCCGTCCGGCAACTCTAAAGGATCCCACGCTTTCCTTGGAGCTTGACCACCCGTGTTCGCATCATCCTCCCCTTCTTGAAAAGGATTTGTCCTCAAATCTTGTTCATCACCTACATCAAACAAAGAAAGATCACTAACATTAAAAGTAGAACTAACGTTATACTCACCTGGTAGATCAAGTTTGTAGGCATTGTCATTGATCCTTTCGAGGACTTGAAATGGCCCATCACCCCTCAGTAGTAGCTTGGAACGTCGTTTCTCAGGAAACCTTTCCTTCCTCAAGTGTAGCCATTCCCAATCACCCTTTTCAAACACCACTTTTTTCTTCCCCTTGTTGGCTTGCTTGGTGTATTGCTCATTCTTCTTCTCAATGTTGGCCTTGGTCTTTTCATGCAAACTCCTAACAAATTCAACTTTCTTCTTGCCATCCATGTTTAACCTTTCACTCACAGGTAAAGACATCAAATCCAACGGAGTCAAAGGATTAAAACCATAAACAAGTTCAAACGGCGAATAATTGGTAGTAGAATGCACGCACCGATTATAAGCAAACTCAACAAATGGTAAACATTCTTCCCAATTATTTAAGTTCTTTTTAAAAATAGCACGCAAAAGTGTTCCTAACGTTCTACTAACAACCTCAGTTTGTCCATCCGTTTGAGGACGACACGTAGTAGAAAACAACAATTTTGTGCCAAGTTTAGCCCATAAAGTCTTCCAAAAGTAACTCAAGAATTTAACATCGCGATCAGAAACAATAGTCCTAGGCATGCCATGCAACCTAACGACTTCTCTAAAGAACACATCTGCAATGTTTGAAGCAACATTAGTTTTGTGACAAGCAATGAAATGTGCCATCTTAGAGAATCTATCAACAACAACAAATATTGAATCCCTACCCTTCTTAGTCCTAGGCAACCCCAAAACAAAGTTCATAGAAATATCAACCCAAGGTTCACTAGGGACGGGCAGTGGTGTATACAATCCATGTGGTTGTGTTCTAGACTTAGCTTGTCTACAAGTTATGCACTTTTCACAAACACGCTCAACATCACGTTTCATATGTGGCCAATAGAAATGTTCATGCAATGCACTTAAAGTTTTAGCCACACCAAAATGCCCCATCAAGCCACCCCCATGTGCCTCCCTAACAAGTAATTCACGAACTGAAGATTTAGGAATGCACAACCTATCTTCTCTAAATAAGAAACCATGATGCAAATAGAATTTTTCATGTGGTCCATGCATACAAGTTTCAAACACACTCTTAAAATCCTCATCCAGCACATACAACTCTTTTACATGCTCAAACCCCAAAATTTTAGACTCTAAGGTAGAGATTAATACGTACCTCCGTGATAGTGCGTCGGCCACTACATTCTACTTACCTTGTTTGTACTTGATTATATAGGGGAATGTCTCTATGAATGCCACTCACTTGGCATGCCGCTTGTTCAGCTTTTGTTGTCCCTTAAGGTGCTTTAGGGATTCATGATCCGTATGAATCACAAACTCCTTAGGTCTCAAATAGTGCTGCCACGTCTCTAGAGTCCTCACAAGTGCGTAGAACTCCTTATCATACGTGGGATAGTTCAGGGCGGCTCCATTGAGTTTCTCGCTAAAGTATGCTACCGGTCGACCTCCTTGCATCAAGACTCCACCAATACCTACACCTGAAGCATCACATTCAATTTCAAAGGTATTAGCAAAATCAGGTAAAACAAGTAAAGGAGCATTGATTAACTTTTGCTTAATAAGATTAAAAGACTTCTCTTGCTCCTCGCCCCAATGGAATGAAACGTTCTTCTTGATCACCGCCATCATTGGTGCTGCCAGTGTGCTAAAATCTTTTACAAACCTCCTATAGAAGCTTGAAAGACCATGAAAACTTCAAACTTGACCAGCAGTAGTAGGCGTTGGCCAATCTCGAATGGCACTTACCTTGTCTTCATCAACTTGTATACCCTGTGAACTTACCACAAAACCCAGAAAGACAAGTTTGCTCGTACAAAAATCACATTTCTTTAAGTTAGCATATAAATTCTCAGCCCTTAGTGTGATTAGCACAAATCTCAAGTGATTAACATGCTCATCCAAGTTTTTGCTATACACTAGGATATCATCAAAATAAACAACAACAAACTTCCCTATGTGTGCAACCAAAACATGATTCATTAACCTCATAAAGGTGCTAGGAGCGTCAGTTAAGCCAAAAGGCATGACCATCCACTTATATAACCTGTATTTGGTTTTAAAAGCAGTTTTCCACTCATCACCTTCTCTCATTCTTATTTGGTGATAACCACTCTTCAAGTCAATTTTACTAAAGACACCTGCGCCATGCAATTCATCTAACATATCATCTAGTCTAGGTATGGGATGCCTATACTTAATGGTTATGTTATTGATTGCCCTACAATCCACACACATACGCCATGTGCCATCTTTCTTAGGAACTAATAACACAGGCACAGCACAAGGAGACATAGACTCACGCACAAAACCCTTATCTAACAACTCACTTACCTGCCGTTGAAGCTCCTTAGTCTCCTCCGGATTGCTCCTATATGCTAGACGGTTTGGCAATGCACTCCCGGGTACAAAATCAATTTGGTGCTCAATACCCCTCAATGGTGGTAGCCCTTGAGGTAGTTCCTCCGGAAATATATCATCAAATTCCTGCAAAAGTGAAACAACAATGCTCGGAAGGGTCCCGGCTATATCACTTGTGTTAAAGAGGATCTCTTTATAAAAAATCAACACAAGTGGTTCATGTGTGTGCATCAATTGATTCAATTCACATTTTTGGGCCATATATGATTTCTTTTTGGCTTCTTTCCTCTCATTTTTCTTTTGTATGGCCGTCTCACTCTTTTGATCACTCTTTTTTTCAGCCATTTCATTTTTATTCTCAAAGGCCATCTCACTTTTTAGTTCACTCTTTTTTCGGCCTCATCTCTCTTCTTTTTTTTCAAATGGTCCTCAACACTTGCTTTGGGGACAAAGGAAGTAATACAATGGTTTCTTTTTTCAATTCAAAGGAGTACCTATTCTTGAACCCATCATGTGTCACCCGCCTATCATATTGCCAAGGTCTACCCAGCAAGATATGACATGCATGCATGGGTACCACATCACACAAGATCTCATCCACATACTTCCCAATAGCAAAAGGCACTAGCACTTGTTTTGTAACCTTCACCTCCGCACAATCATTCAACCATTGAAGCCTGTATGGTTGAGGATGCTTTAATGTAGGTAAACCCAATTTTTCTACCATCTCAACACTTGCTACATTAGTACAACTCCCCCCATCTATGATGAGATCGCAAACTTTTTGATTTACAAAACACCTAGTATGGAACAAGTTCTCTCGTTGGTTAGTCTCCTCCTCTTTGACTTGGGCACTCATAATTCGCCTAGTCACTAGTGCTTCACTTACAACCGCCTCGTAAGCCTCGTCAGGATCCTCTAATGCGGGCATCTCATCATCATCATCATCCTCACTATGAGATTCATACTCATCATAGTCATTTAAAATCATTACCCTTTTATTAGGACATTCACTAGCAATATGACCTAACCCTTGACACCTAAAGCATTTAACATCTCTAGATCGATTAGAAGGAGTTTCAGATTTACCTTGCACTCCTTGTTTAGGCGCCTCTTGTTTGGTCTCTACCTTGGGTTTGATCACCACCTTATTTGCATCACGTTTTGCCATATTTGGTCGCCAAGAAGATGATGAACCCCTGGTTTGATTGGTGAGGCCAACTCCACGCCTCTTGAGTTGTTGCTCCACGTTTATGGCCATTTGCACCATTTTGTCTAGATCCAAGTAGTGCCGAAGCTCCACTTGACCTTGAATCTCCCTGTTCAAACCACAAAGAAAACGAGCCATCGTCGCCTCACTATCTTCCTCAATATTTGCCCTAATCATGACTACCTCCATCTCCTTATAGTAGTCCTCAACACTCCTTACTTCTTGCCTCAAAGTTTGTAGCCTCTTCCACCACCGCCAACCTAACCTTCTTTTGTTCGGAGTAGTGGTGACATTCAAACACAAACTCTACCCTCTTTTCCCATTCTAAGTATGCCTCCGGGTCAGATTTCCCATGGAACGAAGGAATCTTCATCTTAATACTACCCATATTAGCATCCTCCCTATTCCCGTCATTGTATCTACCCCGTGTGGCTTCTCTTCTACTTCTACCAAATCCTCTATCTCTTCCATTCCTACCCCAATTTTCATTTTGGCTCTCCTCATCTCCTCCCAAATCATAATCTTCCTCTTCTTCTCCTCTACCCATATTTTTAGGCTTATATTTATCTCCACTAGTACTAACTTCAAGCCTACTCATCCTCTCGTGCAATGGCTCCAACTCGACCCTCATCATCCTACTAAAATGCCCAAACAACGCCTCCATTTGAACCTTAGACAACCCTGGGTTCGAATTATCTCCTACCTCCTTCTCCATTTAATTTCAGATTTGTACCTGCAAGAAAAAGTTAGTAGAAAACAAAATATTTCTCACCCAAGTCCTCAGGGTCACTCCAAAGAAAAGTCGCTCGTCACCTATCTCTAGTTTTTTTTTTTTTTGCTCACAACAAATACTCACCGTCACTCCAAAGAAATAACACTCGCACTCAAATGTTTTTCACTCGAATTTGATAGTGCTCTCGAAATTGTTCTCAAGCTTTGTATTTGTATATCAAACAATCAAGTTCAACTTGCGAACAAATGTGATCGACTCACTTGGACTGCGGAGACAAGCATTTGAAGGTAAATTTTATATATATTTTTTGACTGTGTGAGGCACTTGTATATGACTCACAAAAAGGAATAGAACAAGATACAAAAAGGAAATAATTGTGAATTTTCGGATTTTTGGTAATCTTTTTTTTTTTTTTTTTTGCTGAGTACTTAATCGAAAAATCCTAACAAAAAATCACCAAAAATTTCAAAAACTGACGAATAACGATATACTAAAAATATAGATCAGAAAAAAGAACGAAAGTATAACAGATCTGATAATAGACGAGATAATAACGTGATAAACTTACTTGAATTCAATGGACCTAAGCTCTGATACCAAATGATATGAATCCTCGTATGATGAAAAGCAAACGAGATTAAATATGAATCGCGTCCTCAATTCTATAACGAACAAGGATCGTTGTTACGATGTCCCGATCTTTTGATTCAAGGAATTACGTGATATTCACCCCTAAACGACGCGGTTTAGTAATAAACAATCACAAAAGAAACAATCGAAACTTCAAAGAACTCGTCTTTCACAATCCGCGCAAGACACGATAAACAAACGCCACAAAGTTAAAACTTTGATAAGTTTGATTTTTGAAAACAAAGCTAAAGCCTTGAAAAGTGGAGAGAAAACTCAAAAACTTTGATAAACTCAATAATAATCCCTATAATGTTCCAATTTTCGTCCATAATATTGTGTACAATCTAAAAAATACTCAAAATCAAGTTACCAAGATAATTAGGATTCTTAACAAGGAAACTAGATTTTCTTCTCGCAGCAGGCGCGCTCGGGCGGCAGAATTTGACCGCTCAACAGCCAGGTATTCTGGCTATTCGCGCTCGGGCGGTAGAAAATGACTGCTCGAGCGCTGAGTGTTCTGGAAATCACCTCTTGGTCAGTACGTTTGGCGCTCGGGTGGTAGTATTTTACCGCTCGGGCGCGGGTCATTCTGGATGTTTTCTTCGTTCATCACTTGAATGGTGTTCTTATGACTCCCACACTTACTCCCATGCATCACGAACCCTTCAGCACTCTGCACCTTTCTTGTGAGTCCTTCTTTATTTCTCATAAGCCCTTGTAGTGCCTCTTTGAATTTCTTTAGCCGTCCTCTCGTGATTGGTCCCTCCGGCAACTCTAAAGGATCCCACGCTTTCCTTGGAGCTCGACCACCCGTGTTCGCAGCACCAATCCAGCTCACTGGTCCACTTCTCTTGTCTCCTCAACATCATCCTCACTTGCATCGATCAAGTTTAGTGAGTATAAATAATCAACACGTATAAACTGGAGATAACAAGTATTACGTAATAAAAAATCACAAGCAACTTTAAAATATGACGTACATACTGAAACTTGAACTTGCAGATCAAAAGCTTGAACATACGTACATACATACATAGACGTGCCATAACGTGAAACTTTTCTCAAAAATGCTTGCGTACTTGTACATACATGAACTTCATTTTTCGCAGAGGCATGTTTTGAAGCAAGTGACCCATACATAAATACGCCTGATCAGACTAAACCACAGTACTGGGCTAACGGGGAAAAATCCACTGCCACATACATGAGATCCCCGTTCATGGTTGAACAGGTGGATTGGTCCCCGTTCATGCTTTAACTTGGTGGATTGGTCCCTGGTCATGTTTTACCGCTTTCCAATCCCATACATAATTGGTCACAAGACATTTAGCATGCCTCAAAAACTTAAAAATATTTTTTTCGCACGTCAAACATACTTACTTGGCGTTGAGGAATTTGTTGGATCTCGCTTTGGGGCCACTGCTGCACATACTAACATGAATTTCAACACTTAACTTGCATAAATTAGACGTAGGTATTCGTCCTCAACCACGAAGTGAATAAATAGCTTATGACATTCTAGGTTATTTGGTACTTGACCTCATTTAATCTCTTACCGTTCGAGCGCCAGGTCTATTGGTCTCTGAAAAAAATGGTGGCCCTTGGGCGGTAAGAAGTTACCGCTCGGGTGCCGAGCTTATAAACAACAAACACCCGACAGTGAAGGTGGCGCTCGGGCGGTAAGAAATTACCGCTCGGGCGCCGCGTCTTCTGGACTCCGTGACATAGAAGCTTATTCTCTCCAAATTCGATTACACAGACAGTGAACAACGCCTCGAGACCAATCCTAGTACACTATGGCACTGACTCGACTCCACAAAACATCCCAAACATCTCCCAAAACAACAACACAATTCATGCAACGCAACAAGACCCGAGAACTCGAATTTTTGACACAAAAATGTTTTCCTACGATTTGTAATGCTACCAAGGCTATCGACACAAAACGAAGCACCAAAAATCAACCCAACATCCTATTCTATACACTTAAACACAGCAGTTATCACCCGGAGGTTTCCAACGAAGCCTGCAACAATGAAAATTCAAGAACACATCAACCACACAATTTTTTAGAAAACGAAGTTTGAGCAATCCCACGAAAAACACCATAACTCACTCAATTTTTATCCAAATATTTTTAATTTTCTGTAAATCGAAGAACGCAGTTTGAGCAATCCCACGAAAAACACCATAACTCACTCAATTTTTATCCAAATATTTTTAATTTTCTGTAAATCGAAGGTATCAAAAAGTTCTACGATATTTATGTTGAAAGTTTTCTCGAAATCACGACCAAAAGATCGCAGTTTTGAAAAGAACAGCAAAAACGTGATTTTTAGATCCAAAAACGTTCAAAATGCGATCTAAACAATTTCGAAAATTTGCTGGAAAAGAGAAAGGCAATGGGTGGCTGCTCTCTAGAAAAGAACCCTTGGTTTTCTTTTCAAAAGATGAAAATGGGATACAAAGATACGTGTGTGTGTGTGTGATATACGTGTATGTGTGTGTGTAAAAGTGTGTGTGCGTGTGTTAGGATAGTAATTAGGGAATAAAAATTTGCTTAATTAAAATTTAACAAGTAATTAAATTTTAATCAAACACTAACTTTACTACAAGTCCATTAATTAAAATAAAAAGCACATGTACTAAATCTTTAATAGTTTTAAAATTGTAAAATTCCTAAATAAATAATTTAGTCTTTAAAATGCTAAAACTTAATAAATTATTTAAAAACACCCCATTCTCAACTTAAAATAAAATACCATATTTTAAAATTTCCAAAATCGTCCCTGTCTCTATCACTCGATCACGTCTCGAATAATCGTCTGAAACAAGAAACTCGAGAAATATCTTAACGTGCATCACATAAACATAATTAATTTAAAGTAATGCATTTAAATAATTCATTCACCGCAAAAACTCATTTTTAAACTTTTAAATAAATTAACAATTAAATTAACGCATGGTTTTTACGTGTACTGAATTTGGGCTCTACAATTCCTCCCCCACTTATATAAATTTCGTCCTCGAAATTAAATCTTACCAAACAACTCTGGATAGCGACTTCTCATATCAGCTTCGGTCTCCCAAGTGGCCTCCTCCACTGATTGATTTAACCACCTGACTTTGACTAGTTGGTCACCTTGTTCCGAAGCCTACACTCCTGTCTGTCTAGGATTTGGACGGGTCTTTCCTCATATGACAGATCTGGAGCCAACTGCAACGGCTCGTAGCTCAGAACATGCGAAGGATCAGCTAGATACTTTCTCAGCATCGATACATGGAACACATTGTGTACCCCGGCCAGATTCGGTGGAAGGGCAACACGATAAGCTAGTGTTCCAACTCTGTCAAGAATCTCAAACGGTCCAATGAATCTCGGACTCAGGTTGCCTCTCTTCCAAAATCTCATAACACCCTTCATAGGTGCTATCTTTACAAAAACGTGATCACCTACGGCAAACTGGAGATCTCTTCTTCTCTTATCAGCATAGCTCTTTTGACGACTCTGGGCGGTCCTCATTCTGTCTCGAATCTTGACCACCACATCTGCAGTCTGCTGAACTATCCCTAGACCTAGTTCTGCTCTCTCACAAACCTCATCCCAATGAATTGGCGATCTGCACTTCCTTCCATATAATGCCTCGTAGGGAGCCATACCTATAGATGCTTGAAAACTGTTGTTGTAGGTAACCTCCACTAGAGGTAGCTTAGATTCCCAAGTCCCATGGAAATCGATCATACAGGCTCGCAATAAAACCTCCAGAATCTAAATCACTCGCTCAGACTGGCCATCTGTCTGCGGGTGAAAAGCTGTACTGAAAAGCAACTTTGTCCCCATGGATGCATGTAAGCTCTTCCAAAAGGACGATGTGAATATCGGGTCCTTGTCGGACACAATAAAAACTGGGATCCCGTGCAATCGAACTATCTCCCTGATATAAAGCTCCGCATACTGCGTCATGGAAAAAGTCGTCTTCATTAGCAAGAAAGTGCGCTGACTTGGTGAGTCGATCCACTATAAACCAGATGGCATTGGATCCTCTGACTGACCTTGGCAACCCAATAACAAAATCTGATGCGAACACGGATGTGCACGTCCCAAGGAAAGCATGGGATCCCTTAGAGTTACCAGCGGGACCAATCACGAGGGGACGACTGAAGAAGTTTAAAGAGGCGTTGCAGGGGCTTATGAGCAAGGAAGAAGGACTTACAAGCGAGGTGCAAAGTGCTGAAGGGTTCGAGATGCATGGAAATAAGTTTGGGAGCCAAAGGAACGTTATTCAAGTGCTAAATCAAGAGGAGTCCAGATACCACGGCGCCCGAGCGGCCAAATCTTACCGCCCGAGCGCCAAACATACTGTCCAGGACGTGAACTCCAGAAGCAGCGGCACCCGAGCGGTAAAATATTACCGCCCGAGCGCGACCTGTCCAGAAGACTCCGCGCCCGAGCGGTTGAATCTCGCGCTCGAGCGCGCCTTGTTCCGAGAAACATTATCTTTTCCTATTTTAGAGTTTTAATTAGTTAGGTAACTAGATTTATCATATCTTTTGATTTGTAGTCAATATATGGACGAAAAATAAAACACTTTTCAGATTGTCATTGATATTTTATAAAAGTTTTTGAGTTTTCTCTCAACTTTTTCAAAGCTTTAGCTTTGTAAACAAAAATCAAACTTATCAAAGTTTTAACTTTGTGGCGTTTGTCGATTGTGCTTGTGCGGTTTGTCTTAGACTTGTTCTTTGAAGTTTCGTCATAATTTTCGATTGTTTATCTCGTGATTATTTGTTGCTAAACTTTTCATAGTTTAGAGGTGAAAATCACAACACACACACTTGATTCAAAAGATCGGGACAACACGAATTCCTTGTTCGATATTAAATTGAGGGCGCGATTCATATTTAATCGTGTTTGCTTTTATTCGTACGTGGATTCACATCAAAATCAATAGTAATATTCTCCCATTTCCACTCTGGGATAGGGAGTGGCTTAAGAATTCCTGCTGTCCTCTGGGGCTCTGCCTTCACCTGCTGACAAGTGAGGCATTCTGATACGTATCGGCGGATGTCTCTCTTCATACCTGGCCACCAATACAGAATTTGCAAATCTTTGTACATCTTTGTGCCTCCTGGATGAATAGAATACGGAGATGCATGTGCCTATGACAAGATATCTTCTCTGATCGAATCAACTTTAGGCACCCACATTCTACCTCTGTATCTCACAATGCCATCAGACACTACATAAAGTACACTGCCCTTGGCCTCATCCTTCAGTCTCTATTTCTGTAACTGCTCATCTGAAGACTAACCTGCTCGGATTAGGTCAAACAGCGAAGACTGGACTGTCAGATTAGACAGCCTCGGAGCTATCCCCTTGTGATAAACCTCTAGGCCAAACCTCTGAATCTCAGACTGAAGAGGTCTCTGCACTGACAACTGTTCTACAACTGTTACTTTCCTGCTCAAGGCGTCTGCGACAACAATAGCTTTCCCTGGATGGTAGATAATTTCGCAATCGTAGTCTTTCACCAACTCTAACCACCGTATATGTCTCATATTCAGTTTTTTCTGCGTGAAGAAATACTTGAGACTCTTATGATCGGTGAATATCTGACATTTCTCGCCGTACAAGTAATGTCTCCATATCTTCAAAGCAAAGACAACTGCAGCTAACTCAAAATCATGAGTCGGGTAGTTCTTCTCATACACCTTCAACTGCCTGGAAGCATAAACTATAACCCGCCCATGCTGCATCAACACTGCGCCTAACCCGAGCTTAGATGCATCAGTGTATAACACAAAATCTTCTTGCCCTGATGGCATGTGTGGGGACCCGGACGCTAATCATCTTCTTAATCATTCTTTGGGAATAAATGGATCAATTAATTAAATTGAGTCCAAATTTTTTTTTTATAACTAATTGCGGAACATATAATAATCAATCCTATATACATGTCAAAGTAAAAGTACAAGTCTTGTACACCTTGCAGTCATATAACACTAAGGTTCGACAACTACATATCAAGTTTCAAAACCAAATCTACTTCTGGGTCCGAATCTCCACACTAAACTTGATCTCTCATCCTCTTCTCGACCCTGATCCTCTTGACTCGACTTATCTAATCTAGGGATCCCGGCTGAATAAGAACGCAACAACACACCTACTATCCACAGCTAGATGGTGGTACGTTCTTATTCCCAGACTTTGGTACTCTATATCGAATATCTGCAATAGACGCCGATCTGCTCCTAAGCACATCGATATAAACCAATGTCCAGTGACCTGGCACCTCTGCCAAAGACTCTCTGTCTCAAAAGCAATCATATAATTCATGCTTTCTATAAATCAATAGAACAAGCATATAGATGCAATGAATTCAAATATCTGAAAACAATAGCAAATAAGTATGTGATTTGAGGGAAATTCAGGTCATATCTGACTCGAGTTATCAATCCCAGTCTAACATTGATTTATACCTTTCTCGCCGTTCTGACGAAGTCGAAGTCTGGAAATTCAAAACTGTCAATACTCAATCTGGCAATGACAATATCGAGGAGTACAATATCAATATACCACTCAAATCAATACTGGATATAATTCAACTGCATAACTGCATAATCTCAATATACCTAGAACATAATCTGATATCAAATCTGTATAATCTCAATCAACTCAACTATGAAAAATCATAACAATTTCATACGGTATCTGTTGTTCAATTCGGTTTCGATTATACGATGTCTAATATCTCAAGAACACCATCTATTAATCATATTTGATTCCTTCAATACCATATTTTCAATTCATATCAAAACATAAGAAAACTTACGTCTGTGTGAAGCCTGTAACGAGAAGAGTACGGTACTGAACTTGGATCGAAATTCTGACGGACGGATCTTGCACAACCACAAATCTCAAATATGAAAAGGCGTAAGGATTTTTACAAAGCTTTCTCGTCCCTTTTCTTTCTGAATTTGCTGAAGACATTTATATATATCCACGTTGCATGAAAGAACATGTGGCTAACTCCATGCACTGCACATCTCGTGCATATGCGCGACCGTTTTCAGCGCATATGCGCGAGACATCTGTCTCGGCGCCTAGTCTTTTCTGCTGTTCGCGCATATGCGCGCACCACCTCCGCGCACATGCGCGACATTCTCTGAAAATGACACTTCGGCTACTACCTTCTTCGTGCATCTGCGCGCCTACTCTCGGCGCATATGCACCAACTTCTCTGGAATCAACATTTGGGTACTGGTCACTTCGTGCATATGCGCGCAAATCTTCGCGCATATGCGCCGAACATTCTGTCCGTACACTCTTCTTTTTGCACAGCTCACGCATATGCGCGCCTCATCTCCGCGCATATGCGCGAGGTGTTCTGCCTCGCACATCAGCAAAGCTCACACTATGACTTTTCCCAGTCCTTTCTACTCTTTCTATAATCACATCAATAAGTCAATTGATTAATCTCAGATTACCGTAATAAAACCTCGAGCATTACAGCATGGCTAACACTGGCGCTGAAATAAGAGCTTGCTTCAAAGTATCGAAGCTCTTCTGGCAATCACCACTCCATACGAACTTTGCATTCTTCTTTGTCAGTGAAGTGAGTGGCAATACTATCTAAGAAAACCCTTGAATAAATTTCCTGTAGTAGCCTGCTAGGCCTAATAAACTGCGAATCTCAGACGCATTCTTTGGGTCAACCCATTCCTGGACTGCTGCTACCTTAGATGGATCCACCTCAATACCACTGCTAAATATTATGTGGCCCAAAAACGCTACATTCTCCAACCAAAACTCACACTTACTGAACTTCACAAACATCTTGCGACTCTGCAAAACCTGCAAAACTGTCCTCAAATGCTGACTGTGCTCCTCGTGGATCTTCGAGTATATGAGAATGTCTTCAATGAATACTATGGCGAACTGATCTAAGTAGGGCTGAAATACTCGGTTCATGAGGTCCATGAAAATTGTTGAAGCATTCGTCAGTCCAAACGGCATCACTAAGAACTCGTAATGCCCATACCTGGTCCTGAAGGCTGTCTTATGAACATCTGCATCTTTCACCTTCAGCTGATGATACCTCGATCGAAGATCTATCTTAGAGAACATTGTAGCTCCCTGCAACTGATCGAACAAGTCCTCGATCCTTGAAAGTGGGCATTTATTCTTGATCGTTACCTTGTTCAGCTCTCGGTAATCAATGCACAGTCTCATGCTCCCGTCTTTTTTCTTCACAAATAGCACGGGTGCGTCCCAAGGTGAGAAATTAGGGCAGATAAATTCCTTGTCAAAGAGCTCCTGAATCTGCTATTTGAGCTCTAACATTTCAGCTGGAGCTAATCGGTATGGTGCCTTAGAGATTGCACAGTGCCTGGCATAAGATCAATAGAAAACTCCACCTCTATCTCTGGTGGAAGGCCTGTGACGTCATCTGGAAAGACGTAAGGAAAATCTCTGGCCACTGGCACGTCAGATATAGACCGAGTGGGTACGTCAGGTGCAGAAATAACACTGGCCAAGAAAGCCTGACACCCTTTGTGAATGAGTCTCCGCGACGGCATGCAAGAGATCATGCGAGGAAAACTCCTCCATCTAGCTGGCTCAAAGAGAAACTGCTCCACACCCAAAGGTCTTACTAGCACTGACCTTTTCTGGAAATCAATAAGAACTTTGTTCTTAGTCAGCCAGTCCATTCCCAAAATGATGTCAAACTCGGGCACCGGCAACACGATCAGATCGGCATATACTAGGTGGCCCTGCAGTTCTAGATCAATGTCTCTGACCACAGTAGCAGCTGATAATTCTTCCCCTGATGGGACTGTCACTGAATAGCTCTCGTCGATTCCAATAGACTTGACGTCCAGGTGACTAGCGAATGACTCCGAAATAAAAGAGTGGGTGGCTCCTGAGTCTATCAGGGCCTTCGTGGCGACTCTTTTTACGAAAATATTTCCTGAGAGACTATCGCACAACACAACTTATATCCCAAAAGTTCTAATACCACCCTTAGGCAATGAAAGGCACCAAAATACCAGCTAGGACATCTCTGTAATGATTTGCAGGTGATGGGAAGAAGTAGGAGGCTCAGGGAAGGTGAGACCTTCTTGAGGATGGGCAATGGAGCAAGGGTTGCTGCCAAGGCCATAGGAGATGTTTACTTGTTATTGAACAATGATTTTAAGTTGATTTTGAGAGATGTTTTGTTTGTACCTGACTTGGTTAAAAACATTGTTTCCATTTCTATGCTAGAGAAAGATGGATTTTCTTGTTTATTTAGCAAAGGTGTTTGCAACATTTACAAGAATGAATGTTTAATTGGTACTGGAGAACTTGAAAACGATCTCTATAACTTAAAATTGAAAGATATTCCACTAAACAATGTTCAAGCAATAACAACAACAAACAAGCGAAAACAAGATACTCTAAATTCGGCACAATTATGGCATGCTCGATTAGGACATATTTCCCTAAGAAGGATGAACAAGCTAGTGGGAGTAGGCATGCTTGATATGTCTGATATTAATGCTCTCGCGACTTGTGAATCATGTCTGAAAGGAAAGATGACCAAAATTCCCTTTAAGGGCCATGTGGAGCGAGCCACAGGGTTATTGGATTTGATCCATACCGATGTGTGCGGTCCGCTTAGCATCACCACTAAGCATGGACATGCCTACTTCATCACCTTTACCGATGACTTGTCGAGGTATGGGTATGTGTATTTAATGAAATACAAGTCTGAAGCCTTTGAAAGGTTCAAAGAATTAAGAAGTGAAGTAGAGAAACAATTGGGACGAAGCATCAAGGCACTTCGATCGGATCGAGGTGGTGAGTACTTGAGTGCCGAGTTCTAAGAGTATCGTATGGAGAATGGGATTCTCTCGCAGTGGACTCCGCCCGCTACACCGAAGTTGAATGGTGTTTCTGAGCGTCGTAACCAAACTTTGATGGACATGGTTCGGTCTATGATGGGGTTCACGGAGTTGCCGCCATCCTTTTGGGGATATGCGCTTGAGACAGCGACACTGTTGTTGAACAATGTCCATTCAAAGGCAGTTGATAAGACACCATATGAGATATGGATGGGTAAGCCTCCCAAATATTCTTATCTTAGAATATGGGGGTGCCCTGCTTATGTGAAGCATGTAGTGGGAGATAATTGGATAGTCGATCCATTTTATGCTACTTTGTGGGATTTCCAAGGAATTCAGTTGGATACTATTTCTATCATCCCCAAGAAACAAAGATGTTTGTTTCTAGGAATGCAACCTTTTTGGAAAAGGAATTTCTATTGGATAGAAAAAGGGAGATGATAGAACTCGAAGAGGTTCGAGAGACACCCACAATTGTAGAACTCACACCCGAAGAGCCAAGAGAGAAGATACAAGCTCCAAGAAGATCCGAGAGAGTCTCGAGACCACCTATGAGGTATGGTCTGCTTCTTGAAGAGGGCCATGATGAGCCTATCCATGGATGTGATCCAAGGACCTTCAAGGAAACGTTATCTGATGCCGATTCATCCAAGTGGCTTGAAGCAATGGAATCTGAGATGAATTCCATGCATTCGAACCAAGTGTGGAATCTCGTGGATCCACCTGAGGGAACTGTTCCCATAGGGTGTAAATGGATTTACAAGAGGAAACTTGGGGCGGATGGGAAGGTATTGACCTTCAAAGCGCGATTGGTGGCAAAAGGATATACTCAAAGACAAGGAGTTGACTTTGAGGAAACCTTTTCTTCAGTTGCAATATTCAAGTCGATAAGGATATTGCTGGCCATAGCTGCATGGTATTACTATGAGATATGGCAGATGGATGTCAAGACAGCCTTTCTTAATGGAGATATTAATGAAGAGATTTACATGTCTCAACCTGAAGGGTTTACATCTGTCGGAAGTGAGCATATGGTATGCAAACTTCAGAGATATATTTATGGTGTAAAGCAGGCATCTAGGAGTTGGAACCTCAGATTGGACAATACAATCAAAGAGTTTGGTTTTACTAAGAATCCTGAGGAACCCTATGTGTATAAGAATGTCAGTGTGAGTGCTGTGACATTACAGGTGCTTTATGTTGATGACATTCTACTCATTGGGAATGATGTAGGAATGTTGCAATCAACTAAGATATGGTTAGCAAGTAAGTTCTCGATGCAGGACTTGGGTGAAGCATGTTTTGTATGAGGAATACAGATCTATAGAGATAGATCAAGAAGATTGCTTGGTCTCACCCTCCACATACATTGATACCATCGTGAAGCGGTTCTCGATGGATGAGTCTAAGAGAGGACATCTACCAATGTGTCATGGCGTGTCCCTATCCAAGTCTATGTCTCCCAAGACTGATGCAGAGATAGCGGCGATGACTAGCATTCCTTATGCATCTGCGATTGGTAGCATCATGTGTGGGATGATATCTACACGTCCTGACGTGGCTTTCGCACTAAGTGTAGTGAGTAGATATCAATCGAACCCTGGTCTTCCACATTGGAAAGCCGTGAAAGACATCCTCAAGTATTTGAGAAGGACCAATAAGTTGTTCTTGGTCTATGGGGGTTGAGAACTGAAATTGGAAGGCTATACCGACTCTAGCTTCCGAAGCGATATCGATGACTCGAAGTCAACCTCTGGATTCATATTCATGCTCAATGGTGCTGCTGTCTCTTGGAAGAGTTCCAAGCAAGACAGTAAAACGGATTCCACCACTGAGGCAGAATATATTGCTGCATCAGCTGCAGCAAAGGAGGCTGTTTGGATAAGGAATTTCGTCCAAGAGTTGGGCGTCATTCCTAATGGAGTTGCTCCTGTCCCGGTGTTTTGTGGTAACACGGGAGCCATTGCTCAAGCAAAGGAGCCAAGGTCTCATTAGAAGTCCAAACATGTATTGAGAAATGACCACATCCTCCGAGAGATTGCGGAAAGAGGAGAAGTGTCGATTGACAAAGTCGGCTCCGTAGATAATGTTGCTGATCCGCTAACTAAGCCTTTACCTGGACCATTATTCGAGAAGCATCGCGAATCAATGGGTTTGAAGCATATGTGTAGTTGGCTCTAGTGAAAGTGGGAGATTGTTAGAGTAGGTGCACGTCGAGCCAAGTGTTGGCCTAGTGTTCACAATGAAACTCTATGTATAAACAGTCTTTATTTTAATAATATTTTAAATTATTGTTTTGGCACTTCTTTATCTGTATACCCATGCTAGTTGGATAGATAAAGTCCTTGAATATACAAATAGTAGAAAGAATATGAGGTGCTCTTACGATGAGTATCATGAAACTCATATTTGCAATACTGTATATTCTAAACAGTTCCTAGTCGATTCAGCTGCCGCTAAGAAGGATATAGGCCGCTCGAGTTTGAGACTAGTATCTGCGATGTGAGTACCATGTTTCATTGGTAGGGGACATTGTGATGTCCGAACATGCAAATAGGTGCTCCTGGTAGAGTGCACTGAACAACCCTCCATAAAGGACTTTCCAAGTGGTTCTCTCTTATCGAGTGGAAACGTCCTAGTTTATGGTTGTACACCATTAGTCCTTATGACCCGGGACAACATTGAGACTCTATGTGCTAGCATTGCACTTTGACTTGTTTACCGACTCTCAAGGGGTCATCAGGTGGCAAGGTTGGGTGTTTTGTCGAAACATATAGGAGTCGATGCATTGTAGTCGGGGATTCACCGCTTACCTTCGGGTATGGATATCCTATGTGTATGTAGTTTGAAATCTCTGATCAGAGTATGGTGGTAATTATGAAAGGGGTTTCATAGATTACACCATCGATGCAACTACGACATGACACATAGTATCGATTCATTGACAACTCTCGATATACCAATGGTTGTCGAATCGGTCGGGATATATGAGTTGAAGGGACCGTACTGTACGCTAACCATAATTGAATGGTTCTTGCAGGCACTATCATTTGATACCTAGGGAATCATGTAAGCGATGCTGCTAGGCGTTTAACATGATTGGTTGGGTACTATCAGACTTGAGTTCTGACGTTCTT
>NC_133312.1:12539048-12543579 GCF_012295235.1 Primulina huaijiensis
TGATTTTCATATACATTATTATGGACTAAATTAAATTAATTCAAGTGTTGAATTAATTAAACACTAGTGGACCTAGTAGAGTCCAAATAATTAAATTAATTCAAGTGTTGGATTAATTAAACAACATTGGGCCTTGTAGAGCCCAATTAGAAATAATTATTAAACTAGTGGGCTTGAGTAAAATCAAGTAAGGTTTAATTGGTCTCAAATTTGTTTAAGACAATTAAATTAAAGTCCATGGTCCTTGTAATTGTTACAAGCCCAAATAGAATGTGCATGGGAGGTGAAGCGTTGGGAGACAACTTTTTCAATGTTCAAGGCTTGGCATGCAACTTTTTGGCTTTAACTTTTTCCACAACCAAGAAAAGTCTTCCCTTCTCTCCTCCCCACCCCCTTTGGACGAAAATTTGAAGCCAAAAATTCTCCATTTTTCTTTCTTCAATTGTTGATGAAAGCACACACTTCTCAAAAGAAAAATACTCTAATTCTTCTAGTGCAAAATTAGAGTGGATCTACCTTGTTAGTGGTGGACTTAATTTGAAGAAAAGAGTCCAAAAGAAAGGTGAAGCTTGTAAATTGTCATCCTTTGAAGAGCTTAGTTGTTTGACAAAATTCTCCATCAATTCAGATTTTTTTTTAGGGCAAAACCTAGGTTTCTAAGAACTTCAGCAGTAGCCCCTCTCCTCTCTGATTTTCCCATCGATTTCGTTGGCTTTTCATCAAGAAAATCGCGTCACGTTCGTCCCGGATCGTCTCTCGCATCTTTCCCTCTTTGGTGTCGTCGTTTCGGTAAATTTAAATATCAAAAGGCATGTATATTCTTTCATTTATGCATCGATCTCGTCCTAGTATTTGTTTTTATGTTTATTATGCGTAAAAATCCATGTATGTTGTAAAAAGTTCGAGCAAAAATTTGTTGGATCGGTTTTGAAACGATTTTAGATCTGAAAACTCAAAATTTGCTGTCATTTTAAATACTGCGACTTTTAGGTCGCTTTTCTGGAAAAACTTTCAACATATAAAACGTAGAACTTTTTGATACCTTCAATTTGACAGTAAATTTGAAATATTTGGATACGAAATGAGTGAGTTAAGATTGTTTTTATGGGACCGCTCAAACTTCATTTTTCTGAAAGTTTGTTCTTGACTTGTTCTTGAGTTTCTTGTGTTGCAAGCTTTGTTGGAGATCGCCGAGTGTTCCTTGATGTGTTCAGGAGTGTCCAATGGAGTGATCATGTGAATTTTGGGGTGTTGTCTCGGGTTGGTGAGGTTGTGCATTTATTAGAAGTCTAAGGGAACTCTTGTGCAGAATTTTGGGTGGATTCGCGAAGAACCAGCGCTGCAGTTCCACTGCCAGTACATGCCAACAAGCGCATAGGCGCTGCAGAGCAGCGCTGCTGGTACGCACCAGGCAGTGCCGTAGCGCTGCAGGGCCCCTAGGCGCTGCTTCAGATGGAATTTAGGCTTCGAATTTAGGTGTTCTTGCTTCCTTTGGGTACTATTAAGTCGTTACGTCCTAGTATACACTGCAGCGCCTAGGCGCTGCTTCAGACGGAATTTATGCTTCGAATTTAGGTGTTCTTTTAAGTCGTTACGTCCTAGTATACTAAAAGTTAATTTAGATGTTATGAAGTTTGATTGGGAAACGTTGAACAATGTTTTACGCAAGGTCCGTGCCTTCCATTGTTTGGGGAAATTCATACTTCTTGACAAGTTTTGTTTCGGGGTTGAGTCGGGGGTTAACATGTTTTTTAGCACGGTCAAGTCCCGAGCATTTCCAACAGGTCATAAGTTAGTAAGGCAATGGGTGCTGCATTCGATGGGCATGATTAAGTTGTGGAAGTTAAGGTTCATGGAAGTGCGTTAGCTTGTGCAGCAAGTACTCAAGCGAGATCCAACGAATCCCTCAATGCCAAGTAAGTATGCTCGACATTCAAAAGAAAATATTTTTAAGTTTTTGAGGTATGCTAAATGTCTTATGACCAAATTATTAATGGGTTTGGAAGTCGTTGAACGTGGCCGAAGACCTCTCCACCCCGGTAAAGCATGACCGGTTTTAGATCAAGAATGGAAAGCAGTAAAGAATGACTAGGGACGAATCCACCAGTTAAAGCATGAACGGGGATCTCATGTATGTGGTAGTGGACTTTCCCTGCTAGCCCAATGTGGGGACCCGGGCTCTAACTCAATTATCTTTGGGATTAAGTGGATCTTTGCTAGAAAATGTGGGTCAAAATTTTGATTTTAATATCAAAGACGATTGTATATGAATCAGACACAAACAACATCTTTATTTTATTTTAACAAAAGTAGATACATTTCTTGTTCCATTCACATCGTACAAACTAGAGTTTATTACTAATTACATATCAATTGTAACCACTACTAGTTCCTCTGGTATGCCCGTAATCACCACTCTAACCTCGATCTCTCATCCTCTGCATGACCCTGATCCTGTCCCACCTATTGTCATGATGCGAACACGGATGTGCACGTCCCAAGGAAAGCATGGGATCCCTTAGAGTTACCTGCGGGACCAATCACGAGGGGACGACTGAAGAAGTTTAAAGAGGCGTTACATGGGCTTATGAGCAAGGAAGAAGGACTTACAAGCAAGGTGCAAAGTGCTGAAGGGTTCATGATGCATGGGAATAAGTTTGGGAGCCAAAGGACCATTATTCAGGTGATAAATGAAGAGGAGTCCAGCAGCTTCGGCGCCCGAGCGGCCAAATATTACCGCCCGAGCGCGACACTTACTGTCCAAGGAGAAAATTTCCAGAACCCTCGGCGCCCGAGCGGTCACATTCTGCCGCCCGAGTGCGAATAGTCCAGAGCCTTCGGCGCTCGAGCGGTCACATTCTACAGCCCAAGCGCGAGTCATATTCGGGAAATTATTTGTTTCTTTATTTAGAGTTTTAATTATCTTGGTAACTAGATTTGATATCTTTTGATATGTAAACCTATGATGGACGAAAATTGGAAAAACTTTTCAGAATATGATTGATTGAATATCAAACTTTGAGATTTTTCTCTCAACTTTCAAGGCTCTTGCTTTGTTCTTCAAAAACAAAAAAAATCAAACTTATCAAAGTTTTTAACTTTGTGGCGTTTGTCGATCGTGCTTGTGCGGATTGTCTTAGACTTGTTCTTTGAAGGTTCGTCATAATTTTCGATTGTTTATCTCGTGATTATTTGTTGCTAAACTTTTCGTAGTTTAAAGGTGAAAATCATAGCACACACACTTGATTCAAAAGATCGGGACAACACGAATTCCTTGTTCGATATTAAATTGAGGGCGCGATTCATATTTAATCGTGTTTGCTTTTATTCGTACGTGGATTCACATCATTTGGTATCAGAGCTTAGGCTCATTGAATTCAAGTAAGTTTATCCTTCAGATCTAATTATTCTTTAGTTCCGCTTTCAGATCTGATTTTTTCTATTATTCTTCGTCGTTCTTGAATATGTGATACACGAAACTTCGTGTCTTATTTTCTCTGAATTTTCGGAATTTTCAAAGCAGGAAAAAAAATACCAAAAATCCGAAAATTTGCCAATATTTCTTTTTGATATTTTGTTCTATTCCTTTTTGTGAGACATATAGAAGTGTCTCACACAGTCAAAAAAATATATATATATCTATCTTCAACTTGCTTGTCTACGCAGCCCACGTGAGTCGATCGCATTTGTTCACGAGTTTGAACTTGATTGTTTGATAGTCGAATACAAAGCTTGAGCACCCTTTAGAGAGAGACATCAAATTCGAGTGGAAACATTTGAGCGTGAGTGTTATTTCTTTGGAGTGACTAGTGAGTATTTGTTGTGAGCAAACAAAATACGAGAGGAGAGTCGAGTGAATTTCTTTGGAGTGATCGTGAGAATTTGGGTGAGGAATATTTTTTTTTCTTCTACTAACGTTTTCTTGTAGGTACAAACCTGAAATTAAATGGAGAAGGAGGTAGGAGATAATTCGAACCCGGGGTTATCTAAGTTTCAAATGGAGGCGTTGTTTGGGCTTTTTAGTAGGATGTTGAAGGTTGAGATGGAGCCATTACATGAGCGGCTGGATAGGCTTGAGGTTAGTACGAATGAAAAAAAATCAAATCCTAAAAATATGGGTAGAGAAGAAGAATATGAAGAGTTTGATTTTGGAGGAGAAGAGGAGAGCCAAAATGATAATTGGGGTAGGAATGGAAGAGGTAGAGGAATTGGTAGAGGTAGAAGAGAAGCCGTTCGGGGTAGATATGATGGGAATAGGGAAGATGGTAATATGGGTAGTATTAAGATGAAAGTCCCTTCGTTCCATGGGAAATCTGATCCGGAGGCATATTTAGAGTGGGAAAAGAGGGTAGAGTTTGTGTTTGAGTGTCACCACTATTCCGAACAAAAGAAGGTGAGGTTGGCGGTGGTTGAATTTTTAGACTATGCTCTCATTTGGTGGGATCAATTAGTGACCACTAGGAGGAGGTACAATGAGAGGCCCATAGAAACTTGGGATGAGATGAAGAGAGTGATGAGAAAAAGGTTTGTG
>NC_133312.1:12543930-12550192 GCF_012295235.1 Primulina huaijiensis
TTAGAGGATCCTGACGAGGGGTATGAGGCGGTTATAGGTGAGGCACTAGTGACTAGGCGTATCATGAGTGCCCAAGTCAAGGAGGAGGAGACTAACCAAAGAGAGAACTTGTTCCACACTAGGTGTTTTGTGAATCAAAAGGTTTGCAATTTAATCATAGATGGGGGGAGTTGTACTAATGTGGCTAGTGTTGAGATGGTGGAAAAATTGAGCTTGCCTACACTAAAGCACCCTCAACCATATAGACTTCAATGGTTGAATGATTGTGCGGAGATGAAGGTGACAAAATAGGTGTTGGTGTCTTTTTCGATTGGGAAGTACATTGATGAGGTTTTATGTGATGTAGTGCCAATGCATGCTTGTCATATCTTGTTGGGTAGGCCTTGGCAATACGATAGGAAGGTGACTCATGATGGTTTCAAGAATTGGTATTCCTTTATGTTAAAATAGGATTCCATTGTATTACTTCCTTTGTCCCCAAAGCAAGTGTTGGAGGACCATTTGAAAAAGAAAAAGAGAGATGAGGCCGAAAGAAAGAGTGAAATAAAAAGTGAGGTGGCCTTGGAAAATAAAAAGGAAAAGGCTGAAAAAAAGAGTGATCAAAAGAGTGAGATAGCCATACAAAAGGGAAAGGAGAGGAAAGAAAATGAGGGAAAAGAAAATGAGAGGAAAGAGGCCAAAAAGAAAACATACATGGCCCAAAAAAGTGAGTTGAAGCAATTGATGCACACACATGAACCACTTGTGTTGATTCTTTATAAAGAGATCCTCTTTAACACAAGTGATATAGCCGGGTCCCTTCCGAGCATTGTTGTTTCACTTTTGCAGGAATTTGATGATATATTTCCGGAGGAGCTACCTCAAGGGCTACCACCATTGAGGGGGATTGAGCACCAAATTGATTTGGTGCCCGGGAGTGCATTGCCAAATCGTCCAGCTTATAGGAGCAATCCGGAGGAGGCTAAGGAGCTTCAACGGCAGGTAAGTGAGTTGTTAGATAGGGGTTTTGTGCGTGAGTCCATGTCTCCATGTGCTGTACCTGTTTTATTAGTTCCTAAGAAAGATGGCTCATGTCGTATGTGTGTGGATTGTAGGACAATCAATAACATAACCATTAAGTATAGGCATCCCATACCTAGACTAGATGATATGTTAGATGAGTTGTATGGTGCTTGTATCTTTAGCAAAATTGATTTGAAAAGTGGTTATCACCAAATTAGGATGAGGGAAGGTGATGAGTGGAAAACTGCTTTTAAAACCAAGTACGGGTTGTATGAGTGGATGGTGATGCCATTTTGCTTAACTAACGCTCCTAGCACCTTTATGAGGTTAATGAACCATGTCTTGCGTGCATACTTAGGAAAATTTGTTGTTGTTTACTTTGATGATATCCTAGTATATAGCAAAGACTTGGATGAGCATGTTGATCACTTGAAACTTGTGCTAATCACACTAAGGGCTGAAAATCTATATGCTAACCTAAAGAAATGTGATTTTTGTACAAGCAAACTTGTCTTTCTTGGTTTTGTGGTAAGTTCACAGGGGATACAAGTGGATGAGGACAAGGTAAGTGCTATTCGAGATTGGCCATCGCCTACTACTGTTGGTCAAGTCCGAAGTTTTCATGGACTTGCAAGCTTCTCTAGGAGGTTTGTAAAGGATTTTAGCACATTGGCTGCACCCATGACAGTGTTGATCAAGAAGAACGTTCCATTCCATTGGGGCGAGTAGCAAGAGAAGTCTTTTAATACTATTAAACAAAAATTAATTAATGCTCCTTTACTTGTCTTGCCTGACTTTGCTAATACGTTTGAAATTGAATGTGATGCTTCAGGCGTAGGTATCGGCGGAGTTTTGATGCAAGGGGGACGGCCAGTGGCGTACTTTAGCGAGATAGGTTGTGCATCCCTAAATCATCAATTCGCGAATTACTTGTTAGGGAGGCACATGGGGGTGGTTTGATGGGACACTTTGGTGTGGCAAAAACTTTAAGTGCATTGCATAAACATTTCTATTAGCCACACATGAAGCGTGATGTTGAGCGTGTCTGTGATAAGTTCATAACTTGTAGACAAGTTAAGTCTAGGACACAACCACATGGATTGTATACACCACTTCCTGTTCCTAGTGAGCCTTGGGTTGACATTTCTATGGACTTTGTTTTGGGGTTGCCTAGGACTAAGAAGGGGAGGGATTCAATATTTGTTGTTGTTGATAGATTCTCTAAGATGGCACATTTCATTGCTTGTCACAAAACTGATGATGCTTCAAACATTGCGGATGTGTTCTTTAGAGAAGTCGTTAGGTTGCATGGCATGCCTAGGACTATTGTTTCTGATCGCGTTGTTAAATTCTTGAGTTACTTTTGGAAGACTTTATGGGCTAAACTTGGCACAAAATTGTTGTTTTCTACTACTTGTCATCCTCAAACGGATCGGCAAACTGAAGTTGTTAATAGGACATTAGGAACACTTTTGCGTGCTATTCTTAAAAAGAACTTGAAGAATTTGGAAAATTGTTTGGCATTTGTTGAGTTTGCTTATAATCGTTGCGTGCATTCTACTACGAACTATTCGCCATTTGAAATTGTTTATGGTTTTAACCCTTTGAATCCGTTGGATTTGATGTCTTTACCTGTATGTGAAAGGTTAAACATGGATGGGAAAAAGAAGGCGGAATTTGTTAGGAGTTTGCATGAGAAGGTCAAAGCTAATATTGAAAAGAAGAATGAACAATACACAAAGCAAGCCAACAAGGGAAAGAAGAAGGTGATATTTGAGAAAGGTGATTGGGTGTGGCTACACTTGAGAAAGGAAAGGTTCCACGAGAAGAGACGTTCAAGGCTGTTACCTAGGGGTGATGGACTATTTCAAGTCCTTGAAAAGATCAACGACAACGCCTACAAACTCGATCTACCAGGTGAGTATAACGTGAGTACTACTTTTAATGTTAGTGACTTGTCGTTGTTTGATGTAGGTGACGAACTAGATTTGAGGACAAATCCTTTTCAAGAAGGGGAGGATGATGCGAACACGGATGTGCACGTCCCAAGGAAAGCATGGGATCCCTTAGAGTTACCTGCGGGACCAATCACGAGGGGACGACTGAAGAAGTTAAAGAGGCGTTACATGGGCTTATGAGCAAGGAAGAAGGACTTACAAGCAAGGTGCAAAGTGCTGAAGGGTTCATGATGCATGGGAATAAGTTTGGGAGCCAAAGGAACATTATTCAGGTGATAAATGAAGAGGAGTCCAGCAGCTTCGGCGCCCGAGCGCCACACTTACTGTCCAAGAAGAAAATTTCCAGAACTCTCGGTGCCCGAGCGGTCACATTCTACCGCCCGAGCGCGAATAGTCCAGAGCCTTCGGCGCCCGAGCGGTCACATTCTACCGCCCGAGCGCGATTCATATTCGGGAAATTATTTGTTTCTTTATTTAGAGTTTTAATTATCTTGGTAACTAGATTTGATATCTTTTGATATGTAAACCTATGATGGACGAAAATTGGAAAAACTTTTCAGAATATTATTGATTGAATATCAAACTTTGAGATTTTTCTCTCAACTTTCAAGGCTCTTGCTTTGTTCTTCAAAAACAAAAAAAATCAAACTTATCAAAGTTTTTAACTTTGTGGCGTTTGTCGATCGTGCTTGTGCGGATTGTCTTAGACTTGTTCTTCGAAGGTTCGTCATAATTTTCGATTGTTTATCTCATGATTATTTGTTGCTAAACTTTTCGTAGTTTAGAGGTTAAAATCACAGCACACACACTTGATTCAAAAGATCGGGACAACACGAATTCCTTGTTCGATATTAAATTGAGGGCGCGATTCATATTTAATCGTGTTTGCTTTTATTCGTACGTGGATTCACATCATGTCATGCACACATATAGGTACAACAACAGCCGGAAACTCCGGTGAGAACAAATCCCAGTATAAAACATGTATACATGCATGTTAAGTAAGGAAATACAAAATCATGATACATGCATCTATAATCGTAACACATAGTAATGAATACAGATAACACATCTTTGACTCTGATTCTTGACTCGATTCATATCTAAATCTAGGGATTCCGGTGTGAATAAGACGTAACAAGTCTCCCACCTACCCTCCCAATCGTGGTGGCAGTACGTCTTATTCCTAGACTTCGGCCCTGTCTGTATCGAATATCTACAACCGGAGTCGATCTTCTCCAGTGCTTCGATACCACCGAACGTTAGAACTTGGTAATTCTGCCAATGACTCTCCTATCTCAATGCTATACATAAATCAAAATAAAGCACAAGCATAACAAGGTATCGAAATCTAGTATGTGATTTTGGGAAACTCGAATCAAATCCAACTCGAGTTGTATCTTCCCGAATCCACATGAATTAAACCTTTCTTGTCGTAGTCCCGGTCTGAACAAGTCGAAGTCTTGAAATCTCGATACCAATCAGTCAATACAAATCTGAAATGACATGTATAAAATGTACCATATCAACCTCTAACTCAAAGAAGTACACATACGGATCAATATTCAATCTCGGTACACTTCGACGGCATAATGGCGTACTCTTGCGATACCGGTAACTCAAACATCAATAATCTATAACAATAATTCATAATTCTCATCACAACATAATCCCCAATGCTGAATTCTGCATATTTTCAATTCAATATCTGCTGGACATAACCTAGAATTACATATCATATCCGTTCTTCGATCCAGTTGCGAATAAGCGTTCACAATAATCACAAGAATTAATAATAACAATCAAACTCTGATTTCCCCCAATCATCTCAACTCCAAAACATGCTGAAAGGTGATAATACTTACATCCTTTAGTAGCCCTTGTCGAGAGAATCACAAAATTGTATTCAGATCGAAACTCGGATAAACGGATTGTGCACCACCAAATTGTTAAGAGATGAAGAAGCTGAAGAATTCTCAGAGCTCCTCGGATGAAATGCTGAAGAAGAATAACTTTGGTAACCTTTATATTGCATGTAAAGTACACATGGCTCCTCCTTTGGTCTGCACGTCTCGCGCATATGCGCGAACTTCATCCGCACATATCTCGCGCAGGCGCATATGCGCGACCTTCATCGGCGCATATGCGCGAGACCTTCGGTCTCAGCGCTTCTCTGTCAAGCTGCTCGCGCATATGCGCGCTCTGACCCCGCGCATATGCGCGAGACCTTCGTCTCGTCACATTCTAAAATCGACTGCCCCGCGCACATACGCGCCTTATCTTGCGCACATGCGCCAGCTTTTCGCATCAGGACTTCTTGGAACCGCACAGCTCGCACATATGCGCGCCCACCAGCCACACATATGCGCTAGACCTTTTGTCCTCGCACATAATCACAACTCAACAACTCCAATCCAATGTCGACGTGCTCTATCTATAGTCATATCAATCAATCAAATACTCATTTCAAATTACCAGGATAAAATCTCGGGCATTACATTTCTCCCCCTCTAAGATATGATTTCGTCCTCGAAATCTCACGCAATCAATCAAAGTTTGTAAAGGAAGCAATATACTTAAAAGCTAAATAAATACTCACGTCATGAAAATAACTCTGGATATTTCTGTCTCATCTCTGATTCCGTCTCCCAGTCGCTTCTTCAGTGCCATGACGACTCCATTGGACTTTCACTAGGGGAATAGTCTTCGTTCTGAGCCTTTTGTCTTTCCAATCAAGAATCTGAATTGGCTGTTCAATATAACTCAAAGTGTCGTCAAGCTCGGCTTCATCAGGTTGAATGACATGAGAAGTATCTGGCAGATATTTCCTTAGCATCGACACATGAAAAACGTCATGTATCCCGGAGAAGGAAGGAGGAAGAGCAAGTCGATATGCACGATCGGCAATCTTTTCAAGAATTTTGTACGGACCGATGTATCTAGGAGACAATTTCCCACGTTTACCAAACCTGACAATGCCTCTGAAAGTAGAAATCTTCAAAAATACTCTGTCTCCCTACTCAAACACTAACGGTCGACGACGTACATTCGTATACTTGGCTTGTGTAATATCCAAGCCTGGTGAACGGTACGGTTTAAGATTTCGTATGCTTATGGACTATTTGGTTAAGTTTATGTATAGTTTTGATGTTAAGAATTGTGATATATGGGTCATAGTAATGTTGGTTATTATTGTTTTGTGGTATTGTTGTTATTAGTTGAGGGGTAGTTGTGTTGTATCAGCGTTGCGATTCGACTTTTGTTGCATAGAGTTGTTTTGGTCGAGAGCAGACCGCACCCGC
>NC_133312.1:12550292-12625383 GCF_012295235.1 Primulina huaijiensis
CATTTCAGTTATTCATGTGATGCAGATAAGAGTGACGGGTCGGGATGTTGATTGGAGCCGAGGTCATATGTATGAAAGATGGAAGGAAGAAAGATATTTTGATATACATGATCAAAATGACATTTTGTATTTTGTTGTATCATTTTATTGATCATGTGTTTATACTTTTGATTATATATTGAAAATGTATTTTGAATCCTATCTTCTTTCCTTCAAAGAAAATTTTAATTTCCGCTGCTATTTTATTAATACCGGCCAGAGGTGTTACAGCTTGTCTATCCTGAGGTGTTTTCATTCTTTTCTGGATCAATCTTACTTTATCAGTCATCTCTAGGATCATATCAGGCCCAAGCTCAGGTACTTTTGAGATGTCATCCCAATACAGCGGAGATCTGCACTTCTTTCCATATAAAGCCTCAAACGGTTCCATCTCGATGCTCGTTTGATAGCTGTTGTTGTACGAGAACTCACAAAGAGGAAGTGAATCTTGCCAACTAGTGCCAAAATCTAGCACTACAGCCCTTAGCATATCCTCTAAAGTCTGGATAGTCTGCTCTGACTGTCCGTCTGCCTGGGATGGTAAGCAGTACTCGGGTGCAATGTCGTACCTAAAGCCTGCTGCAAACTGTGCCAAAAATGTGGAGTGAATCGTGGATCACGATCTGATACGATCGACTGCGGCACACCATGCAATCTGACTATCTCTCTGACATATATCTCTGCCATCTGATCATATCGATACGTCATTCTGTATGGGATAAAACATGCTGATTTGGTCAATCTGTCTATCACAACCCAAATCGCATCACAACCCCGGGATGATCGTGGTAACTTTGTAACAAAGTCCATGGAAATGTGATCCCATTTCCATTCAGCAATAGATAAACTTTGAAGTAAACCTCCGGGCTTCTTTCTTTCGGCCTTCACCTGTTGGCACTTCAAACATTTCGACACAAACTCTGCAATGTCTGATTTCATCTTTTTCCACAAAAACTGTGTTTTTAGATCGTTGTACATCTTTCTGCCACCAGGATGAATACTGAACCGACTACAGTGCGCTTCTGATAGAATCTGTTGTTTCAAATCTGAAACATCTTGCACCACAAGACGGTTATTTACATATAGAACATGATCATGTACCTGATACTCGGAGTGATGTCCCGATCTGACCATCTCAATCGAATTCTGAACATTCTGATCAGTTTTCTGTGCTTCTTTTATGTGGGGACCCGGGCTCTAACTCAATTATCTTTGGGATTAAATGGATCTTTGCTAGAAAATGTGGGTCAAAATTTTGCTTTTAACATAACACACATACATAAAATTTATTTCATTTCATTAAAAGCAAATACATGTCTCGTTTCGTTAATACAATCAAACTAGTGTTTAAGAGTATTAATACATGTCTAATACAACAACTAGTTTCTTCTGCTATGCTCGTGATCACCACGTTATCACCTCTCAATCATCCTCGTCTCGACCCTGATCCTGCCCCACCTGTTGTTATGCACACATACAGACACAACAACAGCCGGAAACTCCGGTGAGAACAAATTCCAGTATAAAACATGTATACATGCATGTCATGCAATTAAATACAAAATCATAACACATAAATCAGTAATTATGACACACTAGTGAATACAGATAAAACTCTTCGACTCTTATTCTTTGACTCGACTCATATCTAAGTCTAGGGATCCCGGTGTGAATAAGACGTAACAAGTCTCCCACCTACTCTCCCAATCGTGGTGGCGGTACGTCTTATTCCTAGACTTCGGTCCTGTCTGTATCGAGTGTCTACAATCGGAGGAAATCTGCNATCTTTGTCGTAGTCGAAGTCTCGATGTCGAATCTGTCAATATCAAATCTGAAATAACAATGTGGAGATGCATTCTATCAATCTTCAACTCAATTCCATCACATATACAAATCAGTAATCATTCTCGATACATTTCGACGGCATAACGACATAGTTTCTCGATACCCATCTACTCAAATATTAATCAACTAACATCAACAACTCATAATCCACAACAATACCAAGCCAAAACACAATAATTTTGCACCATCTAGTTTCGGCCAACATGTTGGAATTTTACACAAATTGCATACGACATCCGATAATCAATCCGTTTACGGCGTTATGATCTCTAGTTACTCAAGAACATATATTTCTAATAAAATCACTATTCTTCCAACATATAGATTTCGAAACATGCAGGAAATGAACAAAACTTACATCCTTTTGAAGCTAGTGATGCAAGGAGCAATAATCTGAATTCGGCACTAAATTCGGGTAATCGAATCTTGTAAATCCAACAAGTTACTCTTGAAGAAAACTTGAGGAACTTTCATGGAGTTTTGTCTCGTTTCTGTAGGTGTTGAAGTCTGAAATGAAGGAGAATACATGTTATATGCATGGCAAGGACACATGTTTTATTTTTCACTCAACACGTCGCACCGCGGGTGCGCTTAGCTCACGGCATCCCCATCTAAAAATTCAGAAACAGCGACCGCGGGTGCGGTATGTCTTGGACCGCGGGTGCGGTGACCCTACTGTAATTCTTCACGTTTCATGAGTTACAACCGCGGGTGCGGTATGTCTTGGACCGCGAGTGCGGTCTCTCTTGTAGTCAAAACTCTACTTTCTGCCCTTACACCGCGGGTGCGGTAGAAACTGGGGCGCGGGGGCGGTGTCCTTTCATGCAAACTTCATAATCTCATCTTATCAACCTACAATTCTTTGGCATTACATTTCTCCCCCTCTTAAATATGAGTTCGTCCTCGAACTCGCAGGTAATCAAGTAATGGTATATAAAAGAAGCAATATGATCAAAAGCCGAATAAAACTCACATCATGCGAATAGTTCTGGATATCTCTGTCTCATCTCTGATTCTTTTTCCCAAGTCGCTTCTTCAATGCCATGACGACTCCACTGAACTTTCACTAATGGAATAGTCTTCGTTCTGAGTTGTTTCTCTTTCCGATCAAGAATCTGAATCGGCTGCTCAATGTAACTCAAAGTCTGATCTAACTCGGCTTCTTCAGGCTGAATGACATGAGAACTATCTGGCATATATCTACGCAACATCGATACATGGAAGAATCATGTATCCCAGATAGAGAAGGAGGAAGAGCAAGTTTATACGCACGATCGCCAATCTTTTCAAGAATCTCGTACGGACCGACGTATCGAGGAGACAACTTCCCACGCTTGCCAAATCTGACCACGCCTCTGAAAGGAGAAATCTTTAAGAATACTCTATCTCCTTGCTTAAATACTAACGGTCTACGTCTGATGTTCGCGTACTTTGCTTGTCTATCTTGTGCCGTCTTCATTCGCTTCTGGATTATCTTTACCTTCTCAGTCATTTCACGAATCATATCAGGCCCAAGTTCTGGTATCTCTGAGATGTCATCCCAGTACAACGGAGATCTGCACTTCTTTCCGTATAAAGCTTCGAACGGTGCCATCTCGATGCTAGTCTGGTAGCTGTTGTTGTACGAGAATTCTCAAAGAGCTAGTGAATCTTGCCAACTAGTACCAAAATCTAGTACTACAGCTCTCAGCATATCTTCTAAAGTCTGGATAGTCCGTTCTGACTGTCCGTATGTCTAGGGATGATAAGCAGTACTTAGGTGCAAAGTCGTACCTAGAGCCTGCTGTAGACTGTGCCAGAAATGTGAAGTGAAGCGTGGATCACGATCTGATACGATCGACTTCGGCACACCATGTAATCTGACCACTTCTCGGACATATATCTCGGCCATCTGATCATATCTGTACGTCATCTTGTACGGAATGATGCATGCGGATTTGGTCAATCTATCTATCACAACCCAAATCGCATCGCAGCCTCCGGATGATCGTGGTAACTTCGTGACAAAATCCATGGAAATGTGATCCCATTTCCATTCAGGAATAGCTAAACTCTGAAGTAACCCTCTGGGCTTCTTTCTCTCGGCCTTCACCTGTTGGCGATTCAAGCACTTAAACACAAACTCTGCAATATCTGTCTTCATCTGTTTCCATCTGAATTGTGTTTTCAGATCATTGTACATCTTCCTGCCACCAGGATGAATACTGAACCAACTACAGTGCGCTTCTGACAGTATCTGCTGTTTTAAATCTGAAACATTTGGCACTACAAGACGGTTATTCACATACAGAACATGATCATGTACCTGATACTCGGAAATATTTCCTGATCTGACCATATCAATCGACTTCTGAACACTCTGATCGGTTCTTTGTGCCTCTTTGATGCGAACAATCAAATCTGGTTCACACTGAATAGTGGCAAGTCGCAACGGCCTACTATCTGTATCAAATGCTAATCCAGAAAAGCAACAATCTTCTATCATATTCGAAACACCTATCGTCGACAAGGACAAGGGACATACCTTTCGACTCAAAGCATCCACTGCTGCATTCGATTTCCCTGGATAGTATTTGATTTCACAATCGAAATCCTTAAATAAATCGAGCCATCTACGCTGTCTCATGTTCAACTCTGACTGAGAAAATAGATACTTCAGGCTTTTGTAATCAGAGTAGATCTCAAATTTCTCGCCATACAGATAGTGTCGCCATATCTTCAGTGCAAATACGATAGACGCCAATTCAAGATCATGAATTGGGTATCGAGCAACTTATCACAGCTTCCACTTTACTCGGATCAACAGAAATACCGTCTCCAAATATGATATGACTCAAGAAGACAACCTGCCTCAGCCAAAACTCACACTTTGACAGTTTAGCATACAATTGCTCATTTCTTAACGTTTGCAACACAATTCTCAAATGCTCAGCATGATCAGTCTCATTTCTTGAGTAGACCAAAATATCATCTATAAAAACAATCACAAACTCATCCAGATACCTTTGAAAAACACAGTTCATCAGACTCATAAACACCGCTGGCGCATTCGTTAAACCAAAAGGCATAACAATAAATTCATAATGTCCATACCTGGTTCGGAATGCTGTCTTCGGTATATCAACATCTCTAACTCTCAGCTGGTGATATCCAGATCTCAGATCGATCTTGGAATAGAAAGCAACTGATCAAACAAATCGTCGATACGAGGCAATGGGTACTTGTTCTTTACTGTTGCCTTGTTCAGTTGCCGGTAATCGATACACATTCTCATCGAACCGTCTTTCTTTCGCACGAATAGCACTGGTGCTCCCAAGGACATACACTCGGTCTGATATATCCCTTGGCCAGCAAATCTTCAAGCTGTTCTTTCAATTCTTTCAACTCTATCGGTGCCATTCTATAAGGAGCTCGAGAACTAGGAACAGTACCTGGTACTAGGTCGATGCTAAAATTTACCTCTCTGACTGGAGGCAATCCCGGAATCTCATCGGGGAACACATCTTCATACTCGCAAACCACTGGCACATCTGCCAAGGCAGGACTCGATTTCAGTAAATCAACTGAATAGACAAGGAACCCCTCTGCTCCTTTCTGTACTAATCGAGTCATAGACAATACTGAAATCAAAGGAATTCTAGCTCTAGACCCTTTGCCGTAGAACTTCCACTCTTCAGCCATCTCTGGTCTGAATCTAACAATCTTGTGGAAACCGTCTACTGTCGCTCTGTACTTGGTTAGCAGGTCGATACCAATAATGCAATCAAAATCAGATAACCCAAGTACAAGACAGTCTAAATCTATCTCAAGCCCATCATACTGTAGTAAACATGATCTAACAGATGTCACTGATATCAACCATGTCCCCAAAGGAGAAGAGATAGACACTACAGTAGACAACGACTCAATAGGCAATGCATATGTCAATGCAAAACGCTCAGATAAGAATGTATGTGATGCACCTGTATCTATCAGTACATAAGCAGGATAACCGCAAAGTGAACAATTACCTGCTATCACGTCATCAGGGGCATCCTGAGCCTGCTCTTCTGTCAGCGCAAACACTCGAGCCTGCTGTCTAGGAGGTTGGCTCACTGTCTGGCTACCCCTAGCTCTAGGCTGTGTCGATGTAGGGGCTGGCTGGAATGAATGAACAGATGAAGCCTGCCTCTCTGGCTGAGCTACAGAGCCAGATGCTCCTACACTCTGAATCTGCTGTGCACCTTTCTGTGGACAGACCTTGGCGAAGTGGCCCTGCTGTCTGCAAATTTTGCAGCGACCCATCACGCCCTGACACTGCTCGGTGGCATGTCTACCTCCACAGGAACTACAGTAAACCCCTGTATACTCTGATCTCTGGCTCGACCCTGTCTGTTTCGGCCCACTGGAGCTCGACGAACTGCTCCCTGATTTCTTGAACTGCTTCCCCTTCACTTTCAAATTGTCTTTCCTCCCGCTGCTGCTACCACCACTCTCGAATCTGGGAGGTGGTTGCTGATACTAACCCGAGGGCTGGGGTGGTCTAGGAGTCGGAGTGGTATAAGAAGTGCTTCGTTGCCTAAGCAACCCGGCTTCTGCTCCCTTCGCACTGTTCAAGGCATCAGAAAAATTGTTGGGTCGTCCCATATCTCCGGATTCAGGCCATTGATAAACTGATCCGCAACGGCCTCGTCATTCCCAGCAATGTGGGGAGCAAATCTGAGCAATGTGGAGAACTTAGCCACATATTCTTCGATGTTCAGTTGTCCCTGTCTTAGGTTGGCAAATTCAGCACCTTTGTCCTTTCGGTAAGAGACGGGAAAGAATCGCTGATAGAACTCTGTCTTGAACACCTTCCAAGTGACCTCTGTACCATGATGCTCCAAGGCCCTCTTTGTGGTAAGCCACCAATTCTTGGCAACTTCTTGCAGTTGATGCCCAATCAGTTTAACTCGTCGTTCATCGGTGTAGTCAAGAGAATCAAATAACATCTCGATGTCATCTAACCAGCTTTCACACTCAACTGAATTCTCCGTGCCCTTCAGTGTAGGTGGTCGGAACGACTGAAACCGCTTTAACAATGTCTCCATCGGTGTAGCGGTCACATCCATCGGATCATTGGAAGTACTGCCCTGTTCTGGTGCCCGACCTGCTACTGGTTGCGGTACTCATCGAGGAGGCGTATCTGATTATCAAACGGATTAGTACACAATCAATACAGTCTGTCTCAGTCCTCCTCTGATCATATACCTCTGATTCAGAATCGGTTCTGACTCAGTCTTTGCAATTACATGCTGTAATCAACTCAGATAACAAAACAACATGTAATAGCGAAAGCAATAAATCATGACGTGTGCTAGCATGATATAAGCAAGGAAGACGACTCGATCTACCCCGCTCACTCTCTTCTATCTCAGTCTATACAGAACCTACAGCTCTGATACCACCTGTTGTGGGGACCCGGGCTCTAACTCAATTATCTTTGGGATTAAATGAATCTTTGCTAGAAATTGTGGGTCAAAATTTTCTTTTAACATAACACACATACATAAAATTTATTTCATTTCATTAAAAGCAAATACATGTCTCGTTTCGTTAATACAATCAAACTAGTGTTTAAGAGAATTAATACATGTCTAATACAACAACTAGTTTCTTCTGCTACGCCCGTGATCACCACGTTATCACCTCTCAATCATCCTCGTCTCGACCCTGATCCTGCCCCACCTGTTGTTATGCACACATACAGACACAACAACAGCCGGAAACTCCGGTGAGAACAAATCCCAGTATAAAACATGTATACATGCATGTCATGCAATTAAATACAAAATCATAACACATAAATCAGTAATTATGACACACTAGTGAATACAGATAAAACTCTTCGACTCTTATTCTTTGACTCGACTCATATCTAAGTCTAGGGATCCCGGTGTGAATAAGACGTAATAAGTCTCCCACCTACTCTCCCAATCGTGGTGGCGGTACGTCTTATTCCTAGACTTCGGTCCTGTATGTATCGAGTGTCTACAATCGGAGGAAATCTGCTCCTATGCGTCGATATCACCGAACGTCTAGCTTGGCAAGTCTGCCAATGACTCTCCTATCTTAAATGCTTGAATATAAATCTATAAACAAAGCATCAACATATAAAAAGGTAACAATCTAGTATGTGATTTTGGGAAACTCAAATCAGATCTAATTCGAGTTATATCTTCCCGAATCAACATGAATTATACCTTCTTGTCGTATAATCTTTGTCGTAGTCGAAGTCTCGATGTCGAATCTGTCAATATCAAATCTGAAATAACAATGTGGAGATGCATTCTATCAATCTTCAACTCAATTCCATCACATATACAAATCAGTAATCATTCTCGATACATTTCAACGGCATAACGACATAGTTTCTCGATACCCATCTACTCAAATATTAATCAACTAACATCAACAACTCATAATCCACAACAATACCAAGCCAAAACACAATAATTCTGCACCATCTAGTTTCGGCCAACATGTTGGAATTTTACACAAATTGCATACGACATCCGATAATCGATCCGTTTACGGCGTTATGATCTCTAGTTACTCAAGAACATTTATTTCTAATAAAATCACAATTCCTCCAACATATAGATTTCGAAACATGCTGGAAATGAACAAAACTTACATCCTTTTGGAGCTAGTGATGCAAGGAGCAATAATCTGAATTCGGAACTAAATTCGGGTAATCGAATCTTGTAAAACCAACAAGTTACTCTTGAAGAAAACTTGAGGAACTTTCATGGAGTTTTGTCTCGTTTCTGTAGGTGTTGAAGTCTGAAATGAAGGAGAATACATGTTATATGCATGGCAAGGACACATGTTTTATTTTTCACTCAACACGTCACACCGCAGGTGCGCTCACTTCTGACCGCGGGTGCGCTTAGCTCACGGCATCCCCATCTAAAAATTCAGAATCAGAGACCGCGGGTGCGGTATGTCTTGGACCGCGGGGGCGGTGACCCTACTGTAATTCTTCACGTTTCATGAGCTACAACCGCGGGTGCGGTATATCTTGGACCGCGGGTGCGGTCTCTCTTGTAGTCAAAACTCTACTTTCTGCCCTTACACCGCGGGTGCGGTAGAAAATGGGGCGCGGGGGCGGTGTCCTTTCATGCAAACTTCATAATCTCATCTTATCAACCTACAATTCTTGGGCATTACATTTTATGTGAACAATCAAATCTGGTTCTTATTGAATCGTAGCAAGTCGCAATGGTCTACTATCTGTGTCAAATGCTAATCCAGATAAACAGCAATCCTTAATCAAATTAGAAACACCTATCGTCGATATGGATAAAGCTCATACTTTTCGACTCAAGGCATCTGCTGCTGCATTTGATTTTCCTGGATAATACTTGATCTCGCAATCAAAGTCTTTCAGCAGATCAAGCCATCTTCGTTGTCTCATGTTCAATTCTGACTGAGAAAACAGATACCTCAGGCTTTTGTGATCCGAATAGATTTCAAACTTCTCGCCATAGAGATAGTGTCGCCATATCTTGAGTGCAAACACAATAGCCGCCAATTCAAGATCATGAATTGGGTAACGAGTCTCGTGTGGCTTCAACTGTCTCGAGGCATATGCAATCACATGTCCTCGCTGCATAAGAATACATCCTAACCCTTTGTGACAAGCATCACAATATACAACGAAATCACCCGTACCTGAAGGTATAGTCAATACTGGAGCACTGGTCAATCGTCTCTTCAACTCCAAGAAGCTAGACTCACAAGCTTCAGACCACACAAATGGTGCATTCTTTTGTGTCAACTAGGTAATAGGCTTCGCGATACTGGAGAAATCTTTGATGAATCGTCGATAGTACACTGCTAGACCCATGAAACTGCGTATCTCTGGCACAGAAGTCGGTCTAGGACAACTGATTACAGCTTCAACTTTACATGGATCAACAGAAATACCGTCTCCAGATATGATATGCCCCAAAAAGACAACCTGTCTCAGCCAAAACTCACATTTTGACAGTTTAGCATATAATTTCTCATTTCTCAGCGTCTGCAACACAATTCTTAAGTGTTCGGCATGCTCAACCATACTTTTGGAATATACCAAAATATCATCGATAAAAACAATTACAAACTCATCCAGATATTTCTGAAAGACATGATTCATCAGTCCCATAAACACCGCTGGAGCATTCGTTAAACCGAAAGGCATGACAATAAATTCATAATGTCCGTACCTGGTTCGGAATGCTGTCTTCGGTATATCAACCTCTCAGACTCTCAGCTGGTGATATCCAGATCTCAGATCGATATTGGAATAGACAGAAGATCTCTGCAACTGATCAAATAAATCGTCGATACGAGGCAATGGGTATTTGTTCTTTAGCGTTGACTTGTTCAGTTGCCGCTAATCAATACACAATCTCGTTGGACCGTCATTCTTTCGCACAAAGAGCACGGGAGCGCCCCAAGGAGATACACTCGGTCTGATGTATCCCTTGGCTAGAAGATCTTCTAATTGTGTTTTCAGTTCTTTCAGTTCAATAGGTGCCATTCTGTACGGAGCTCGGGATATAGGAACAGTACCTGGAATGAGATCGATACTAAAATATACCTCTCGAGTTGGAGGTAACCCTGGAATTTCATCGGGGAATACATCGGCAAACTCACGCACCACTGGCAGATCTGCCAAGGACGGGCTCGATTTCAGTAGATCTACTGAATAGACAAGGAACCCTTCTGCTCCTCTCTGTAACAATCGTGTCATCGTCAAAACAGATACTAAGGGAATCCGAGATCTTGAATCCTTACCGTAGAATTTCCATTCGTCAGCCATCTCTGGTCTAAACCTGACAATCTTCTGGAAACAATCTTCAGTGGCTCGGTACTTTGTTAACGTATCAATACCGACAATACAATCAAAATCAGATAGCCCAAGCACAACACCGTCTAACTCAATCTTGTGACCCTCAAACTGAAGCATACACTGTCTAACTGACGTCACAGATATAAGACCACTTCCCAACGGAGAAGTAACAGACACTACGGCAGATAATGACTCGACAGGCAATGCATGTATCAATGCAAAACGTTCTGATATAAATGTATGAGATGCACCTGTATCTATCAATACATAGGCAGGATAGCCGCAAAGAAAACAGTTACCTGCAATCACATCATCTGGTGCATCGTGGGCCTGCTCTTCTGTCAGTGCAAATACTCGAGCCTGCTGTCTAGGAGGCTGGCTCACTGTCTGGCTACCTCTGGCTGGGGGCTGGGTCTGTGTAGGGGTTGGCTGAAAGGAATGAACAGATGAAGCTTGCCTCTCAGTCTGATTTACGGAACCAGATGCTCCTACACTCTGAGCTTGCTATACCGCTTTCTGTGGACAAACCCTGGCGAAGTGTCCTTGCTGTCTGCAGATATTGCAACGACCCATCACGCCCTGACACTGTTCTGTGGCATGTCTGCCTCTACAAGAACTGCAATACACACATGTATACTCTGTACTCTAGCCAGGACCTTTCTGTCGTGATCCACTGGAGCTCGTCGAACTGCTCCCTTATCTCTTGAATTGTTTGCCTTTCGCTTTCAACTAGTCTTTTCTCCCGCTGCTACTACCACTGCTATCGAATCTGGGAGGAGGTTGGAAAGAGGGTTGTGGTGGTCTTGGACTCGGAGGGACATAAGGAGTGCTTCGTTGCCTAAGCAGTCCAGCTTCCGCTCCCTTGGCATGGTTCAACGCTTCAGCGAAGGTGTTAGGTCTACCGGTATTTACCAAAGTAAAAATATCTGGATTCAAGCCATTAATAAACTGATCTGCAATGACCTCATCATTTTCTGCAACATGAGGGGCAAATCGGAGCAGTGCAGAGGACTTAGCAACATAGTCTTCGATGTTCAGGTGTCACTGTCTCAAATTGGCAAATTCAGCACCTTTGTCTTTTCGGTAGGACACGGGAAAGAATCGTTGATAGAACTCTACTTTGAAAACATTCCAAGTGATCTCTGTGCCACGATGCTCCAAGGCTCTTTTCGTGGTAAGCCACCAGTTCTTTGCAACTTCTTGCAGTTGATGCCCAATAATTTTAACTCGTCGCTCGTCAGTGTAGTCAAGAGATTCAAATAACATCTCGATGTCATCGAGCCAACTTTCACATTTAACTGAATTTTCTATGCCCTTCAGTGTCGGTGGTCGGAATGACTGAAACCGCTTCAACAAAGTCTCCATCGGTGTAGCGGTCACATCCATCGGATCATTGGATGTACTGCCCTGTTCTGGTGCCCGACCTGCTACTGGTTGCGGTACTCGTCGAGGAGGCATATCTGATTATCAAACGGATTAGTACACAATCTATACAATCTGTCTCAGTCCTCCTCTGATCATATACCTCTGATCCAGAATCGGTTCTGATTCAGTCTTTGCAAATAGATGCTGTAATCAACTCAGATAACAATACAACATATAATAGTGAAAGCAATAAATCATGCTAGCACAATAAGGGCAAGGAAGAAAAATCCGTTCTACCCCCGCTCATTCTATTCTAATTCAGTCTAAAAGATCTATCGCTCTGATACCACCTGTTGTTGGGACCCGGGCTCTAACTCAATTATCTTTGGGATTAAGTGGATCTTTGCTAGAAAATGTGTGTCAAAATTTTGCTTTTAATATCAAAGACGATTGTATATGAATCATACACAAACAACATCTTTATTTTATTTTAACAAAAATAGATAAATTTCTTGTTCCATTCACATCGTACAAACTAGAATTTATTACCCATTACATATCAATTGTAACCACTACTAGTTCCTCTGCTATGCCCGTAATCACCACTCTAACCTCGATCTCTCATCCTCTGCGTGACCCTGATCCTGTCCCACCTGTTGTCATGCACACATACAGGCACAACAACAGCCGGAAACTCCGGTGAGAACAAATCCCAGTATAAAACATGTATACATGCATGTTAAGTAAGGAACTACAAAATCATGGTACATGCATCCATAATCGTAACACATAGTAATGAATACAGATAACACATCTTTGACTCTTATTCTTGACTCGATTCATATCTAAATCTAGGAATCCCGGTGTGAATAAGAGGTAACAAGTTTCCAACCTACTCTCCCAATCGTGGTGACGGTACGTCTTATTCCTAGACTTCGGCCCTGTCTATATCGAATATCTACAACCGGAGCCGATCTTCTCCTGTGCTTCGACACCACCGAACGTCTAGAACTTGGTAATTCTACCAATGACTCTCCTATCTCAATGCTTATACATAAATCAAAATATAGCACAAGCATAACAAGGTATCGAAATCTAGTATGTGTTTTTGGGAAACTCGAATCAAATCTAACTCGAGTTGTATCTTCCCGAATCCAAATGAATTATACCTTTCTTGTCGTAGTCCCGGTCTGAACAAGTCGAAGTCTTGAAATCTCGATACCAATCAGTCAATACAAATCTGAAATGACATGTATAAAATGTACCATATCAACCTCTAACTCAAAGAAGTACACATACGGATCAATATTCAATCTCGGTACATTTCGACGGCAAAAAACCGGTAACACAAACATCAATAATCTATAGCAATAATTCATAATTCTCATGACAACATAATCTCCAATGCTGAATTCTGCATATTTACAATTCAATATATGCTGGACATAACCTAGAATTGCATATCATATCCGTTCTTCGATCCAGTTGCGAATAAGCGTTAACAATAATCACAAGAACTAATAATAACAATCAAACTCTGATTTCCACCAATCATCTCAACTCCAAAACATGCTGAAAGGTGATAATACTTACATCCTTTAGTAGCCCTTGTCGAGAGGATCACAAAATTGTATTCAGATCGAAACTCGGATAAACGGATTGTGCACCACCAAATTGTTAAGAGATGAAGAAGCTGAAGAATTCTCAGAGCTCCTCGGATGAAATGCTGAAGAATAATAACTTTGGTAACCTTTATATTGCATGTAAAGTACACATGGCTCCTCCTTTGGTCTGCACGTCTCGCGCATATGCGCGACCTTCATCGGCGCATATGCGCGAGACCTTCGGTCTAGGTGCTTCTCTGTCAAGCAGCTCGCGCATATGCGCGCTCTGACCCCGCGCATATGCGCGAGACCTTCGTCTCGGCACATTTTAAAATCGACTGCCCCGCGCACATGCGGGCCTTATCTTGCGCACATGCGTGAGCTTTTCGCATCAGGACTTCTTGGAACCGCACAGCTCGCGCATATGCGCGCCCACCAGCCGCGCATATGCGCGAGACCTTCTGTCCTCGCACATAATCACAACTCAACAACTCCAATCCAATCTCGACGTGCTCTATCTATAGTCATATCAATCAATCAAATACTCATTTCAAATTACCAGGATAAAATCTCGAGCATTACACCCAATACTGTGGTTTAGTCTGCTCAGAAACTTTTACGTTTGGGTCACTTGCTTTGAAACGTATGTCTACGCAAAATTATGTTATGTATGCTCAAGTATGTATAATGCAAGCATGTTTATGAAATTTTTTACGATGATGGCACGTCTATGTTATGTATGTATGTCAAAGTTTATGTATGCAATGTTCAAGTTTCAAGTAGGTACGCTCTATTTTAAAGATGCATGTGGTTTTATTACGTAGTACTTGTTATTTCCAGTTTATACATGTTGACTCTTTAAACTCACTAGACTTGATCGATGCAGGTCAGAAAGATGTTGAGGAGACGAGGAGTGGGGACCAGTGAGCTGACATGGACTGCGCAGGAGGCTAAACAAGAGGACCGCCCATGTTTTAAGATTTTAATGCATGTTTCAAATATTCTGGATTTTTAAGGGGATTGTTTACAATGGTTATCGATTACTTTAGCAAACTTTATTTATCATCTTTTGTCGAAAATATTTTGGAGGAACAATATATTTTTATCGAAATTTGAAGGATGATTACTCATTTAAGAAATTTTTATTTTTCCGCAAATTTCAAGTAGTTAAAAGTACGGTACGTTGTAGGAAAACTTAATTTTAAAACCAAGTATGGGTTGTATGAGTGCATGGTGATGCCCTTTGGCTTAACTAACTCTCCTAGCACCTTTATGAGGTTAATGAACCATGTTTTGTGTGCACACATAGGGAAGTTTGTTGTGGTTTATTTTGATGATATCCTTGAGTATAGCAAAAATCTAGAAGTGCATGTTGATCACTTGAGAATTGTGCTAATCACACTAAGGGCTGAAAATTTGTATGCTAATTTAAAGAAATGTGATTTTCGTACTAGCAAACTTGTGTTCCTTGTTTTCTTTGTAAGCTCACAGGGCATACAAGTGGATGAAGACAAAGTAAGTGCCATTCGAAATTGGCCAACACCTACTACTGTTGGTCAAGTCCGAAGTTTTCATGGTCTTGCAAGCTTCTATAAGAGGTTTGTAAAGGATTTTAGCACACTGGCAGCACCGATGACGGCGGTGATAAAGAAGAACGTTCCATTCCATTGGGGCGAGGAGCAAGAGAAGTCTTTTAGTATCATTAAGCAAAAGTTAATTAATACTCCTTTACTTGTTGTGCTTGATTTTGCTAATACTTTTGAAATTGAATGTGATGCTTCAGGTGTAAGTATTCGCGAAGTTTTGATGCAAGGAGGATGGCCAGTGGCGTACTTTAGTGAGAAACTCAATGGAGCCGCCTTGAACTATCCCACGTATGACAAGGAGTTGTATGCACTTGTGAAGACTCGAGATGCGGCAACACTACTTGAGACCTAAGGAGTTTGTAATTCATACGAATCATGATGCGATTCTTTGACCACGAAGAGCAAACGCGCTCAAAAACAGAGTCATGCCTCGATTCGATGAAACAAAGAAACGGTTGTGTTGTCCCGATATTTTTGAACAAGTAAGGTTTTAATATTCACCTCTAAATCACGAAGAATTTAGCAACAAATATTAATGGATAAACAATCGAAATTCAAGCGAACCTTCAAAGACCTCGTATTTGACAATCCGAGTGAAGAACAACAATCGACAAATGCCACAAAGTTTTAAACTTTGATAAGTTTGATTTGAGAAACACACAAAGGTGTATTCAAAGCCAAGCTTTGAAAAGTTGAGAGAAAAACTATATCAATATGATTAAACCCAAAATTAATTAATTGTTTTCAATCGAGTTTACAAAGGAATATATAATAAAATACAACAACATCGCAATCTAAGGTTTCCATATCTACAATCCGCATGGCGGCGCGCTCGGGCGCGAGATTCTACCACTCGAGCACTGTGTCTTATGGACAGGTCGCGCTCGGGCAGTAAGATTTTACTGCTTGGGCGCAGAGTTCACTGGAGTTCCCCACCTGGACAGTTAATGTGGCACTCGGGTGGTGGGATTTTACCACCCGGGCGCTGAGTGCTTTGCCTTCATCTTCATTTAATACCATCTTCATTTAACACTTGCACAACGATCTTATGGCCTTCAAGCTTATTTCCATACATCATTAACACTTAGAGGCTTGGAACTTGCTTGCAAGCTTTTCTCGATTGCTCATGAGTTGACGCGATGCTTCCTTAAATCTCCTTCCAATCGTTTGCACGTCATGCCCGACAAGATTCATATCAGATCATGAGTCACTAAAGCACCTTAAGTGGTAACAGAAGCTGAACAAGCAGCATGCCAAGTGGGTGGCATTCATAGATACATTCACCTACCTAATCAAGTACAAACAAGGTAAAGAAAATGTATTCTCCTGAACTTTTGAATCAAGTATTATGTGATATTCACCTCTAAACTATGAAAAGTTTAGCAACAAATAATCACAAGAAAACAATCGACACTCGAACGAACCTTCAAGGAACTCGTCTTTGACAATCCGCGTAAGAAACGATCGACAAACGCCACAAAGTAAAAGGATAAGTTAGATTTTTACACAAAGCAAAAACTTTTATTGTTTGAGAGAAAAACTCAAGAACATTGTATTCTATCAATAAATAATAATCAATAATCTTCCAATTTTTTGTGCAAATATGTTTAAATAACAAAATATACTCAAAATTCTTGTTGCCAAATAATTTGGACTCTAAAATTGGAAACAAGATATTTTCCTCGGGTGCGGCGCGCTGGGGCGGTAATGTTTGGGCGCCCTAGTGCGAAGGCTTATGGACTGGGTACGCTGGGGCGTTAATGTTTGGCCGCCCTAGCGCGGGTCGTTCTTGAATTTTGCTGCTTGGACAGTATGTGTGGTGCTGGGGCGGTAATGTTTGGCCGCCCTAGCGCCAAAAGGGCGCTGGGCCGGTAAAGTTTGGCCGCCCTAGCGCGGAAGCTTCTGGTCCGGAGTCATCTTCTTCATACTTTAGCACTTGAACCATGTTCCTCGGACTCCCAAACTTACTTCAGTGAATCATGAACCCCTCGGGATCTTCTTGATTGCTCACGAGCCCATGCAATGCTTCCTTGAACCTCTTCATTATTCCCCTCGTGATTGGTCCCTCCGACAAGTCTAACGGGTCCCATGCCTTCCTCGGAGCTTGACCTACCTTTATCGCATCACTTCACCCCAAAACTACGAGGTTTAGTAAAAAAGAATCACAAAGAAACAATCGAAACTGATATGAATCCACATGCGTAAGAAAAGCAAACACGATTAAATATGAATCGCGCAATCAATTCAATAACGAACAAGGATCTAAGTTGTTGTCCCGATCTTTTGAATCAAATATGGTTTGTGATATTCACCTCTAAATTAGAAAACTTAGCAACAAATATTCACGATAAAACAAATGAGAAACAGACGAACCTTCAAGGTACTTGTCTTTGACAATCCGTATGAAATCAATCAACAAACGCCACAAGAACGAATCTTGATAAGTTTGATTTTTGATGAAAACAAAGCAAAGCCTTGCAAAAGTTTTTGAGAGAAAAACTCAAAAAATTTGTATAAAACTCAATAATATCTGAATTGTGTGTTGATTTTCGTCCATATCATGTTTTAATATAAAAAAGATAACAATATCTAGTTGCCAAAATAATGAAAACTCTAAAAAGGAAAAAAAATTCTCGCCAAACTGCCACGTACACGGGCCCCGAGTAGACGTCCGGAGTCCGTGTAGGCACAATGAGGTACACAGAGCCCGTGTACAGGTCCGTGCTCGGGTCCGTGTACACTCTGGATTTCCTCATTCTCGGTTGTAATGGCCCTCACACGTACTCCCATGCGTCACGAAGCCTTCCGCACTCTGCACCTCTCTTGCAAGTCCTTCTCTTTTGCTCATAAGTCCATGCAACGCTTCCTTGAACTTTTTCAGTCGTCTCCTCGTAATTGGTCTCTCCGGCAATTCTAAAGGATCCCATGCTTTCCTTGGAGCTTGACCATCCGTGTTCGCATCATCCTCCCCTTCTGGAAAAGGATTTGCCCTCAAATCTCGCTCATCACCTACATCAAACAAAGAAAGATCACTAACATTAAAAATAGAACTGACGTTATACTCACATGGTAGATCAAGTTTGTAGGCATTGTCATTGATCCTCTCGAGGACTTGAAATGGTCCATCACCCCTCGGTAGTAGCTTTGAACGTCGCTTCTCAGGAAACATTTCCTTCCTCAAGTGTAGCCACACCCAATCTCCCTTCTCAAATATCACCTTCTTCTTCCCTTTGTTGACGTGCTTGGCATATTGCTCATTATTCTTCTCAATGTTGGTCTTGACATTTTCATGCAACCCCCTAACAAATTCAGCCTTCTTTTTGCCGTCCATGTTCGACCTTTCACTCACAGGTAAAGACATCAAATCCAACGAAGTCAAAGGATAAAACCATACACAATCTCAAATGGCGAATAACTAGTAGTAGAATGCATGCAACGATTATAAGCAAACTCAACAAATGGTAAACATTCTTTCCAATTCTTTGAGTTCTTTTTAAGAATAGCACGCAAAAGTGTTCTTAAAGTTTTATTAACAACTTCAGTTTGTCCATCCGTTTGAGGATGACACGTAGTAGAAACAACAATTTTGTGCCAAGTTTAACCCACAACGTTTTCCAAATGTAACTTAAAAACTTAACATCAAGGTCAGAAACAATAGTCCTAGGCATGCCATGCAACCTAACGACTTCTCTAAAGAACACATCCACAATGTGAGAGGCATCATCAGTTTTGTGAAAAGCAATAAAATGTGCCATCTTAGAAAATCTATCAACAACAACAAATATCGACTCCCTCCCCTTCTTAGTCCTAGGCAACCCCAAAACAAAGTCCATAGAAATGTCAATCAAAGGCTCACTAGGAACAGGAAGTGGTGTATACAATCCATGTGGTTGTGTCCTAGACTTAGTTTGCCTACAAGTTACGCACTTATCACAAATTAGCTCAACATCACGCTTCATATGTGGCCAATAAAAATGTTCATGCAAAGCATTCAAGGTTTTTGCCACACCAAAGTGCCCCATCAAACCACCCCATGTGCCTCCCTAACAAGTCATTCACGAATGGATGATTTAGGAATGCACAACCTATCTTCTCTAAATAAGAATCCATTATGAAAATAAAATTTTTCATGTGGTCCATGCATACAAGTTTCAAACACACTCTTAAAATCCTCATCCAGCTCATACAACTCTTTCACATGCTCAAACCCCAAAATTTTAGATTCTAAGGTAGAGATTAGTACGTACCTCCGTGATAGTGCGTCGGCCACTATACTTTCCTTACCTTGTTTGTGCTTGATTACGAAGGGGAATGTCTCAATGAATGCCACCCACTTGGAATGCCGCTTGTTCAGCTTCTGTTGTCCCTTAAGGTGCTTTAGAGACTCATGATCCGTATGAATCACAAATTCCTTAAGCCTCAAGTAGTGTTGCCACGTTTCAAGAGTCCTCACAAGCGCATAGAGCTCCTTGTCATATGTTGGATAGTTCAGCGCTGCTCCATTAAGCTTCTCACTGAAGTATGCCACCGGCCGCCCTCCTTGCATCAACACTCCACCAATACCTACACCTGAAGCATGACATTCAATCTCAAAGGTATTAGCAAAATCAGGTAAAACAAGTAATGGAGCATTAATTAACTTTTGCTTAATAAGATTAAAAGACTTCTCTTGCTCCTCGCCCCAATGGAATGGGATGTTATTCTTGATCACCGCCGTCATTAGTGCTGCCAGTGTGCTAAAATCTTTTTCAAACCTCCTATAGAAGCTTGCAGGACCATGAAAACTTCGCACTTGACCAACAGTAGTAGGTGTTGGCCAATCTCAAATGGCACTTACCTTGTCTGCATCCACTTGTATACCCTGTGAGCTTACCACAAAACCAAGAAAAACAAGTTTGCTTGTACAAAAATCACATTTCTTTAAGTTAGCATACAAATTTTCAGCCCTTAGTGTGATTAGTACAAGTCTCAAGTGTTTAACATGCTCATCCAAGTTTTTGCTATCCATTAGGATATCATCAAAATAAACAACAAACTTTCCTATGTGTGCACGCAAAGCATGATTCATTAACCTCATAAAGGTGCTAGGAGCGTTAGTTAAGCCAAAAGGCATGACCATCCACTCATATAACCCGTATTTGGTTTTAAAAGCAGTTTTCCACTCATCACCTTCTCTCATTCTAATTTGATGATAACCACTCTTCAAGTCAATTTTACTAATGACACATGCACCATGCAATTCATCTAACATATCATCTAGTCTAGGTATGGGATGCCTATACTTAATGGTTATGTTATTGGTTGCCCTACTATCCACACACATACGCCATGAGCCATCTTTCTTAGGAACTAGTAAAACAGGTACAGCACAAGGAGACATGGACTCAGGCACGAAACCCTTATCTCACAACTCACTTACCTGCCGTTGAAGCTCCTTGGTCTCCTCCGGGTTGCTCCTATAAGCTGGACGATTTGGCAATGCACTCCCGGGCACAAAATCAATTTGGTGCTCAATTCCCCTTAATGGTGGTAATTCTTGAGGTAGCTCCTTCAGAAATATATCGTCAAATTCCTGCAAAAGTGAAACAACAATGCTCGGAAGGGACCCGGCTATATCACTTGTGTTAAGGGGATCTCCTTATAAACAATCAACACAAGTAGTTCATGTGTGTACATCAATTGCTTCAACTCACTCTTTTGGGTCATATATGCTTTTTTCTTGGCCTCTTTCCCCTCATTTTCTTTCCCCTCATTTTCTTTCCTCTCATTTTTCTTTTGTATGGCTATCTCACTCTTTTTCTCACTCTTTTTTTCAGCCATTTCTTTTTTAGATTCAAAGGCCACCTCACCTTTTAGTTCACTCATTTTTTCGGCCTCATCTCTCCTTTTTTTTTAAATGGTCCTCCAACACTTGCTTTGGGGACAAAGGAAGTAATACAATGGTTTCCTGCTTCAATACAAAGGAGTACCTGTTCTTAAACCCATCATGTGTCTCCCTTCTATCATATTGCCTAGGTCTACCCAACAAGATATGACATGCATGGGTACCACATCACACACGATCTCATCCACATACTTCCCAATAGCAAAAAGCACTAGCACTTGTTTTGTAACCTTCACCTCCGCACAATCATTCAACTATTGAAGCCTAATGTAGGTAAACCCAATTTCTCCACCATCTCAACACTTGCCACATTACTACAACTCCCCCCATCTATATGATTAGATTGCAAACCTTTTGATTTGCAAAACACCTAGTGTGGAACAAGTTCTCTCTTTGGTTAGTCTTCTCCTCCTTGACTTGGGCACTCATGATTCGCCTAGTCACTAGTGCTTCACCAACAACCGCCTCATAACCCTCGTCAGGATCCTCTAATGCAGGCATCTCATCATCATCATCACCCTCACTATGAGATTCATTCTCACCATAGTCATTTAAAATCATTACCCTTTTATTAAAACATTCTCTAGAAATATGACCTAACCCTTGACACCTGAAACATTTAAATCTCTAGATCGATTAAGAGGAGTTTAAGATTTACCTTGCACTCCTTGTTTAGGTGCCTCTTGTTTGGTTTCAATCTTGGGCTTGGTCATTACTCTACCTTCATCACGTTTTGCCACACTCGGTCGCCAAGAAAATGACAAACCCCAAGTTTGGTTTGTACGGCCAACTCCTCGCCTTTTGAGTTGTTGCTCCACCTTTATAGCCATTTTCACCATCTCGTCTAGATCCAATTAGTGCCAAAGCTCCACTTGATCTTGAATTTCCCTGTTCAAACCACAAAGAAAACGAGCCATGGTCGCCTCACTATCCTCCTCAATATTGCCCCTAATCATGACCACTTCCATCTACTTATAGTAGTCTTCAACACTCTTTACCCCTTGCCTCGATGTTTGTAGCCTTTTAAACATCTCTTTATAGTAGTGATTGGGCACAAACCTCTTCCTCATGACCCTCTTCATCTCATCCCAAGTTTCAATGGGTCTCTCATTATACCTCCTCCTAGTGGTCACTAGTTTATCCCACCAAATGAGAGCATAGTCTAGAAATTCAACCACCGCCAACCTAATCTTCTTTGGTTCGGAGTAGTGGTGACATTCAAACACAAACTCTACCCTCTTTTCCCATTGTAAGTATGCCTCCGAGTCAGACTTCCCATGGAACGATGGAATTTTCATCTTAATGCTGCCCATGTTGCCATCTTCCCTATTCCCATCATATCTACCCCATACGGCTTCTCTTTTGCCTCTAACAAATCCTCTACCTCTTAATACGAATCCACGATCGTAAGAAAAGCAAACACGATTAAATATGAATCGCGCCCTCAATTCAATAACGAACAAGGATCTAAGTTTTTGTCCCGATCTTTTGAATCAAATATGGTTTGTGATATTCACCTATAAATTAGAAAACTTAGCAACAAATAATCACGATAAAACAAATGAGAAACAGACGAACCTTCAAAGTACTTGTATTTGACAATCCGTATGAAATCAATCGACAAACGCCACAAGAACAAATCTTGATAAGTTTGATTTTTGATGAAAACAAAGCAAAGCCTTGCAAAGGTTTTTGAGAGAAAAAATCAAAAAGTTTGTATAAAACTCAATAATAATGAATTGTGCGTTGATTTTCGTCCATATCATGTTTTAATATCAAAAAGATAACAATATCTAGTTGCCAAAATAATTAAAACTCTAAAAAGGAAAAAATTCTCGCCAAACCACCATGTACACGCACCCCGTGTAGACATCCGGAGCTGAATCCGTGTAGGCACTGTGAGGTACACAGACCCCGTGTGCAGGTCCGTGCTCGGTTCCGTGTACACTCTGGATTTCTTCATTCTCGGTTGTAATGGACACGGACCCCGTGTACAGGTAAGTGCTGGGTCCGTGTAGCCTCGGTCGTTCAAAAGTCGCTTGAATCATGTTCCTTTGGCCCTCATACATACTCCCATCCATCACGAAGCCTTCCGCACTCTGCACCTCACTTGCAAGTCCTTCTCTTTTGCTCATAATTCCATGCAACGCTTCCTTGAACTTCTTCAGTCGTCCCCTCGAAATTGGTCTCTCCGGTAATTCTAAAGGATCCCGTGCTTTCCTTGGAGCATGACCATCCTTGTTCGCATCATCCTCCCCTTTTTGAAAAGGATTTGTCCTCAAATCTCGCTCATCACCTACATCAAACAAAGAAAGATCACTAACATTAAAAGTAGAACTGACGTTATACTCAACTGGTAGATCAAGTTTGTAGGCATTGTCATTGATCATCTCGAGGACTTGAAATGGTCCATCACCCCTCGGTAGTAGCTTTGTACGTCGCTTCTCAGGAAACCTTTCCTTCCTCAAGTGTAGCCACACCCAATCGCCTTTCTCAAATATCACTTTCTTCTTCCCTTTGTTGGCGTGCTTGGCATATTGCTCATTTCTCTACTCAATGTTGGCCTTGACCTTTTCATGCAACCCCCTAACAAATTCAGCCTTCTTTTTGCCGTCCATGTTTAACCTTTCACTCACAGGTAAAGACATCAAATCCAACGGAGTTAAAGGATTAAAATCATACACAATCTTAAAAGGCGAATAACTAGTAGTAGAATGCATGCAACGATTATAAGAAAACTCAACAAATGGTAAAAAATTTTCCCAATTCTTTAAGTTCTTCTTAAGAATAGCACGCAAAAGTGTTCCTAAAGTTCTATTAACAACTTCAATTTGTCCATCCGTTTGAGGATGACACGTAGTAGAAAACAACAATTTTGTGCCAAGTTTAGCCCACAACGTTTTCCAAAAGTAACTTAAAAACTTAACATCACGGTCAGAAACAATAGTGCTAGGCATGCCATGCAACCTAACGACTTCTCTAAAGAACAAATCCGCAATGTGAGAGGCATCATCAATTTTGTGACAAGCAATAAAATGTGCCATCTTAGAAAATCTATCAACAACAACAAATATCGAATCCCTCCCCTTCTTAGTCCTAGGCAACCGCAAAACAAAGTCCATAGAGATGTCAATCCAATGCTCACTAGGAACAGGAAGTCGTGTATACAATCCATGTGGTTGTGTCCTAGACTTAGCTTGCCTACAAGTTATGCACTTATCACACACTCGTTCAACATCACGCTTCATATGTGGCCAATAAAAATATTCATGCAAAGCATTCAAGGTTTTTGCCACACACCAAAGTGTCCAATCAAACCACCCCCATGTGCCTCCCTAACAAGTAATTCACGAATGGATGATTTAGGAATGCACAACCTATCTTCTCTAAATAAGAAACCGTTATGCAAATAGAATTTTTTATGTGGTCCATGCATATAAGTTTTAAACACACTCTTAAAATCCTCATCCAGCACATACAACTCTTTCACATGCTCAAACCTCAAAATTTTAGACTCTAAGGTAGATATTAGTACGTACCTCCGTGATAGTGCGTCGGCCACTACATTTTCCTTACATTGTTTGTACTTGATTATGTTGGAGAATGTCTCAATGAATGCCACCCACTTTGCATGCCACTTGTTCAGCTTCTGTTGACCCTTAAGGTGCTTTAGAGACTCATGATCCGTATGACACACAAACTCCTTAGGCCTCAAGTAGTGTTGCCACGTTTCAAGAGTCCTCACAAGCGCATAGAGCTCCTTGTCATAAGTTGGATAGTTCAGCGCTGCTCCATTAAGCTTCTCACTGAAGTATGTCACCGGCCGCCCTCCTTGTATCAACACTCCACCAATACCTACACCTGAAGCATCACATTCACTTTCAAAGGTATTAGCAAAATCATGTTGTAATGCCCTAGATTTTAGGTGGATAAAATGAAATGATGAAGTGTTGCTTAGAAATATATGTTCTTGAGTAACTAGAGATCATAACGCCGTAAACGGATCGATTATCGGATGTCGTATGCAATTTGTATGAAATTCCAGCATGTATTGAGTGGAAAGTATGCAGATTTTCAGAGTTTGAAATGTTTATGATATTGATTATGCTTTGTGATTTAGTATCGATTGTTGTTGAGTTGATCGGTATCGCAAGATTACGCCGTTATGCCGTCGAATTGTATCAAGATTTGATATTGAACCGCACTAGTATTGGTTAGAGTTGGAGATTGATCTTATGATATTTGACATTGCCATTTCAGATTTATATTGACAAGATTCGACATCGAGACTTCGACTACGACATAGACTGTGCAACGAAAGGTATAATTCATGTTGATTCGGGAAGACATAACTCGAATTAGATCTGATTTGAGTTTCCCAAAATCACATACTAGATTGTTATCTTTTATATGTTGATGCTTTGTTTATAGATTTATATTCAAGCATTTAGGATAGGAGAGTCATTGGCAGACTTGCCAAACTAGACGTTCGGTGATATCGACGCATCGGAGCAGATTTCCTCCGATTGTAGACACTCGATACAGACAGGACCGAAGTCTAGGAGTAAGACGTACCGCCACCACGATTGGGAGAGTAGGTGGGAGACTTGTTACGTCTTATTCTCACCGGGATCCCTAGACTTAGATATGAGTCGAGTTAAAGAATAAGAGTCGAAGAGTTTTATCTGTATTCACTAGTGTGTCATAATTACAGATTTATGTGTTATGATTTTGTATTTATTGCATGACATGCATGTATACATGTTTTATACTGGGATTTGTTCTCACCGGAGTTTCCGGCTGTTTTTATGTCTGTATGTATGCATAACAGGTGGGGCAGGATCAGGGTCACGCAGAGGATGAGAGATCGAGATAGCGTGGAGATCACGGGCGTAGAAGATCACTAGCTGTTTTTACTAGACATGTACTGAATTTCTAAACACTAGTATGTTAATTGTAGTTGAACATGGGAATGTTATTTGCAGCTAAATAAGATGACAGTATTTTATATGATGTCTTGTGCTTGCTCATATACATCTGAATAAATGTTAAAAGCAAAATTTTGACCCACATTTTCTAGCAAAGATCCAATTAATCCCAAAGATAATCGAGTTAGAGCCCGGGTCCCCACAACAGGTGGTATCAGAGCCATAGATCCTTTAGACTGAGATAGAATAGAATGAACGGGATAGATTGAGTCGTCCTCCTTGCTTTGTTGTGCTAGCATGATTTATTGCTTTCCCTATTACATGTTGTCTTGTTATTTGAGTTGATTACAGCATGTAATTGCAAGGACTGAATCAGAACCGATTCTGGATCAGATGTATATGATCAGAGGAGGGCTGAGACAGATTGTATAGAATGTGTACTAATCCGTTTGATAATCAGATATGCCTCCTCGACGAGTACCGCAACCAGTAGCAGGTCGGGCACCAGAACAGGGCAGTACTTCCAATGATCCGATGGATGTGACCGCTACACCGATGGAGACCTTGTTAAAGCGGTTTCAGTCGTTCCGACCACCTACACTAAAGGGCACAGAGAATTCAGTTGATTGTGAAAGCTGGTTAGATGACATCGAGATGTTATTTGACTCTCTTGACTACACCGATGAACGACGAGTTAAACTGATTGGGCATCAACTGCAAGAAGTTGCCAAGAATTGGTGGCTTACCACAAAGAGGGCCTTGGAGCATCGTGGTACAGAGGTCACTTGGAAGGTGTTCAAGACAGAGTTCTATCAGCGATTCTTTCCCGTCTCCTACCGAAAAGACAAAGGTGCTGAATTTGCCAACCTGAGACAGGGACAGCTGAACATCGAAGAATATGTCGCTAAGTTCTCCACATTGCTCCGATTTGCTCCCCACGTTGCTGGGAATGACGAGGCCGTTGCGGATCAGTTTATCAATGGCCTGAATCCGGAGATATTCACCTTGGTGAACACGGGACGACCCAACAATTTTTCTGATGCCTTGAACAGGGCGAAGGGAGCAGAAGCCGGGTTGCTTAGGCAACGAAGCACTTCTTATACCACTCAGACTCCTAGACCACCCCAGCCCTCGGGTCAGTATCAGCAACCACCTCCCAGATTCGAGAGTGGTGGTAGCAGCAGCGGGAGGAAAGACAGTTTGAAAGCGAAGGGAAAACAGTTCAAGAAATCAGGGAGCAGTTCGTCGAGCTCCAGTGGGCCGAGACAGACAGGGTCGGGCCAGAGATCAGAGTATACAGGGGTTTACTGTAGTTCTTGTGGAGGTAGACATGCCACTGAACAGTGTCAGGGCGTGATGGGTCGCTGCAACATTTGCATACAGCAGGGCCACTTCGCCAAGGTCTGTCCACAGAGAGGTGCACAGCAGACTCAGAGTGTAGGAGCATCTGGCTCTGTAGCTCAGCCTGAGAGGCAAGCTTCATCTGTTCATTCATTCCAGCCAGCCCCTGCATCTACACAGCCCAGAGCTCGAGGTAGCCAGACAGTGAGCCAACCTCCGAGACAGCAGGCTCGAGTGTTTGCGCTGACAGAAGAGCAGGCTCAGGATGCCCCTGATGACGTGATAGCAGGTAATTGTTCGCTTTGCGGTTATCCTGCTTATGTTCTGATAGACACAGGTGCATCACATACATTCTTATCTGAGCGTTTTGCATTGACACATGCATTGCCTATTGAGTCGTTGTCTACTGTAGTGTCTATCTCTTCTCCTTTGGGGACAGGGTTGATATCAGTGACATCTGTTAGATCATGTTTACTACAGTATGATGGGCATGAGATAGATTTAGACTGTATTGTACTTGGGTTATCTGATTTTGATTGCATTATTGGTATCGACATGCTAACCAAGTACAGAGCGACAGTAGACTGTTTCCACAAGATTGTTAGATTCAGACCAGAGATGGCTGAAGAGTGGAAGTTCTACGGCAAAGGGTCTAGAGCTAGGATTCCTTTGATTTCAGTATTATCTATGACTCGATTACTACAGAAAGGAGCAGAGGGGTTCCTTGTCTATTCAATTGATTTACTGAAATCGAGTCCTACCTTGGCAGATGTGCCAGTGGTTAGCGAGTTTGCAGATGTGTTTTCCGACGAGATTCCGGGATTGCCTCCAGTCAGAGAGGTAGATTTTAGCATCGACCTAGTACCAGGTACGGTTCCTATTTCTCGAGCTCCTTATAGAATGGCACCGATAAAGTTGAAAGAATTGAAAGAACAGCTAGAAGATTTGCTGGCCAAGGGATGTATCAGACCGAGTGTATCTCCTTGGGGAGCGCCAGTGCTATTCGTGCGAAAGAAAGACGGTTCGATGAGATTGTGTATCGATTACCGGCAACTGAACAAGGCAACAGTAAAGAACAAGTACCCATTGCCTCGTATCGACGATTTGTTTGATCAGTTGCAAGGATCCTCTGTCTATTCCAAGATCGATATGAGATCTGGATATCACCAGCTGAGAGTTAAAGATGTTGATATACCGAAGACAGCATTCCGAACCAGGTATGGACATTATGAATTTATTGTCATGCCTTTTGGTTTAACGAATGTGCCAGCAGTGTTTATGAGTCTGATGAACCGTGTCTTTCAGAGGTATTTGGATGAGTTTGTGATTGTTTTTATAGATGATATTTTGGTCTACTCAAGAAATGAGACTGATCATGCTGAGCATTTGAGAATTGTGTTGCAGACGTTAAGAAATGAGCAACTGTATGCTAAATTGTCAAAGTGTGAATTTTGGCTGAGACGGGTTGTCTTCTTGGGTCATATCATATCTGGAGACGGTATTTCTGTTGATCCGAGTAAAGTGGAAGCTGTGATCAGTTGGCCGAGACCGACTTCTGTGCCAGAGATACGCAGTTTCATGGGTTTAGCAGGATACTATCGACGATTTATTAAAGATTTCTCCAGTATTGCGAAACCGATTACCAAGTTGACACAAAAGAATACTCCATTTGTGTGGTCTGAGGATTGTGAGTCTAGCTTCTTAGAGTTGAAGAGACGACTAACCAGTGCTCCAGTGTTGACGATACCTTCAGGTACAGATGATTTCGTTGTATATTGTGATGCATCACACAGAGGGTTAGGATGTGTTCCTATGCAGCGACAGCATGTTATTGCCTATGCTTCGAGACAGTTGAAGCCACACGAGACTCGATACCCAATTCATGATTTGGAATTGGCGGCTATCGTATTTGCACTAAAGATATGGCGACATAATCTGTATGGTGAGAAATTTGGGATCTACTCTGATCACAAGAGCTTGAAATATCTGTTTTCTCAGTCAGAATTGAATATGACACAGCGTAGATGGCTTGACCTACTGAAAGACTTTGATTGCGAGATCAAGTACTATCCAGGGAAGTCAAATGCCGCAGCGGATGCCTTGAGTCGAAAGGTATGTTCCCTATCCTTATCGACGATAGGTGTTTCGAATTTAGTTGAAGATTGCTGTTTGTCTGGATTAGAATTTGATACAGATAGTAGACCGTTACGACTTGCCAATATTCAGTGTGAACCAGATTTGATTGTTCGCATCAAAGAGGCACAAAGAAACGATCAGAGTGCTCAGAAGTCGATTGATATGGTCAGATCAGGACATATTTCTGAGTATCAGGTACTTGATCATGTTTTGTATGTGAATAACCGTCTTGTAGTGCCAGATGTTTCAGAATTGAAACAACAGATACTGTCAGAAGCACACTGTAGTCGGTTCAGTATTCATCCTGGTGGCAGGAAGATGTACAATGATCTGAAGACACAATTCTGGTGGAAACAGATGAAGACAGATATTGCAGAGTTTGTGTCTAAGTGCTTGAATTGCCAACAGGTGAAGGCCGAGAGAAAGAAGCCCGGAGGGTTACTTCAGAGTTTAGCTATTCCTGAATAGAAATGAGATCACATTTCCATGGATTTCATTACGAAGTTACCACGATCATCTCGGGGATGTGATGCGATTTGGGGTGTGATAGACAGATTGACCAAATCGGCATGCTTCATTCCTTACAAGATGACATACAGACATGATCAGATGGCAGATATATATGTCAGAGAGGTTGTCAGATTAAATGATGTGCCGAAGTCGATCGTATCAGATCGTGATCCACGATTCACTTCACACTTTTGGCACAGTCTACAGCAGGCTCTAGGTACGACTTTACACTTGATTACTGCTTACCATCCCCAGACAGACGGACAGTCAGAGCGGACTATACAGACTTTAGAAGATATGATGCTGAGAGCCGTAGTACTAGATTTTGGTACTAGTTGGCAAGATTCACTAGCTCTTTGTGAATTCTCGTACAACAACAGCTACCAGACTAGCATCGAGATGGCACCGTTCGAAGCTTTATACGGAAAGAAGTGCAGATCTCCGTTGTACTGGGATGACATCTCAAAGGTAACAGAACTTGGGCCTGATATGATTCGTGAGATGACTGAGAAAGTCAAGATAATTCAAAAGCGAATGAAGACGGCACAAGATAGACAGGCAAAGTACGCAAACACCAGACGTAGACCGTTAGTGTTTGAGCAAGGAGACAGGGTATTCTTGAAGATTTCTCCTTTCAGAGGAGCTGTCAGATTTGGCAAACGTGGGAAATTGTTTCCTCGATACGTCGGTCCGTACGAGATTCTTGAAAAGATTGGAGATCGTGGGCATCAACTTGCTCTTCCTCCTTCTCTATCTGAATTACATGACGTCTTCCATGTATCGCTGTTGCGTAGATATATGCCAGATAGTTCTCCTGTCCTTCTGCCTGAAGAAGCCGAGTTAGATCAGACGTTGAGTTACGTTGAGTAGCCGATTCAGATTCTTGATTGGAAAGAGAAACAGCTCAGAACGAAGACTATTCCATTAGTGAAAGCTCAGTGGAGTCGTCATGGCATTGAAGAAGCGACTTGGGAAACAGAATCAGAGATGAGACAAAGATATCCAGAACTATTTGCATGATGTGAGTTTATTCGGCTTTTGATCATATTGCTTCTTTTATATACCATTACTTGATTACCTGCGAGTTCGAGGACGAACTCATAATTAAGAGGGGGAGAAATGTAATGCCCTAGATTTTCGGTGGATAAAATGAAATGATGAAGTGTTGCTTGAAGAATAGACCGCAACCGCGCCCCAGTTTCTACCGCAACCGCGGTGTAAGGGCAGAAAGTAGAGTTTTGACTAAAAGAGAGACCGCACCCGCGGTCCAACCGCACCCGCGGTTGGAACTCATGAAATGTGAAGAATTACAGTAGGGTCACCGCACCCGCGGTCAAAAGTGAGCGCACCCGCGGTCGTCGAGTCCAGAATTTTGGATGGAATGTCGTTGCCTGAGCGCACCCGCGGTGAAAAGCTACCGCACCCGCGGTGCGACGTGTTGAGTGAAAAATAAAACATGTGTCCTAGCCATGCATATATAATGTGTCCTTAGTCTCATTCCTTCGAGATTTGCAGCCAGAAAGTGAGAGAGAAACCTCCATAGCTAAAGCTTCATTTCACCTTGGATTTGTGATTGTGCAAAATCCAACCAACCGAAATTGAATCCGAGCTTAGATTATTGCTCCTTGCATCACTAGCTTCAAAAGGATGTAAGTATTGTTCATTTCCAGCATGTTTCGAAATCTATATGTTGGAGGAATTGTGATTTTATTAGAAATATATGTTCTTGAGTAACTAGAGATCATAACGCCGTAAACGGATCGATTATCGGATGTCGTATGCAATTTGTATGAAATTCCAGCATGTATTGAGTGGAAAGTATGCAGATTTTCAGAGTTTGAAATGTTTATGATATTGATTATGCTTTGTGATTTAGTATCGATTGTTGTTGAGTTGATCGGAATCGCAAGATTACGCCGTTATGCCGTCGAATTGTATCAAGATTTGATATTGAACCGCACTAGTATAGGTTAGAGTTGGAGATTGATCTTGTGATATTTGACATTGCCATTTCAGATTTATATTGGCAAGATTCGACATCGAGACTTCGACTACGACAAAGACTGTGCAACGAAAGGTATAATTCATGTTGATTCGGGAAGACATAACTCGAATTAGATCTGATTTGAGTTTCCCAAAATCACATACTAGATTGTTATCTTTTATATGTTGATGCTTTGTTTATAGATTTATATTCAAGTATTTAGGATAGGAGAGTCATTGGCAGACTTGCTAAACTAGACGTTCGGTGATATCGACGCATCGGAGCAGATTTCCTCCGATTGTAGACACTCGATACTGACAGGACCGAAGTCTAGGAGTAAGAAGTACCGCCACCATGATTGGGAGAGTAGGTGGGAGACTTGTTACGTCTTATTCACACCGGGATCCCTAGACTTAGATATGAGTCGAGTTAAAGAATAAGAGTCGAAGAGTTTTATCTGTATTCACTAGTATGTCATAATTACTGATTTATGTGTTATGATTTTGTATTTATTGCATGACATGCATGTATACATGTTTTCTACTGGGATTTGTTCTCACCGGAGTTTCCGGCTGTTGTTGTGTCTGTATGTGTGCATAACAACAGGTGGGGCAGGATCAGGGTCACGCAGAGGATGAGAGATCGAGATAGCGTGGAGATCACGGGCGTAGAAGATCACTAGTTGTTTTTACTAGACATGTACTGAATTTCTAAACACTAGTATGTTAATTGTAGTTGAACATGGGAATGTTATTTGCAGCTAAATAAGATGACAGTATTTTATATGATGTCTTGTGCTTGTTCATATACATCTGAATAAATGTTAAAAGCAAAATTTTGACCCACATTTTCTAGAAAAGATCCAATTAATCCCAAAGATAATCGAGTTAGAGCCCGGGTCCCCACACAGGTAAAACAAGTAAAGGAGCATTAATTAACTTTTGTTTAATAAGATTAAAAGACTTCTCTTGCTCCTCGCCCTAATGGAATGGGACGTTCTGCTTGATTACCGCCGTCATTGATGCTGCCAGTGTGCTAAAATCTTTTACAAACCTCCTATAGAAGCTTGCAAGACCATGTAAACTTCGAACTTGACCAACAGTAGTAGGTGTTGGCCAATCTCGAATGGCACTTACCTTGTCCATCCATTTGTATACCCTGTGAGCTTACCACAAAACAAAGAAAGACAAGTTTGCTTATACAAAAATCACATTTCTTTGAGTGAGCATACAAATTTTCAGCCCTTAATGTGATTAGTACAAGTCTCAAGTGATTAACATGCTCATCCAAATTTTTGCTATGCACTAGGATATCATCAAAATAAACAACAACAAACTTTCCTATGTGTGCACGCAAAACATGATTCATTAACCTCGTAACGGTGCTAGGAGCGTTAGTTAAGCCAAAAGGCATGACCATCCACTCATATAACCCGCATTTGGTTTTAAAGCAGTTTTCCACTCATCACCTTCTCTCATCCTAATTTGGTGATAACCACTCTTCAAGTCAATTTTACTGAAGACACATGCACCATGCAATTCATCTAACATATCATCTAGTCAAGGTATGGGATGCATATCCTTAATGGTTATGTTATTGATTGCCCTACAATCCACTCACATACGCCATGAGCCATCTTTCTTAGGAACTAGTAAAACAGGTACAGCATAAGGAGACATGGACTCACGCACGAAACCCTTATCTGACAACTCACTTACCTGCCGTTGAAGCTCCTTGGTCTCCTCCGGGTTGCTCCTATAAGCTGGACGATTTGGCAATGCACTCCCGGGCACAAAATCAATTTGGTGCTCAATTCTCCTCAATGGTGGTAATCCTTGAGGTAGCTTCTCCGGAAATATATCGTCAAATTCCTGCAAAAGTAAAACAACAATGCTTGGAAGGGTCCCGGTTATATCAGTTGTGTTAAAAAGGATCTCTTTATAAAGAATCAACACAAGTAGTTCATGTGTGTGCATCAAATGTTTCAACTCACTTTTTTGAGCCATATATGTTTTTTTCTTGGCCTCTTTCCTCTCATTTTCTTCCCCCTCATTTTTTTCCCTCTCATTTTTCTTTTGTTTGGCTATCTCACTCTTTTTATCACTCTTTTTTTAAGCCATTTCATTTTTGTTATCAAAGGTCATCTCACTTTTTAGTTCACTCTTTTTTTCGGCCTCATCTCTCTTCTTTTTTTTCAAGTGGTCCTCCAATACTTGCTTTGAGGACAAAGAAAGTAATACAATGGTTTCCTTCTTCAATACAAAGGAGTACCTATTTTTGAACCCATCATGTGTCACCCGCCTATCATATTGCCAAGGTCTACCCAACAAGATATGACATGCATGCATGGGTACTACATCACACAAGATCTCATCCACATACTTCCCAATAGCAAAAGGCACTAGCACTTCTTTTGTAACATTCACCTCCGCACAATCATTCAACAATTGAAGCATATATGGTTGAGGATGCTTTAATGTAGGCAAAACCAATTTCTCCACCATCTCGACACTTGCCACATTAGTACAACTCCCCCCCATCTATGATTAGATTGCAGATCTTTTGATTTACAAAACACCTAGTGTGGAACAAGTTCTCTCTTTGGTTAATCTCCTCCTCCTTGACTTGGGCACTAATGATTCGCCTAGTCACTAATGCTTCACCTACAACCGCCTCATATCCCTCATCAGGATCCTCTAACGCAGGCATCTCATCCTCATCACCCTCACTATGAGATTCATACTTACCATAGTCATTTAAAATCATTATCTTTTTGTTAGGACATTCACTAGAAATATGACCTAACCTTTGACACCTAAAACATTTAACATCTCTAGATCGATTAAGAGGAGTTCAAATTTACCTTGCACTCCTTGTTTAGGTGCCTCTTGTTTGGTCTCAATCTTGGGCTTGATCATCACCTTATTCTCCTCACGCTTCACCACATTTGATCGCCACGAAGATGATGAACCCCCAGTTTGGTTGGTGCGGCCAACTCCTCGGCTCTTGAGTTGTTGCTCCACCTTTATGGCCATTTGCACCATCTCGTCTAGATCCAAGTAGTGCCTAAGCTCCACTTGATCTTGAATTTCCCTGTACAAACCACAAAGAAAACGAGCCATGGTCGCTTCACTATCCTCCTCAATATTGGCCCTAATCATGACTACTTCCATCTCCTTATGGTAGTCCTCAACACTCTTGACCCCTTGCCTCAAAGTTCGTAGACTCTTAAACATCTCTCTATAATAGTGATCGGGCACAAACCTCTTCCTCATGACCCTCTTCATCTCATCCCAAGTTTCTATGGGTATCTCATTATACCTCCTCTTAGTGGTCACTAGTTGATCCCACCAAATGAGAGCATAGTCTAGAAATTCAACCACCACAAACCTAAAATTCTTTTGTTCGGAGTAGTGGTGACTCTCAAAAACAAACTCTACCCTCTTTTCCCACTCTAAATATGCCTGCGGGTCAGATTTCCCATGGAACGATGAAATTTTCATCTTAATGCTACCCATGTTCCCATCTTCCCTATTCCCATCATGTCTACCCCGTACGGCTTCTCTTCTATCTCTACCAAATCCTCGACCTCCTCCATTCCTACCCCAATTCTCATTTTGGCTCTCCTCATCCATTCCCAAATCACACTCTCCCTCTTCTTCTTTCATACCCAAATCTTTAGGCTTAGATTTATCACCACTAGTACTAACTTCAATCCTATCCAACCGCTCATGTAATGGCTCCAACTCCACCTTCATCATCCTACTAAAATGCCCAAAAAACGCCTCCATTTGAACTTTAGACAACCCCGGGTTCGAACTATCTCCTACCTCCCTCTCCATTTAAATTTTTAGATTTGTACCTGCAAGAAAACGTTAGTAGAAAACAAAATATTCCTCACCCAAATGCTCACGGTCACTCCAAAGAAAGTTCGCTCGTCTCTCCTCTCTTATTTTTTTTTGCTCACAACAAATACTCAATAGTCACTCCAAAGAAAATTCACTCACTCAAGTAATTTCACTCAAATTTGATAGTATTCTCGAAAGTGTGCTCAAGCATTGTATTTGTATATCAAACAATCAAGTTCAACTTGTGAACACTTGTGATCGACTCACTTAGACTGCATAGACAAGCAATTTGAAGGTAAATATTATTTTTTTTGACTGTGTGAGGCACTTGTATATGACTCACAAAAAGGAATAGAACAAAATACCAAAAAGAAATATTGGTGAATTTTTGGAATTTTTGTACTCTTTTTTTTTTCTTTTACACTCTAAGACTGAGTAAAACTCGAAAATACCAACAAAAAATTTCACCAAAATTTCAAAAACTGAAGAAGAACGATATACCAAAAAAATTAGATCTGAAAAGGAACGAAAGGATGACAGATCTGATAATAGAACGAGATAATAACGTGATAAACTTATTTGAATCCAATGAACCTAAGCTCTGATACAAAAATGATATGAATCCACGTGCGTAAGAAAAGCAAACACGATTAAATATGAATCGCGCCCTCAATTCAATAACGAACAAGGATCTAAGTTGGTGTCCCGATCTTTTGAATCAAATATGGTTTGTGATATTCACCTCTAAATTAGAAAACTTAGCAACAAATATTCACGATAAAACAATTGAGAAACAGACGAACCTTCAAAGTACTTGTCTTTGACAATCAGTATGAAATCAATCAACAAATGCCACAAAAACAAATCTTGACAAGTTTGATTTTTGATGAAAACAAAGCAAAGCCTTGCAAAATTTTTTGAAAGAAAAACTCAAAAAGTTTGTATAAAACTCAATAATATCTGAATTGTGTGTTGATTTTCGTCCATATCATGTTTTAATATAAAAAAGATAACAATATCTAGTTGCCAAAATAATTAAAACTCTAAAAAAGAAAAAAATTATCGCCAAACCGCCACGTACACGGACCCTGTGTAGACGTCCGGAGCTGAGTCCATGTAGGCACTATGAGGTACACGGACCCCGTGCACAGGTCCTTGCTCGGGTCCGTGTACACTCTGTATTTCTTCATTCTCGGTTGTAATGGACACAGACCCCGTGTACGGGTCTGTGCTCGGGTCTGTGTAGCCTCGGTCGTTCAAAAGTCTCTTGAATCATGTTCCTTTGGCCCTCACACGTACTCCCATGCATCACGAAGCCTTCCGCACTCCGCACCTCACTTGCAAGTCCTTCTCTTTTGCTCATAAGTCCATGCAATGCTTCTATGAACTTCTTCAGTCGTCCCCTCGTAATTGGTCCATCCGGCAATTCTAAAGGATCTCATGCTTTCCTTGGAGCTTGACCATTCGTGTTCGCATCACCTGTACCAGTAAAAACAAGTACATATACGTAACACACAGTAGTGAAAAATAGCATAATCAACATACATTTCGTGTCTATAGTAAAAATCGTATAAGTAAACGTGTCCTTTCAAAACATGATAATAATCATAGCATATATCATCGTATCAGCATATATGTGTTAAATCATGTCAGCTCTATCGTATCAGCTCTATCGATGGATCCATCTATAAAACCGTGGTACCCGACGGCGGGGAGATCAACGACAGCATTACCCGTCCACGGAGCCTTGGCCTCAGCTCATCATATCTCATGTCATCGTATATATATACATCATCAGTCACAACCAATTCCCATCTTTCAAAAACATCATCATATTCACCACTTAATAAAAACATGCATATACGTAACTTTTACCTTAAAACCAAGCATGAACCGTATTTATCATAATTTCATAAAAATCATAAACATGTTGCATAAACATTTAAAAACATGATAGAACGTGCTCAGGGCGCTGCCAGAACTAAAATCTCACCCCGGGTGCAAAATGACCATTTTTTCCTTGGAAACCCAAAAGTTACCGCTTTGCACCTAGACACAAAATTTCACGTTTTTGACATTTTTTAATTTCATTGACTCTAACATGTCCAAAATAATTATTCAAGTTTAAATGAATTTTCTCATACTTTTATTTGGCTTAAATCGATGACTTTGAAATTTATCTTTAAATAAAACATATTAATTCGTTTTAATCCCGAATTAAACCAAACCCTAGCATAAAATTCCCAAATTAAACAATTAGACTTCTAATAATTATTTGAGATTAAATATAATTTTTCCATAATTTTATTAATCTTAAATCCCGGCGTTTCAATTAATTCTTTAATTAACTTTTCGTGCGTCGATTAAATCCCGGATAAATCCAAAACTCATTATTTTGATCCGAAACTTACCAAACTCTTAACAATGTCCCAAAACATAATTAAAAGCCTAGACGTAAACTCGAGCCAAATTCAAAACTTTATCGATTCATTTTAAAACTTGGACCGGGGTCTCGGTTTTAACCCGAATCTAACCGAAACTTAACAAAAACTTTCCTAACTTTTTACCATACCTTAAAAACACTGTAATTCTCCAAATATTGTAACATCAGATCCAAAAACCATCGGCTGATATTCCAGGAAAAGAAAAAAACTCTCGGCCCCTTTTTGTATAATCATCTTCCAACACTTGACCCCAATTCTTAAATATTTTGGTCCCAGCTTCTCCAGCACCTAACCTACCTTCATGTCTCACCATTAAGACCTTAATGAACCTTCTAAACCAAGCTTAAACGAGTCCCATAATTCTTGAACAAGCCACGTACAGAAACTTTCGAACCAAACCCACATAAATTTATATCTTAACTATTTTGGTCCTAGCTTCTCCAGCACTTAACCGATCTTTATGGCACACCATTAGTGACCCTAATGAACCCTGATGGGCTCACTAGACACGAGCTTAAAATCCCACGGCAGCTGCACCGGTCCTACAGCCCCTCGCAACTCACACAGCCCCTGGTCCCTCACGTAGTGCTACCGATCATCACCCCATGCCCAACGCTCAAGCGACTCTCCTCCTCATCCCAGCTGTGTTCGAACCTCCCTTGACTGTAGTTTAGACCCCTCACGATCTATTCTAGGTTTCGGGATACCCTTGCACAGCCGAGACTTCCCCAACAGCCGATCTAACCTCACGCATCTGATCCCGCCTAGGTTCGCTCATTCTCCTACTAAACCATATCACACCTCAATCTCAACCCTTAAACATCATAACCTTGATCTTAACAGCACCCAGAAACCCCTCGACAGTCCCCTTGTGCGCAAAACATCAAAACGTGAGTAACAAATGCAATACCATGCAAGATTTATGTCAAGTTTGAAGCAAAACATCACCCCAAGAAAGATCTATATTTTTTTCGATACACACACAAAAATTTCAGTATATAATGGCGTGTATGAGAGAAAATGGGAGATACGAGCGTGCCTGGTAAATATTTCGCAAGAAAACCGAAGACGGGCGTGGGAAATTAAGCCGGAGAATTTCTAATGAAGAACAAGCAACAGCCGAGACTTGCAGCTGGGGAAGGCTGCTGAAAACGAGCTGCTGAAAGTGAGATAATGGAGTGGTTGGAGAGGAGTGTCAGCTATTATGATGAGGTAGGGTAAGTTTAGGTTTAATTTAGGGTATTATTAAAATAATTGATTAATAGTTAATGGACCCTAAATTGTCATTTAAGAGTTTAAAAAGATATTTAAGTCCAATAAGTTTGAAAGTAGGTCCATTAAATCCAAACACACTCCCGAAAAATATTTCGTGTTGGAAAATTTTTGAAAACATTAGCCGAACCTTTAAAAAATCCCCCGATTCGATAAAATTTGCTTACCGTTAAAAATAAAATCATACGGTTAAAAATACCCAATAAAATCCAATTTTTGAAAAATACACTTAAAAACACCTTATATTAATTAATAAAATTAATCATATAATAAAAATAATTTTCCTGAAATTTCTCCGTTCTCCGTTCCTCGTTCGAGCGTGAAATGCACCTAGAAACCTTAATGCATGAACTTATAAAATATATGGAATAAATTCTACCATGCATGAATTATGAATAAAATACATAAAAATAATTAAACACAAATTTAATAAAATAAACATGCATTTAATACTTTCAAATAATTTAATAAAATACCAAAGAAATTTAATAACTTGCATGCATGTGGTTTACGTGGACCTTCAGATTTTTCGAGACGTTACATAAAGGCTCCAATTGGGTCGTCATCATCCTACTGAAATGACCGAACAACGCCTCCATCTGGATCTTAGAAAGTCTTTGGTTCGAGTCATCTCCTACCTCCTTCTTAATTTTTCTTTCGAACATTGTACATGCAAGAAAACATTAGTAGAAATAAAGAGTATTTCTCCCCCGAATGCTCATGGTCACTCCAAAGAAAATTTGCTCGTCTCTCCTCTATTTTTTTTCTCACTACAAATACTCACAAGTCATTCCAAAGAAAATTCACTCGCACTCAAGTATTTTCACTCGAATTCGAGAGTTCCCTAAACGATGCTCAAGCTTTGTATTTGTGTAAATCAAACAATCAAGTTCAACTAGTGAATAATTGTGACCGACTCACTTGGACTGTGTAGACAAAAAATTTGAAATTTTTTTTAACTGTCAGAGATAATTGAATATGACTTTCTTAAAATTAACTTAAAATCAGTGTTCCACAATAAGTAAACATCTCCAACGGCCTTGGCAGCAACTCTTGCTCCATTGTCCACCCTCAACAAAGTCTTACTTTCCCTAAGTCTTCTACTTCTTCCCATCACCTGTAAATCATTACAGAGATGTGAGCCACATCCGGTATCTAGTACCCAAGAAGTAGAGTTAATTGAAATGATGCGATCATAGAAGGTCAAGCTCCGAGGAAATCATGGGATCCGTTAGAGTTGCAGGTGGGGCCAATCACGAGGGGATGACTAAAGAGATTTAAGGAGGCATTACAAGGAGTCATGAGCAATCAAGAAGGGGCTTACGAGCAAGTTCCGAAGGGTTTGTGATGCATGTGAGTAAGTTTGGTAGTCATAGGAACATTATTCAAGTGATAAATGAAGAGGAGTCCAGCAGCTTCTGTAGAGGCCTAGAAATCCGTGCTTGAAAAATTGCGGAAAATTTAAAATTTTTCTTTTTAAATAAATAAAATTGCCTCATTCATAATTGAACTGATAAATAAAGTTTGATGTTCAAAGTGGCAGCGGAAGAAATTAACAATTTTCGAAACAACAGTTAAAAATTTATCCAACAATATATAAAAATGTCTGAGCAATCAAATAATAATAAATGCTGAACTGAGGTCCTCGGGTCCTACTACTGCCGACTCGAGCTGGCTCACTGGTCCCCGCCCTCGATCCCGACATCATCATCAGCACCTACAACAATCAAGTCTAGTGAGTCTAAAGACTCAACATGCATATATCATAAATAACAAGTAAATAAATAGTAAAATTTTGCATGTGATAAAAATATCATGTCATGAGGCATAATGTGAAAATAACTTGTCATGAGCAATTATAATACGTGCATAACTGAACTGAAAATCATAATGAAAATGTTTGCTCCTTGTAGCCCTGTCATGAAATAACTGTAATAATTTTATGGTGAGATTATGGTCTACGCAAGTGGTCCCTGAACTGAACTGAACGGTAACTGGCGACCGGGTAAAACGGAATTGACCGGTAACTGGCGACCGGGCCAGTAACTGGCGACCGGACTTAATAATGTATGTCTGATCAGACTACTGCCACAGTATACTGGGTGAAACAACTGAACTGACCGGTAACTGACAACCGGACCGGTAACTGGCGACCGAGTTTAATAATGGTAGTAAAGTGACCACAAGCAATATCGCATAAATCTCAAAATTTGTATTTTTGCACGTAATATAATTAATTAACATAATTAAATATCATGTCATAATTTTTCTGATTGGATTGGATCGCTCCCAGGCTTGATGTAACCTAAATATGCCATGAAAAATATGCAATAGCTTTTACTTGACCAAACTATGCAATTAAATCCGAAAATGCGACAATTACGTCCAACGACTCCGTATTTAATCATGACCCCGAACCAACCCGAACCAACACTGAACCGTCATATGGTCATGATTAAAATACGCCTAAAATGATGAAATAATGCTCCAAAAATGGTGAGGGCCGAAATCTAGGTGAATGGAGGCCAAAACATGAAACGCTCTTTCGAGAGTCAATTTGGCACATTGCACCGTAAATTCTCGTACAACCTCAAAAATGATCCGAATCGCGAACGGCCAAAAACATGACCTTCCTAACTCAATGAGGCACTGTCTAGTCCAAGGCCATAGGCTAAAAGCCAACCGCGAACTCGAAACACGCCTGAGAGCAACAGCACCACTTGCTGTCAAATTACAGCAGCTGTGCAATCGCATTTCTTGTGTCGTTTTCGAGACTATCGGCCATTGGGGCTTGAACCACCGACCAGAGACTCTTACCAACATCCCAAGGAATGATTTGAACCATGGCTAAGGGCCCTAGGCCAGCCACAATTCGCCTCACCTCAGAAACAACTCATGCGTCCCAACCGAGCACCAATTCTGCACATAGGAGGCATTGCTTTTGTTTTGCTGTCACGAATCGTTCCAGTGGCCATTTGATTGACCATGACACAATATAGACATCTAGGGGTATGTTATGAACCATGGCTAAGGGCCATAGGCCAACCAAGATCCACACCATCCCACCAAATTCGAAACACACATGCTGTCAAAATGAGAAGCCGAAGGGGGAAGGGGCTGTCCTTGTTTTATTTTGTAAAAACCGATTCACCATGGACCAAGCCACCAAAAGGGCGACTTAGTCACGTCTTAGATATGCTAGGGAGAGGTTCTAACCATGGCTATAGGCCCTTAGGGCAGCCAAGATCAGATCCTTTCCCTTGACATAAAAACAGAAATTTTCGAACACACAAATGGCTAAGACTGAGGAGTTGCTGTCATCTTTGGTTTCTATCATGCATGGGGCTTGTTTGAATGGACCAACATGGTCTTATTGCATCCTATTACATGTCTAGACGTAGCCTAGTGAGCCTGGAGTCGAACCATCCACCTGAAACATCAAAACAAGAGAACCCGCGAAGAGCATAATGAAGGCCGAAAATCTGCATGTTTATTTTTCTGAAAATTCTTGGTGTGTTTCGGTTTTTGTTATTTTATTTATGTTCATGTAATGAAAATAAATGATAATAGGACTGGATTGAAGAGTCAAGGAAGAATATATGCATGCCTGGTTTCGTTTGAAAGAAAAACGAAAGAATGAAACGATACGGCGCGGAGGAGTGGAGCGCTATGCTACCTTGGTTGCTACTCGATTATTTTCTCTTGTTAATGGCTAGGTGGCTCACGATTTTTCCCTCTCAAAATGACTGAATTCTCTCAGATTTTTCGGTGGAGAGGGGAAGGGGAAAATGGTTAGGAGGGTGAGGAGAAATGGTAGAAATATAAAGGAAAATGCAAGACCAAGTCTACTTCTATTTGAAATTTGAATTTTTGTTTGCTATCAAATCTACTTGGGGGGGATGAGGTGGCCGATCATTACATGATAAACAAGGCTAGGAATATGCTTATTAATTAATTAAATGGTGCTAAGAAAAATGAAGGGATTATCCTAGTAATATAAAACAAGGAAAGGGTCAAAGGTTGAGTTGGCAAGGAAATTGATTACTCATCTAAGGTGGCCGAAAATTAAACAAATAAATGGAGGAAAAATGTTGTCTAGTTGATAAATTTTAAACCTTTAAAGCCTTACCTATTCTTTAAATAATTTAGTGAATTAATCCCTTAAATATGGAACTTAAATGAATTTAGTTTCTACTCACCTCAAGTTGTATAAATAATTCCCTAAACCTCCTTATTAACTTAATTTAACTTACTTGCTAGCTAAATTAAATTCTGGAAATGTTTTCTGAATCTTAAATTTTATCTCTAAACTCCAACTCCATTCCGGCCTCACTGAAATAACTGAAATGATAAAAAAAATTAAACTACTACGTAAAATAATTAAATTTAGAAACTCATGCAATAAAAATCATTTTAATTTAAATACTAGAATTATGCATGGCTTATACGTAGTCTAAGTTACGGGCTCTACAGCTTCGGCCCCCAAGCATCCAAATATTACCGCCCGAGTGCCACACTTATTATTCAAGAAGAAAAATTCCAGAACACCTCGCACTAGAGCGGTTAAATCTTACCGCCCGAGCTCCAAATGTCCAGAACCCTCGGCGCTCGAGCGGTACGATCCTACCGCCCGAGCGCGATTCATCTGCGAGAAAATCTTTGTTTCCTTGATTAGAGTCCTAATTATTTTGGCAACTAAATATTGTTATCTTTTGAGTATGTATGTAATGCTCGAGATTATCTCACTGTAATCGGAGACTAATCAATTGACTTCTTGATGTGATTATAGAAGGAGTAAAAGACATGGAAAATCATATTGTGAGCTTTGTTGAAGTGTGAGGCATAACACTTCGCGCATATGCGCGGAGATTATGCGCGCATATGCGCGAGCTGTTTGAGAAGATGAGTGCGCGGACAGAACTTTTGGCGCATGTGCGCGGAGATGGTGCGCGCATATGCGCGAGAGGCTGTGTTCCTAGAATGCCGGACAAAACATTTGGCGCATATGCACGAGAAGAGGGTGCGCATATGAGCGAGTTGATAAATTCAGATATGCCGGAACAGAAAGTCTGGCGCATATGCGCGGGGCTTGGTCGCGCATATGCGCTAGACGTGCAGCACAAAGAAAAGAGCCATGTAGCTTTGCCATGCAATTTAAATGGTAAATCCTTCTTTCCTTCGACATTCCAGCCAAAAAGTGAGAGAAACCTCCTCAGAAATCCCCAAGCTTCAAGAAGTCTTAGAAATTTAATTGTACACGATCCGGTTATCAGATTTTCGATCTGAACATATCTCCGTGCTTCTCTCGTCAAAGGCTTCAAAAAGACGTAAGTTTTATTATGTTCTAGCATGATTCGAAAGTTATGTATCGAGGGAAATATGATGTGATCTCGATTATGTGTTCGCGCGATATTGGTAATCGTAGAATTGAAACCGGATTGAAGAACAAACACCATATGACATTGTTATGATTTTTCAGATTTGATTTGATTGAGATTATACAGATTCGGTATTATACAGTGTTTATCGATTGATTATGAGTTGTTGGAATTGATATCTGTTGATATTGCATTGCCGGTATCTCGAGATTGTACCGTTATGCCGTCGACAGTTACCTAGATTGAATATTGATCAGATTCAGTATTGCTTTGAGTTATATGTTGATATTGTATTCCTCGAATATGTCATTCCAGATTGATATTGAAGATTAAATGACAGAACAGAGCCAAACCCCAACGAAAGAAATGTATAAATCAATGTTGAACCGGCAGGATATATTTCGAGTTAGATCTGACTTGAGTTTCCCTAAATCACATACTTTATTTTATTGCATTGTTGTTTGCAATTCCACAGATTGATATGCTTAGTCTATTGAGTTATAGCAAAGCATGTATTGAGTCATGGGCGGAGGTGCCAAGTCTTTGGCGGATATGCCAAGACACTGGAGGGTGGTTTATATCGATGTTGCGTAGGAGCAGATCTGCTTCTATTGCGGAGATTCGGTATATTGTGCCAATGTGCAGGAACCGGGATCCCAAGAGTAGAAAAGAGTCGAGTCTGAGATGTTGAGTTACGAGTTTATTTACAGTTTTATATCGATTCATGTTGTCAGATTATATACATGTTATTGTTATCTGTTTTATGATTTTGTATCGGTTTATATGATTGCATGTATACATTGTTTATACTTGGAATATTATTCTCACCGGAGCTATCCGACTGTTGTTGTGTTTGTATGTGTGCATAACAACTGGTGGGATAGGATCAGAGTCGAGAAGAGGATGAGAGATTACAAATTAGCGTGGAGATCCGGGCCCAGAAGTAGAATTGGATTCGACACTTGATATGTAGTGATTGAACCGTAGTTTGTTATGATATACTGTAGCACAAGACTTGTACTTTTAATTTTGATATGTATAACATATTGATTACATTATGTTCCGCACTGTATTTTAAAAAAAAAAATTTAGACCCAATTTATTTAATTGATCCAATTATTCCCAATAATGATTAAGAAATGAATTAGCGTCCGGTCCATCAGCAGGTGGTATCAGAGCAGTAGGTTCTAGAACTGTAGGGTCTTGAGACAAAGATAGAAGCTAGTGAGCGTGGTAGATTGAGTTTTCTTTCCTGCTTCTACATGCTAGCATTGCATTATGTTATGGTGTTTTACGGCTTTAATACATGTTTACCTGATTATCTGATTTGATTGGTAACCTGTATTATTTGAGAAATGAATCAGAACTGATTCTTGATCTGAGGTAAGATGATCTGAAGAGGACTGAGACAGATTTGTAAAATATGATTGCTAACCCTTTTGCTAATCAGATATGCCTCCTGGAAGAATCCCAGAACAGGGTAGTACTTCAGCTAATCCGATGGATGTCACAGCAACACCGATGGAAACACTACTGAAGAGGTTTCAGTCATTTAAACCGCCGACTCTGAAAGGAACTGAGACATCTTGTAGAACCCGTAACTTGGACTGCGTATAAGTCATGCATAATTTCTAGTATTTAAATTAAAATGATTTTTATTGCATGAGTATTTAAATTCTTTTCTTTAAATTTATTTATTTTACGTAGTAGTTTAATTGTCACCTTTTCAGTTAAATAAGTGAGGCCGGACTGGAGATGGAGTATTGAGATAAGTTAATAAAGACTTATTTAAGAAGTGGTAATTTAGCATGTTAGTAAATATAATTTAAAAAGTTGGCATGCATGCAAGTTATTAAATTTCTTTGGTATTTTATTAAATTCTTTTAAAGCATTAAATGCATGTTTATTTCATTAAGTTGTGTTTTAATTCATGGTTTATTTAAAGTTCATACATAATTATTTCATAATAAAATTTATTTCATGAAATTTTATAGGTTCATGCATTAAAGATTTTTAAGTTGCATTTCGCGCTCGAACGAGGAAAGAGGACCGGAGAATTTTCAGGAAAATTATTTTAATTACATGATTTATTTTTATTAATTAATATAAGGTGTTTTTAAGTGTATTTTTCAAAAAATGAGATTTTTGGGGGTATTTTACCCGCAAGATTTTATTTTAACCGGTACGTAAATTTTAGCGAATCGGGGAACTTTTTGAAGGTTCGGTTAATGTTTTCAAAAACTTTCCAACGCGAAATATTTTTCGGGAGTATGTTTGGATTTAATGGTCTAATTTTAAGTTTATTGAACCTAAAACTCTTTTAAACTTTTTAATTAATAATTAAGGTTCATTATCTTGATAATTACCTAATTAACTAATATACTATTTGATACCCTACACCCATTTATTCCAATCAACCGACGCCTCCACTTTCCTCCACTCACAAACCTCCCCTCCCCTCTCCATTCTCTCGGTTTTTCCAGCAGCAACTCAAGCAAAGTTCGGCCACTTCATTTTCTTGCAAAAGAATTGTTCGGGCGCTTCCCCGTTGCTCATTTATTCGACGTTCTTGCGTACAAATCATCAAGGCACATTTTGTATCATTTTTCTGCATCATACACGTTAATATATACTGATGTTGGTGTGCTTGCATGAAAAGTTTCGATCCAAGCTTTTCCATGAAGGCTTTTCGGTTTCCTTGTGGTTTCTTGCATATGTGATTTGATGTTCACGTTTTCTGATTTTTTCTGTGCAAGGGGCTACTGTATTAGGGTGGTAAGGGGCTGTACAGATCATGGTTGGGGAGGCTTAGGTGCTGGTGTATGCAACTTGTTCGAGTTTTGATGAAAAAGGGTGAGGGGCCGATTTGGTGTGAGGTGTGAGGAGTTTCGATTCACTTTCCTGCCACTCCGGCTGTGCAAGGGCCTTCTCCAGCCCTGGACCAGACCCTGGTGGGTCTGAGTCAGGGTCTGGAATGGCTCGGACCATGCTGGAAACGACGGAAGGAGCAGTCGAGCAAGGGTGATATGGGTTAGCCACGGTAGGAGCTTCTTGTTGATTCTCGGTTCTTAGCAATTGGCGGCTTGCGTGGGACTTGTGGCGTGGGTATGGTAGGTCCGTTAGTGCCTGGTCTTGGTCCTTAGTGGGTTGGTTCGTAGCTGGTAAGAGCTTGAGCGAGCCGAGAAGCGCTAGGAGGCGAGTGGTGTCATTTCGTGTTTGGGGTAGGGAAGTTGCAATTTTCCAGCAACTTTCCAGCAGTTGTAAGAGGTTGGTCTCTTGAGTTTGGGGGCTGGAATTGTTGGATTTTAGGACCTTTAAGTGTTTGTAAGATATGGTAAAAAGTTGGGAGAAATTTGATTAAGTTTTGAGTCGATTCGGGTTAAAACCGGGACCCCGGTCCGAGTTTTAAAACGAATCGTTTAAGTTCTGATTTTGGCTCTGGTTTACGTCTAGGAATACTTTTAAAAATGTTTTGGGATATTTTAAGGAGTTTGGTAAGCTTCGGGTCAATTTTAGAGGTCCAGGGGTGAAACGATAATTTTCGGGTTTCTAGGGGCAAAATGGTCATTTTGCACCCGAGGTGATATTTTGGTCCTAACAGCGCCCTGAGCACAAATATATGATATTTTAAATGTTTATACATCATGTTTACGATTTTTTTCGCTATTATAATAATTATGGTGCATGCTAGGTTTAAAGGAATTAAGAGAGAAAAAGTAAGAAAGTGAAGAGCACTCCGTCTCCGCCGCACCACGTCGTTATTTCGTTTGTTTTCTGTCAAAACAAACCAAGGCATGTTTATATCTTCTTTCACTCTTCAATCAAGTCATATAAGTATTTTTAAATATCGCAAGTACATGATTTTAATGCAAGAAAATCGAAATTGTTCATATTCAATTATGTTATTTAATTATATTACGTGCAAAATATTCATTTTGAGATTTATGCGATATTGCTTGTGGTCACTTTACTATCATGGGATTATTACTTCACTCGGTCGCCAGTTACCGGTCAGTTCAGTTTGGTACCACCCGGTCGCCAGTTACCGGTCAGTTCAGTTCAGTTCAGTTCAGGGGCCACTTGCGTAGACCATAATCTCACCAAGAAAATTATTACAAGTTATTTCATTACAGGGCTCCAAGGAACAAACATTTTCACTATGATTTTCAGTTCAGTTATGCACGTATTATAATTAATCATGACACGATATTTTACGTTATGCCTCACGACATGATATTTTCACTTGCATTCAATTTTATTATTTATTTACTCGTTATTTACGATATATGCATGCTAAGTCTTTAAAATCACTAGACTTGATTGTTGTAGGTACCGATGATGCTGGGACCGAGGGCGGGGACCAGTGAGCTAGCTTGGGTCGGCAGTAGTGGAACCCGAGGACCTCATGTTTTTAGCATTTACTATTTTGACTTAAACAAATTTCTTCGTTGTTGAATTGCTTTAAATTATTATCTTGCAAACAAACATTTACTTCCGCTGCTATTTTAAATGGTTAAACTTTTATCAGTTATTTATTTATGAATGAGGTATTTTAATTAATTAAAAAGAAAAATTTTAAATTTTCTGCAAATTTTCAAGTACGTATTTAGAGACCTCTACACATCTGTTGACTGTGAGAGTTGGCTAGATGATATTGAGATGCTGTTTGATTCATTGGATCATTCAGATGAACGAAGAGTTAGACTCATCGGGCACCAGTTGCATGATATTGCAAAGAGTTGGTGGTTTACAACAAAAAGGGCATTGGAGCATCGAGGTACAGTTATTACATGGAAAATCTTTAAGACTGAATTCTATCAAAGATTTTTTCCAGTATCGTACAGGAAAGACAAGGGAGCAGAGTTTGCTAATTTGAGACAGGGTCAACTGAACATAGAAGAGTATGTGGCCAAGTTCTCTACCTTGTTGCGATTTGCTCCACATGTTGCTGAGAATGACGAAACTGTTGCTGATCAGTTCATCAATGGGCTGAATCCTGAGATCTTTACATTGGTGAACACAGGGCGACCGAATAACTTTGCTGATGCCCTGAACAGAGCGAAAAGAGCTGAAGCGGGTCTGATAAGGCAGAAAAGAGCTTCGTATGTTGCACCAGCACCGAGACCCCAGCAGCCATCTACTACTCAGTTTCAGCAACTCCCTCTCAGATTTGAGAGTGGCAGTAGCAGCAGTGGAAGAAGAGATCAGTTGAAAGCCAGAGGGAAACAGTTTAAGAAGTCTTGCAGCAGTTATTCTAGCTCCAGTGGTTCCAGACAGAGTTATACCGGCGCTTATTGCGGAGGGAGCCATCCCACAGAGCAATGCCAAGAAGTACTTGGTAGTTGCCGCATCTGCAAACAGCAGTGACATTTTGCTAGAGTATGCCCACAGAGAGGTTCCCAGGGATCCCAGGGAGCAGAATCAGCTGGATCAGTGGCACAGCCTAATAGAAAAGCATCTGCTGTTCACTCTTTCCAGCCAGCACATAACTCAGTCACAGCCGAGGCCAGGAGGAATCCAGACAGTTAGCCAGCCTCCGAGACAGCAGGCCAGAGTATTTGCTTTGGCTGAAGATCAGGCCAAGAAAGTACCAGATGATGTTGTTGCAGGTAACTGTTCTCTTTGTGGTTATCCTGCTTATGTATTGATTGATACGGGTGCATCCCATACTTTTATTTCTGAAAGATTTGCATTGATACATGCATTGTTTGTTGAGTCATTATTTTATGTAGTATCTATCTCTTCACCGTTGGGGAGAGGTCTTATATCAGTGAATGCTGTTAAACATTGTATACTGCAGTATTATGGGAAGGAGATTGATTTAGATTGTATTGTGCTTGGGTTGTCTGATTTTGACTGATTTATTGGTATCGATATGCTAACTAAGTACAGAACTACCGTAGATTGTTTCAGAAGATTGTGAGATTCAGACCAGACATGGCTGATGAGTGGAAATTCTACGGTAAGGGTTCGAGAGCTAGAATTCCTTTGATATCTGCGTTATCTATGACTCGATTATTACAGAAAAGAGCAGAGGGATTCCTTGTATATTCAGTAGATGTACAGAAATCGAGCCCTACATTGCCAGACCTGCCAGTGGTATGTGAGTTTGCTGATTTCTTCCCAGATGAGATTCCGAGTTTATTCTAGTCTGAGAGATAGATTTCAGCATTGAATTGATACCAGGTACTGTTCCTATTTCTAGAGCTCCGAACAGAATGACACCGATTGAATTAAAAGAATTGAAAGATCAGTTGGAAGATTTACTGGCCAAGGGTTACATTAGACCGAGTGTTTCTCCTTGGGGTGCTCCAGTACTGTTTGTCAGAAAGAAAGATGGTTCAATGAGACGCTGCATTGATTACCGGAAACTGAACAAGGCTACGGTAAAGAACAAGTACCCTTTGCCTCGTATCGATGACTTATTTGATCAATTGCAGGGTTCTTCTGTATATTCCAAGATCGATATGAGATCTGGCTATCATCAGCTGAGGGTCAGAGATTCTGATATCTCGAAGACAACTTTCAGAACCAAGTATGGCCATTATGAGTTTATAGTCATGTCGTTTGGTTTAACAAATGCGCCAGCTGTATTTATGGGTCTGATGAACTGTGCGTTTCAGAAGTACCTTGATGATTTTGTGATTATATTCATTGATGATATGCTGATTTATTCCAAGAATTTGAATGATCATGCTGGACATTTGAGAATTGTATTGAGAACTCTGAGGGCTGAGAAACTATATGCCAAATTGTCGAAATGTGAATTTTGGTTGAGACAAGTTGTATTTCTGGGTCACATTATATCTGGAGATGGAATTTCTGTCGATCCTAGCAAAGTTGATGCCTGGATCAATTGGCCGAGACCGACATCTGTACCAGAGATACGCAGCTTTAAGGGTTTGGCAGGATATTATCGTCGGTTTATTAAAGATTTCACCAGTATTGCTAAGCCGATTACTCAGTTGACGTAGAAGAATACACCATTTGTTTGGTCAGAGGAGTGTGAATCCAGTTTCTTAGAGTTAAAGAAAAGATTGACCAGTGCTCCGGTGTTGACTATTTGTTCAGGTACTGGTGATTTTATTGTTTATTGTGACGCTTCCCACCGAGGATTGAGTTGTGTTTTGATGCAGCAAGGCCATGTCATTGCTTATGCCTCGAGACAGTTGAAGTCACATGAGACTCGCTACCACTTTCATGATCTTGAATTGGCGGCCATTGTATTTTCATTGAAGATTTGGCGACACTACCTATACGGTGAGAAATTTGAAATTTATTCTGATCACAAGAGTCTGAAATATCTGTTTTCACTGCTAGAATTGAATATGAGACAACGAATATGGCTTGATTTATTGAAAGACTTTGATTGTAAAATCAAGTACTATCCAGCAAAGTCAAATGCAGCAGCTGATGCACTGAGTCGTAAGGTATGTTCTTTATCCTTATCGACGATTGATGTTTCACATTTGATTGAAGATTGCTGTTTGTCTGGATTAGTATTTGACACAGCTTGTAAACCGTTGAGACTCTATGCTATTCAAGTCGAACCAGAGCTGATTTTAAGAATTAGAGAAGCTCAGAAAGCTGATCAAAATGTTCATAACTCGATTGCGATGGTCAGAACAGGACATCAATTCGAGTATCAGGTTCGTGATGATGTGTTATATGTGAATAATCGTCTTGTTGTGCCGATGTTTCAGATTTGAAACGACAGGTATTGTCAGAAGCGCACAGTAGTCGATTCAGTATTCATCCTGGTGTCAGAAAGATGTATAATGATTTGAAAAGACAGTTTTGGTGGAAACAAATGAAAGCAGACATTGCCGAATTTGTATCCAATTGTCTGAATTGCCAACAGGTAAAATCAGAAAGAAAGAAACCAAGAGGTATGTTGCAGAGCTTATCTATTCCTGAATGGAAATGAGATCACATTTCCATGGATTTTGTGACGAAGCTACCACGTTCCTCCAAAGGTTGTGATGCGATTTAGGTCGTGATTGACAGATTGACCAAATCAGCATGCTTTATTCCGTTCACGATGACGTACAGACATGAACAGATGGCAGAGATCTATGTCAGAGAAGTGGTCAGATTGCACGGAGTGCCGAAGTCGATTGTATCAGACCGTGATCCTCGGTTTACTTCGCACTTTGGGCACAGTTTACAGCAGGATCTAGGTACGAAGTTGCATCTGAGTACCGCATATCATCCTCAGACAGATGGACAGTCAGAGCGGACTATTCACACATTAGAGGATACGCTTAGAGCTGTAGTGCTAGATTTTGGCACCAGTTGGCAAGATTCTTTGTCGCTTTATGAGTTTTCGTACAACAACAGCTATCAGACAAGTTTAGAGATGGCTCTGTTTGAAGCGTTGTATGGCAAGAAGTGCAGATCCCCTCTGTATTGGGATGATATTTCTGAGGTACCTGAGATTGGACCTGATATGATTAGAGATATGACAGAGAAAGTGAAGCTGATTCGATAGAAAATGAGAACAGCTCAAGACAGACAGGTCAAATATGCCAATGTCCGATGAAGACCGTTGGTATTTGTGGCAGGAGACAGAGTATTTATGAAGATTTCTCTTTTCAGAGTCGTCGTTAGATTTGGCCAGAAAGGTAAGTTGTCTCCACGTAATATTGGGAAATACGAGATTCTCGAGAAGATAGGAGATCGTGCCTAATTATCTCACTGTAATCGGAGACTAATAATTTGACTTCTTGATGTGATCATAGAAGGAGTAAAAGACATGGGAAATCATATTGTGAGCTTTGTTGAAGTGTGAGGCAGAACACCTCGCGCATATGCGCGGAGAGTATGCGCGCATTTGCGCGAGTTGTTCGAGAAGATGAGTGCGCGAACAGAACTTTTGACGCATGTGCGCGGAGATGGTGCGCACATATGCGCGAGCGGCTGTGTTCCTAGAATGCTGGACAGAACATTTGGCGCATATGCGCGAGTTGATAAATTTAGATATGCCGGAACAGAAAGTCTGGCGCATATGCGCGGGGCTTGGTCGCGCATATGCGCGAGACGTGCATCACAAAGAAAAGAGCCACGTAGCTTTGCCATGCAATTTAAATGGTAAATCCTTCTTTCCTTCGACATTCCAGCCAAAAAGCGAGAGAAACCTCCTCAGAAATCCCCAAGCTTCAAGAAGTCTTAGAAATTTAATTGTACACGTTCTGGTTATCAGATTTTTGATCCGAACATATCTCCGTGTTTTTCTCGTCAAAGGCTTCAAAAGGACGTAAGTTTTATTATGTTCTAGCATGATTTGAAAGTTATGTATTGAGGGAATTATGATGTGATCTCGATTGTGTGTTTGCGCGATATTGGTAATCGTAGAATTGAAACTGGATTGAAGAACAAACACCATATGACATTGTTATGATTTTTCAGATTTGAGTTGATTGAGATTATACAGATTCGGTATTATACAGTGTTTATCGATTGATTATGAGTTGTTGGCATTGATGTCTGTTGATATTGCATTGCCGGTATCTCGAGATTGTACCGTTATGCCGTCAACAGTTACCTAGATTGAATATTGATCAGATTCAGTATTGCTTTGAGTTATATGTTGATATTGTATTCCTCGAATATGTCATTCCAGATTGATATTGAAGATTCAAAGACAGAACAGAGCCAAACCCCAACGAAAGAAAGGTATAAATCAATGTTGAACCGGGAGGATATAACTCGAGTTAGATCTGACTTAAGTTTCCCTAAATCACGTACTTTATTTTATTGCATTGATGTTTGCAATTCATGAGATTGATATGCTTAGTCTATTGAGTTAGGGCGGAGGTGCCTAGTCAATGGCGGAGGTGCCAAGTCTTTGGCGGATATGCCAAGACACTGGAGGTTTGTTTATATCGATGTTGCGTAGGAGCGGATCTGCTTCTATTGCGGAGATTCGGAATTTTGTGCCAATGTGCAGGAACCGAGATCCCTAGAGTAGAGAAGAGTCGTGTCTGAGATGTTGAGTCACGAGTTTATTTACAGTTTTTATATCGATTCATGTTGTCAGATTAGATACATGTTATTGATATCTTTTTCATGCTTTTATATCGATTTATATGATTGCATGTATACATTGTTTATACTGGGAATATTATTCTCACAGGAGTTATCCGGCTGTTGTTGTGTTTGTATGTGTGCATAACATGTGGAATAGGATCAGGGTCGAGAAAAGAATGAGAGATTACAAATTAGCGTGGAGATCCGGAGGGGCCAATCATGAGGGGACGACTGAAGGGATTCCAAGAAACATTACAAGGGCTCATGAGCAATCAAGTAGAGCTTGCAACCAAGGAGCCAAGTCCCGGGGAGTTCGTGATTAACGGAAGCAAGTTTGGGAGTCAGTGGAATGAGGTTCAAGTGCTAAAGTATGAAGAAAATGACTCCGGACCAGAAGCTTCCACGCTAAGGCGGCCAAACATTACAGCCCCAGCGCGAGCTCCGCGCTAGAGCGCCCAAACTTCACCGTCCCAACGCCAAACATTTTGTCCGAACTACAGGATTCCAGAAAGCCTCGCCCTAGGGCGGCCAAACTTCCCCGCCCCAGCGCGCCGCCTGCGTGAATAAATTTTATTTTCCTATTTTAAAGTCCAACTTAGTTAGGTAACTATATATTGTTATCTTTTGGGTATGTAAACAATATTATGAAAGAATTTTAAACACAATTGAGATTATACAATTGTTCATGAGTTTTCTCTCAAACAATAGAAGCTTTTGCATTGTTCAAAATCAAACTTAACAAATATATACTTTGTGGTGTTTGTCGATCGTTCTTACGCGGATTGTCAAAGACGAGTTCTTTGAAGGTTCGTTCGAGTGTCGATTGTTTTCTTGTGATTATTTGTTGCTAAGCTTTTCATAGTTTAGAGGTGAATATCACGTAATACTTTATTCAAAAGGTCGGGACAATAACAATAATTCCTTGTTCGTTATTGATTTGAGGGCGCGATTCTAAATTAATCGTGTTTTCTATTCTTACGTGCATGGATTAATATCATTTGGTATCAGAGCTTTGGCTCATTGAATTCAAGTAAGTTTATCTTGTTCTTATATTTTCAGATCCGTGTTATTTTTTCGTTCGTTTCCAGATCTGTTTTTGTTCTAGAATTCTTTGTCAGTTTCTTGAATTTTAATGAATTTTTTTGTTGGCATTTTCGTGTTTTTACTCGGCCTTACAAAAAAAAAGATTACAAAAATTCCAAAAATTTGTCACTATTAGGTTTTGATATTTTGTTCTATTCCTTTTAGTGAGTCATATTCAATAATCTCTCACAGTCAAAAAAAAAATATTTTCAAATTTCTTGTGCACGTTGTCCAAGTTAGTCAATCACAATTGTTCACGAGTTGAACTTGATTGTTTGATATATTAAAATACAGAGCTTGAGCACCTTGAGGGTACTCTCGAATTTGAGTGAAATTACTTGAGTGCGAGTGAATTTTCTTTGGAGTAACTGGCGAGTGTTTTTTGTGAGCAAAAAAAAAAAAAAAGAGGAGAGATAAGTGAATTTTCTTTGGAGTGACCGTGAGGATTTGGGTGAGGAATATCTTTTATTTTTACTAACGTTTTCTTGCAGTTACAAGTACGAAAGTAAAATGGAGATGGAGGTTGGAGATAGTTTGAACCAGGGGTTGTCTAAGGTTGAAAAGGAGGCTTTATTCGGCCATTTCACTAGGATGATGAGGGTTGAGTTGGAGCCGTTACATGAGAGGATGAGTAGGCTTGAATTTAGTACTAGTGGATATAAATCTAAGCCTAAAGATTTGGGTAGAGGTGAAGAAGAGGAAGAGTATGATTTGGGAGGAGACGAAAAGAGCCAAAATGAAAATTGGGGTAGGAACGAACGAGGTAGAGGCCTTGGTAGAGGAAGAAGGGAAGCGCACGGGGTAGATACAATGATGGGAATAGGGAGGGTGGTAATATGGGTAGTATTAAGATGAAAATTCCATCGTTCCATGGGAAATCTGACCTGGGGGCATATTTAGAGTGGGAAAAGAGGGTAGAGTTTGTGTTTGAATGTTACCACTACTCCGAACAAAAAAAGGTTAGGTTGGCGGTGGTTGAATTTATTGACTATGCTCTCATTTGGTGGGATCAACTAGTGACCACTAGGAGGAGATATAATGAGAGACCCATTGAAACATGGGATGAGATGAAGTGGGTCATGAGGAAGAGGTTTGTGCCCACTTACTATTATAAAGAGATGTTTAAGAGGCTCCAAACTTTGAAGCAGGGAGTAAAGAGTGATGAGAACTACTATAAAGAGATGGAAGTAGTTATGATTAGGGCAAACATAGAGGAAGATAGTGAGGCGACGATGGCACGTTTTCTTTGTTGTTTGGACATGGAGATTCAAGATCAAGTGGAGCTTAGGCACTACTGGGATCTAGACGAAATGGTGCAAATGACCATAAATGTGGAGCAACAACTCAAGAGTAGAGGAGTTGACCGTACAAATCAAATTGGAAGTTCATCATCTTCTTGGCTATCAAATGTGGTTAAACGTGTGGAGAATAAGGTGATGACCAAGCCCAAGATTGAGACCAAGAAAAAGACGCCTAAACAAGAAGTGCAAGGTAAATCTGAAATTCCTCTTAGTCGTTCTAGGGATATTAAATGTTTTAGGTGTCAAGGGGTGGGTCATATTGCTAGCCAATGTCCTAATAAGAGGGTAATGATTTTGAATGGTTATAGTGAGTATGAGTCTGCAAGTGAGGGTGTAGAGCCCAAAATCAGTAAACGTAAAACCAATGCATTTATTTAATTATTAAAACATTTATTCAAATATAAATTGATTTTTGAGATACATGATTTATGAAATTGCATTATTTTAAAATTATTTATGCTTATGTGATGCACGTTAAAATGTTTTCTCGAGTTTCATGTTTCAGGCTATTATTCGATGCGGAATCGAGGAAAATAGACCAGCGACGATTTTTGACAATTTTAAAACGTGGTATTTTATTTTAAGTTAGGATTTGGAGCATTTTAAATGTTTATCTAGTTTTAGGATTTTAAAAGCCTAATTTAATTATTAGGTGATTTCATGATTTTAAACTTTTCAAAGATTTGACACTTGTACACTTTATTTTAAATTAAGATTTTATTTACAATTAAAGAAAGGTTAGTATTTGATTACCATTTAATTAGTGGTTAATTCATAATTAAGCAATAATTTTCCCTAAAATTAGTCACCTAACTCACGCACACACACTTTTACACACACTCAAAATCGATAACACACATACATATTTTATTTTCAGATTTTTATAGAAGAAAACCTAGGGTTCTAAGAAGCTAGAGCAGCCGCCCCTTCCCTCTCCATCTTTCCAGCAAATTTTGTTGATTTTGTTGCAAGAAAACGAGCCGCTAATCGTTCCGGATCAAGCCTCGTACCGTTTCCGCTTCGGTATCGCCGTATCGTGAACTTTTCATATCAAAAGGCATGAATATTCTATTTTTCCTGCGTCGATCTAGTTATATTATATGTGATGATGTTTTTATGCGTGAAAATTCAGGTGTGATGTAAATGGTTTGAGCAGAAAGTTGTTTGATCAATCTATGCAACGTTTTTAGATCTCAGAATTTTGTTTTTACTGTATTTTGAATTACTGTGATTTTTTTGTCTAGATTTTTGGAAAACTTTCAACTTATGAAACGTAGAACTTTTTGATATCTTCGATTTGATATAAAATTCGTAATATTTGGGTAAAAATTGAGTGAGTTATGGATGTTTTTGTGGGACTGCTCAAACTGTGTTTTCTGAAAAATAAGTTATTGATGAATTCTTGAAGTGTTATAGTTGTATGCTTCGTTGGACATTGCTAGGCCAGCACTACTGCATTTAGACATGATGTGGGATGTGTTCAGGTACCGTTTGGGGTTTCGTTTGGAGTCGGGGATGGTTTGGGAAGTACTAGAAACCTTAGGATGAATATGGTGTTGAATTTCGAGTGGTGTCGTTTTGATGTTGTTTGTCGAGGTTGGGGACATTTCCGAGGGTTTGTACCGGTTGGGAGTCAATATCGTAGCGTTTTAGGATGGGTCTCAAGGTGTCGATTCTTAGCCCATTTGATTTGGTTGGAAGGAAGAAGCGTCATGTGAAAATTTTTCCCGCAAGTTCGATTTTTAAGTGTCTAGCCGGACCTGTACACAGACCCTGACACGGGGTCCGTGCCTTTGTTTCTTCCGAGATGTCAAAACCCAGTAGGTACACGGACCAGTAGACGGACACTTACACGGGGTCCGTGCCTGAGTTATTTCTGTAGGGTGAAGATACAGTTCCTACACAGACCCTGACCCGGAGGGGTGCACGGGGTCCGTGTACTCCAGTTTTGGGGAAAATTTTATTGATTGTTTTGGGGTTCATGTCATGGTTTAGTGCGATGATTAAACAAGGTCAAGTTCCGGGTGACCTAAAATGTCATAAGCTATTTGTCTTATTCGGTGGTGATCACGAATACCTACGTCTAAGTTATGCAATTTAAGTGATGAAATTCATGTTAGTATGTGCAGCAGTGGCCCCAAGCGAGTTCCAACGAATCCCTCAACGCCAAGTAAGTATGTTTGACGTGCAAAGAAAATGCTTTTAAGTTTTTGAGTTAAGCTAAATGTCTTGTGATGATATTATGCATCGGATTGGAAAGCGGTAAAGTATGACCAGGGACCAATCCACCATGTTAAATTATGAACGGGTTTAGATCAGGATTGGAAAGCGGTAAAGTATGACCAGAGACCAATCCACACGTTAAATTATGAACGGGGATCTCATGTATGTGACAGTTGATCTTCCCTATCAACCAAGTACTGTGGTTTAGTCTGATCAGGCGTATTTATGTATGAGTCACTTGCTTTGAAACATGCCTCTACGCAAAATGATGTTATGTCTATTCAAGTATGTATGAAGTAAGTATGTTTACGAAAAGTTTATGTTGATAGCACGTCTATATATGTATGTGCGTATGTTCAATCTTATGTATGTAGGTTTAAGTTCCAGTATGTACGTTCTATTTTAAAGCTGCATGTGATTTTATTACGTAGTACTCGTTACTTTCAGTTTATTCATGTCGAGTCTTTAGACTCACTAGACTTGATCGATGCAGGCGAGGATTAGTTTGAAGAGACGAGAGGTGAGGACCAGTGAGCTGGCTTGGACTGAGCGGGAGGCTAAACCCGAGGACCGCCATATTTTAAGTTTTTATGAAGTCTTCAAAATACTCTGATTTATATGTTACTGTCATGATGGTTAGGCAAATGCTTTAGAAAAATTTTAAATTTTGAACGTTTTGTAGCAAATATTTTGGGGAAAGGATTATGGATGATTACAATTGAAAAGTTTATTTGTTATTTAAGAAAATTTTTATTTTTCCTCAAATTTTAGAGTAGTTCAAAAGTACGATACGTTACAGTTGGTATCAGAGCGATGTTCTTGTAAAGGGTTACGCCTACTGTCAGTTGCGAGAAGCTCACGAAGCCACACCTCAAGTTTGTAAGTTTTAAAGTTTTGAATTATGTTATGTAGTAAGCATTAAGTCATGATTTCACTATGTCCATGTTTTAAGTTCAATTTACGTACATCTTATGCTATTGATATTATGTTCATGCATATTGGGTTTACGTGTTGGGTAATTTTTTGGAACAATATGCCTCCTAGACGCTTGATTAACCATGAAGGGATGAGGACAGAGAGGCTCGAGTTGAGGGAAGAGACGCTTGCAGGTATGACCCAATTCTTCGCACAGTTTGCGGGGAACCAGGCGGTAGTGGACTCAGGGGCGAGGCCCAGACCAGAGACGGTATACGAGAGGTTCAAGAGGATGAACCCAAAGGAGTTTTCAGGAACCACCAACCCGATGATAGCTGAAGGATGGATTAAGTCCATCGAAGTAATTTTTGATTTTATGGAGCTGTCAGACGCAGACCGGGTTAGGTGTGCCACATTCCTTCTGTCAGGGGACGTTAGAATATGGTGGGAGAGTGCGTTAGTATCAGTTAATTTGCAGAAGTTGACTTGGAATGATTTCGAGGAGGTTTTCTACTCCAAGTACTTAACTGAAGAGGTACGCTCCCACCTGACTAGGGAGTTCATGTTGCTGCGACAGGGAGACAACAGCGTGGAAGACTTCGTCAGGAAATTTGAAAGGAGGCGAACCCAGAGAAGAGTGTTCGCCATGCATGCTCAGGAGGCGAACCCAGACACAACATTATTGACCGAAAAACTTATTTAATTAAGCACCGTAGTATTTGCCAAACATGGGTTGGAATTTATTTGGGTTTATTAATGTGCTAGTTAATACTTTAGCGACTTGGTATATAACTGAAAGGGGATCGGTTACGATGACCGGAAGCGCAACAGAAGTTTAAAATTTTTTTTATTTATAGAATATATTCGGCCACCATGAGGATATTGTGTAGCAAATACAACAAACACCAAATATCATACATAGGGTGTTTTAGAATTTACATATCAATCTCAAGAGATTGATGAATGGCACCAACCAAGTTGTAAACAACTTAGCTCTTCGAGGATGACAAGTCTACAAGCTCTCATTCCTTCAAAAATTAGGCCCACCACTTGCTAGGTAAATCCCCTCTTAATTTGCACTAGAAAATTAAGAGGATTTTTCAAGGAGAAGGATAATTCTTCCTCAACACTTGAAGAAGAAAAAGAGAGAAAAACTTGAGAGAATGTCAACCCAAAAATCGGCCATGCTTATGTCTAGGAGGGAAGGAGAGTGAGTTAATTCCTTGTCTTGGTTGTGAGAAAAGTAAAAAGCAAAAAGTTGCATGCCATGCAATTTTTAATTCAAAAGTATTCTCCAACCTTTCATCTCCCAAGTATGCAAAACCTAAAGGGCTTGTAACATTTACAAAGGGCCCATGGACTTTTAATTTAAATTGTCTCAAACACATTTGAGCCCAATTAATCCTTACTTGATTTTACTCAAGCCCACTAGTTTAATAATTATTTTCAATTGGGCTCTACGAGGCCCAATGTTATTTAATTAATACAACACTTGAATTAATTTAATTATTTGGACTCTACTAGGCCCACTAGTGTTTAGTTAATTCAACATTTGAATTAATTTAATTTAGTCCATAATAATGTTTATGAAAATCACAATTTTCAAATACATTATTTACTTGGCCAACTTTTAATTTAGGAACACTTCCATAAATTAAAATTTACATTTCTCTCCTAGAAGTCATACTTCTATTTTTCCTTACGCTTATAAACTCATTTATAAGCCGTTCAACACATTGAACTATTTTACTAGTGTGGTCAGAGACATCGATCTGGAAATGCAAGGCCACCCATTGATTCGCGATGCTTCTCGAATAATGGTCCCGGTAAAGGCTTAGTTAGTGGATCAGCAACATTATCTGCGGAGCCGACTTTGTAGATCGACACTTCTCCTCTTTCCACAATCTCTCGGAGGATGTGGTACTTTCTCAATACATGTTTGGACTTCTGATGAGACCTTGGCTCCTTCGCCTGAGCTATGGCTCCCGTGTTGTCACACATCACCGGGATATGAGCAACTCCATTAGGAATGACGCCCAACTCTTGGACGAAATTCCTAATCCAAACAGCCTTCTTTGCTGCAGCCGATGCAGCAATGTATTCGGGCTCAGTGGTGGAATCCGCAGTGCTGTCTTGCTTGGAACTCTTCCAAGAGTCAGCACCACCATTGAGCATGAATACGAACCCAGAGGTTGACTTTGATCATCGACATCGCTTTGGAAGCTAGAGTCGGTATAGCCTTCCAATTTCAGTTCTCCACCCCCATAGACCAAGAACAACTTATTGGTCCTTCTCAAATACTTGAGGATGTCTTTCACAGCTTTCCAGTGTGGAAGACCAGGGTTGGATTGATATCTACTCACTACACTTAGTGCAAATGCCACGTCAGGACGTGTAGATATCATCCCATACATGATACTACCAATTGCTGAAGCATACGGAATGCGTGTCATCGCCGCTATCTCTGCATCAGTCTTGGGGGACATAGACTTGGATAGGGACACGCCATGACACATTAGTAGATGTCCTCTCTTGGACTCATCCATCGAGAACCGCTTCACGATGGTATCAATGTATGTGGACTGGGTGATACCAAGCAATCTTCTTGATCAAACTCTATAGATCTGTAATCCCAACACAAAAGATGCTTCACCCAAGTCCTGCATCGAGAACTTACTTGCTAACCATATCTTAGTTGATTGCAACATTCCTACATCATTTCTAATGAGTAGAATGTCATCAAAATAAAGCACAAGGAATGTCACAGCACTCCCACTGACCTTCTTGTACACGCAGGGTTCCTTAGGATTCTTAGTAAAACCAAACTCTTTGATTGTACTATCGAATCTGAGGTTCCAACTCCTAGATGCCTGCTTTAGACCATAAATAGATCTCTGAAGTTTGCATACCATATGCTCACTTCCGATAGATGTAAACCCTTCAAGTTGAGACATGTAAATCTCTTCCTTAATATCCCCATTAAGAAAGGCTGTCTTGACATCCATCTGCCATATCTCATAGTCATACCATGCAGCTATGGCTAGCAATATCCTTATGGACTTGAACATTGCAACTGGAGAAAAGGTTTCCTCATAGTCAACACCTTGCCTCTGAGTATACCCTTTTGCTACCAATCGAGCCTTGAAGGTCAATACCTTCCCATCCGCCCCAAGTTTCCTTTAATTATCTTGGTAACTAGATTTGATATGTAAACCTATGATGAACGAAAATTTGAAGCACTTTTCAGAATATTATTATTTAGTATATCAAAGTTTTGAGTTTTCTCTCAACTTCTTCAAGGCTTTAGCTTTGTTTTCAAAAATCAAACTTATCAAAGTTTTTAACTTTGTGGCGTTTGTCGATCGTGCTTATGCGGATTGTTTTAGACTTGTTCTTTTAAGGTTCGTCATAATTTTCGATTGTTTATCTCGTGATTATTTGTTGCTAAACTTTTCATAGTTTAGAGGTGAAAATCACAACACACACACTTGATTCAAAAGATCGGGACAACACGAATTCCTTGTTCGATATTAGATTGAGGGCGCGATTCATATTTAATCGTGTTTGCTTTTATTCGTACGTGGATTCATATGACACGGACCGTGTCCATTACAATCGAGAATGAAGAAATCTAGAGTGTACACGGACTCGAGCACGGACCTGTACACGGGGTCCGTGTACCTCACAGTGCCTACACAGACCCAGCTCCGGACGTCTACACGGGGCCCGTGTACGTGGCGGTTTGGCGAGAATTTTTTTTCTTTTTAGAGTTTTAATTATTTTGGCAACTAGATATTGTTATCTTTTTTATATTAAAACATGATATGGACGAAAATGAACACACAATTCAGATATTATTGATTTTTATACAAACTTTTTGAGCTTTTCTTTCAAAACTTTTGCAAGCCTTTGCTTTGTTTTCATCAAAAATCAAACTTATCAAGATTCGTTCTTGTGGCGTTTGTCGATTGATTTCATACGGATTGTCAAGGACAAGTACTTTGAAGGTTCGTTTGTGTCTCAATTGTTCTATCATGAATATTTGTTGCTAAGTTTTCTAATTAGACGTGCATATCACAAACCATATTTGATTTAAAAGATCGGGACAACAACTTAGATCCTTGTTCGTTATTGAATTGAGGGCGCGATTCATATTTAATAGTGTTTGCTTTTCAAAAAGAAATATTCACCAATATTTCTTTTTGGTATTTTGTTCTATTTCTTTTTGTGAGTCATATACAAGTGCCTCACACAGTCAAAAAAAAATAATAAATAATAATTACCTTCTAAGTGCTTGTCTACGTACGCAGTCTAAGTGAGTCGATCACAATTGTTCACAAGTTGAACTTGCTTGTTTGATATACAAATACAAAGCTTTAGCACATTTTCGAGATTATGATCTAATTTGAGTGAAATTACTTGAGTGAGAGTGAATTTTCTTTGGAGTGACTAGTGAGTATTTGTTGTGAGCAAAAAAAAAATAAGAGAGGAGAGACGAGCGAACTTTCTTTTGAGTGACCGTGAGCATTTGGGTGAGGAATATTTTGTTTTCTACTAACGTTTTCTTGCAGGTACAAATCTAAAAATTTAAATGGAGAGGGAGATAGGAGATAGTTCGAACCCAGGGTTATCTAAAGTTCAAATGGAGGTGTTGTTTGGGCATTTTAGTAGGATGATGAAGGTAGAGTTGGAGCCATTACAAGAGCGGTTGGATAGGCTTGAAGTTAGTACTAGTGGAGATAAATCTAAGCCTAAAGATTTGGGTAGGAAAGAAGAAGAGGAAGAGTATGATTTGGGAATGGATGAGGAGAGCCAAAATGAGAATTGGGGTAGGAATGGAAGAGGTAGAGGATTTGGTATGTAATGCCCAAGAATTGTAGGTTGATAAGAGGAGATTATGAAGTTTTGCATGGAAAGGACACCGCCCCCGCGCCCCATTTTCTACCGCACCCGCGGTGTAAGGGCAGAAAGTAGAGTTTTGAATACAAGAGAGACCGCACCCGCGGAATGAAGTATACCGCACCTGCGGTTGAGTGGCAGTAGGGTCAGCGCACCCGCGGTACATGACTGAGCGCAGCCGCGGTCGTCGATTCTAGAATTTTGGATGGGATGCTGTAGCTTGAGCGCACCCGCGGTGTTGAGGTAGCGCACCCGCGGTGCTCTGTGCGAGAAATCCACCTTTGCTTCTCAAGTTGACACATGGCTTGTTAGACATTTAACATGCACTTTCTTCATACTTTTAGCAGATTATTCAGACTCCATCGAGAAAACCTCCATGGGAGAAATGCTATCAAACCTCTTTCAAGTTTAAAAGATAAGTTGTGCAAGAGCTATTCATCCGATTTTCGATCCGAGACTAGATTTGTGCTCCTCTCTTCGATAGCTTCGTAAGGATATTCGACATCGAGACTTCAACTACGACAAAGATTATACGACAAGAAGGTATAATTCATGTTGATTCAGGAAGATATAACTCGAATTAGATCTGATTTGAGTTTCCCAAAAATCACATACTAGATTGTTANATACATGTTTTATACTGGGATTGTTCTCACCAGAGTTTCCGGCTATTGTTGTGTCTGTATGTGTGCATAACAACAGGTGGGGCATGATCAGGGTCGAGACGAGGATGATTGAGTGGTGATAGCGTGGTGATCACGGGCGTAGCAGAAGAAACTAGTTATTGTATTAGACATGTATTAATACTTTTAAACACTAGTTTGATTATATGAACGAAACGAAATATGTAATTGCTTTTAATGAAATGAAATAAATTTTATGTATGTGCGTTATGTTAAAAGCAAATTTTTGACCCACATTTTCTAGCAAAGATCCATTTAATCCCAAAGATAATTGAGTTAGAGCCCGGGTCCCCACAACAGGTGGTATCAGAGCGATAGATCCTTTAGACTGAGATAGAATAGAATGAACGGTGTAGATTGCGTCGTCCTCCTTGCTTTTGTTGTACTAGCATGATTTATTGCTTTCCCTATTACATGTTGTCTTGTTATCTGAGTTGCTTACAGCATGTAATTGCAAAGACTGAATCAGAACCGATTCTGAATCAGAGGTATATGATCAGAGGAGGACTGAGACAGACTGTATAGATTGTGTACTAATCCGTTTGATAATCAGATATGCCTCCTCGACGAGTACCGCAACCAGTAGCAGGTCGGGCACCAGAACAGGGCAGTACTTCCAATGATCCGATGGATGTGACCGCTACACCGATGGAGACCTTGTTAAAGCGGTTTCAGTCGTTCCGACCACCTACACTGAAGGGCACAGAGAATTCAGTTGAGTGTGAAAGCTGGTTAGATGACATCGAGATGTTATTTGATTCTCTTGACTACACCGATGAACGACGAGTTAAACTGATTGGGCATCAACTGCAAGAAGTTGCCAAGAATTGGTGGCTTACCACCAAGAGGGCCTTGGAGCATCGTGGTACAGAGGTCACTTGGAAGGTGTTCAAGACAGAGTTCTATCAGCGATTCTTTCCCGTCTCCTACCGAAAGGACAAAGGTGCTGAATTTGCCAACCTGAGACAGGGACAGCTGAACATCGAAGAATATGTCGCTAAGTTCTCCACCTTGCTCCGATTTGCTCCCCACATTGCTGGGAATGACGAGGCCGTTGCGGATCAGTTTATCAATGGCCTGAATCCTGAGATATTCACCTTGGTGAACACGGGACGACCCAACAATTTTTCTGATGCCTTGAACAGGGCGAAGGGAGCAGAAGCCGGGTTGCTTAGGCAACGAAGCACTTCTTATACCACTCCGACTCCTAGACCACCCCAGCCCTCGGGTCAGTATCAGCAACCACCTCCCAGATTCGAGAGTGGTGGTAGCAGCAGCGGGAGAAAAGACAGTTTAAAGACATGCCATCGAGCAGTGTCAGGGGTTTACTGTAGTTCCTGTGGAGGTAGACATGCCACCGAGCAGTGTCAGGGCGTGATGGGTCGCTGAAACATTTGCAGTCAGCAGGGCCACTTCGCCAGGGTCTGTCCACAGAGAGGTACACAGCAGCCTCAGAGTGTAGGAGCATCTAGCTCTGTAGCTCAGCCAGAGAGGCAGGCGTCATCTGTTCATTCATTCCAGCCAGCCCCTACATCGACCCAGCCCAGAGCTAGGGGTAGCTAGACTGTGAGCCAGCCGTCGAGACAGCAGGCTCGGTGTTTGAGCTGACAGAAGAGCAGGCTCAGGATGCCCCTGATGAAGTGATAGCAGGTAATTGTTCGCTTTGCGGTTATCCTGCTTATGTTCTGATAGACCCAGGTGCATCACATACATTCTTATCTGAGCGTTTTGCATTGACATATGCATTGCCTATTGAGTCGCTGTATACTGTAGTGTCTATCTCTTCTCCTTTGGGGACAGGGTTGATATCAGTGACATCTGTTAGATCATGTTTACTACAGTATGATGGGCATGAGATAGATTTAGACTGTATTGTACTTGGGTTATCTGATTTTGATTGCATTATTGGTATCGACATGCTAACCAAGTACAGAGCGATAGTAGACTGTTTCCACAAGATTGTTAGATTCAGACCAGAGATGGCTGAAGAGTGGAAGTTCTACGGCAAAGGGTCTAGAGCTAGAATTCCTTTGATTTCAGTATTGTCTATGACTCGATTACTACAGAAAGGAGTAGAGGGGTTCCTTGTCTATTCAGTTGATTTACTGAAATCGAGTCCTGTCTTGGCAGATGTGCCAGTGGTTTGCGAGTTTGCAGATGTGTTCCCCGATGAGATTTCGGGATTGCCTCCAGTCAGAGAGGTAGATTTTAGCATCGACCTAGTACCAGGTACGGTTCCTATTTCTCGAGCTCCTTATAGAATGGCACCGATAGAGTTGAAAGAATTGAAAGAGCAGCTTGAAGATTTGCTGGCCAAGGGATATATCAGACCGAGTGTATCTCCTTGGGGCGCACCAGTGCTATTCGTGCGAAAGAAAGATGGTTCGATGAGATTGTGTATCGATTACCGGCAACTGAACAAGGCAACAGTAAAGAACAAGTACCCATTGCCTCGTATCGACGATTTGTTTGATCAGTTGCAGGGATCCTCTGTCTATTCCAAGATCGATCTGAGATCTGGATATCACCAGCTGAGAGTTAGAGATGTTGATATACCGAAAACAGCATTCCGAACCAGGTATGGACATTATGAGTTTATTGTCATGCCTTTTGGTTTAACGAATGCGCCAGCGGTGTTTATGAGTCTGATGAACCGTGTTTTTCAGAGGTATCTGGATGAGTTTGTGATTGTTTTTATAGATGATATTTTAGTCTACTCAAGAAATGAGACTGTTCATGCTGAGCATTTGAGAATTGTGTTGCAGACGTTAAGAAATGAGCAACTGTATGCTAAACTGTCAAAGTGTGAGTTTTGGCTGAGACAGGTTGTCTTCTTGGGTCATATCATATCTGGAGACGGTATTTCTGTTGATCCGAGTAAAGTGGAAGCTGTGATCAGTTGGCCGAGACCGACTTCTGTGCCAGAGATACGTAGTTTCATGGGTCTAGCGGGGTACTATCGACGTTTTATTAAAGATTTCTCCAGTATTGCGAAACCGATTACCCAGTTAACACAGAAGAATACTCCATTTGTGTGGTCAGAAGCATGTGAGTCGAGCTTCGTAGAGTTAAAGAAGAAATTGACTAGTGCTCCAGTCCTGACGATACCTTCAGGTACGGGTGATTTCGTTGTATGTTGCGATGCATCTCACAGGGGATTAGGATGTATTCTTATGCAGCGAGGACATGTGATTGCATACGCTTCGAGACAATTGAAGCCACACGATACTCGATACCCAATTCATGATCTTGAATTGGCGTCTATCGTATTTGCACTGAAGATATGGCGACACTATTTGTATGGCGAGAAATTTGAGATCTACTCTGATCACAAGAGCTTGAAATATATGTTTTCTCAATCAGAATTGAATATGAGACAGCGTAGATGGCTTGACCTATTGAAAGACTTTGATTGCGAGATCAAGTACTATCCAGGGAAGTCAAATGCAGCAGCGGATGCCTTAAGTCGAAAGGTATGTTCACTATCCTTATCGACGATAGGTGTTTCGAATTTAGTTGAAGATTGCTGTTTGTCTGGATTAGAATTTGATACAGATAGTAAAACTCCAAAAGTTTGTATAAAAATAAATAATATCTGAATTGTGTGTTGATTTTCGTCCATATGATGTTTTAATATAAAAAAGATAATAATATCTAATTGCCAAAATAATTAAAATTCTAAAAAGGAAAAAATTCTCGCCAAACCGCCACTTACACGGACCCCGTGTAGACGTCCGGAGCTGGGTCCGTGTAGGCACTGTGAGGTACAAGGACCCCGTGTACAGGTCCGTGCTCGGGTCCGTGTACACTATGGAATTCTTCATTCTCAGTTGTAATGGACACGGACCACGTGTACAGGTCTGTGCTCGGGTTCGTGTAGCCTCGGGTTTTCAAAAGTCGCTTGAATCATGTTCCTTTGGCCCTCACACGTACTCCCATGCATCATGAAGCCTTCCGCACTCTGCACCTCACTTGCAATTCCTTCTCTTTTGCTCATAAGTCCATGCAACACTTCCTTGAACTTCTTCAGTCGTCCCCTCGTAATTGGTCCCTCCGGCAATTCTAAAGGATCACATCCTTGGAGCTTGACCATCCGTATTCGCATCATCCTCCCCTTCTTGAAAAGGATTTGTCCTCAAATCTCGCTCATCACCTACATCAAACAAAGAAAGATGACTAACATTAAAAGTAGAACTGACGTTATACTCACCTAGTAGATCAAGTTTGTAGGCATTGTCATTGATCCTCTCGAGGACTTGAAATGGTCCATCACCCCTCGGTAGTAGCTTTGAACGTCGCTTCTCAAGAAACCTTTCCTTCCTCAAGTATAGCCACACCCAATCTCCCTTCTCTAATATCACCTTCTTCTTCCCTTTGTTGGTGTGCTTGGCATATTGCTCATTTCTCTTCTCAATGTTGGCCTTGACATTTTCATGCAACCCCTAACAAATTCAGCCTTCTTTTTGCCGTCCATTTTCAACCTTTCACTCACAGGTAAAGACATCAATACCAACGGAGTCAAAGGATTAAAATCATACACAATCTCAAATGGCGAATAACTAATAGTAGAATGCATGCAACGATTATAAGCAAACTCAACAAATGGTAAACATTCTTCCCAATTCTTTTATTTATTTATAAGAATAGCACGCAAAAGTGTTCCTAAAGTTCTATTAACAACTTCAGTTTGTCCATCCGTTTGAGGATAACACGTAGTAGAAAACAACAATTTTGTGCCAAGTTTAGCCCACAACGTTTTCCAAAAGTAACTTAAAAACTTAACATCACGGTCAGAAACAATAGTCCTAGGCATGCCATGCAACCTAACAAATTCTTTAAAGAACAAATCCGCAATGTGAGAGGCATCATCAGTTTTGTGACAAGCAATAAAATATGCCATCTCAGAAAATCTATCCACAACAACAAATATATAATCCCTCCCCTTCTTTGTCCTAGGCAACCCCAAAACAAAGTCCATAGAAATATCAATCCAAGGTTCACTAGGGACGGGAAGTGGTGTATACAATCCATGTGGTTGTGTCCTAGACTTAGCTTTTCTACAAGTTATGCACTTATCACAAACTCGCTCAACATCACGCTTCATATGTGGCCAATAAAATGTTCATGCAAAGCATTCAAGATTTTTGCCACACCAAAGTGTCCAATCAAACCACCCCCATGTGTCTCCCTAACAAGTAATTCACGAATGGATGATTTAGGAATGCACAACCTATCTTCTCTAAATAAGAAACCATTATGCAAATAGAATTTTTCATGTGGTCCATGCATACAAGTTTCAAACACACTCTTAAAATCCTTATCCAGCACATACAACTCTTTCACATGCTCAAACCCCAAAATTTTAGACTCTAAGGTAGAGATTAGTACGTACCTCTGTGGTAGGGCGTCGGTCACTATATTTTTCTTACCTTGTTTGTACTTGATTATGTAGGGGAATGTCTCAATGAATGCCACCCACTTGGCATGCCGCTTGTTCAGCTTTTGTTGCCCCTTAAGGTGCTTTAGGGATTCATGATCCATATGAATCACAAACTCCTTAGGCCTCAAGTAGTGCTGCCACGTCTCTAGAGTCCTAAAAAATACGTAGAAATCCTTATCATACGTGGGATAGTTCAGGGCGGCTCCATTGAGTTTCTCGCTAAAGTACGCCACCGGTCGACCTCCTTGCATCTAGACTCCACCAATACCTACACCTGAAGCATCACTTTCAATTTCAAAGGTATTAGCAAAATCAGATAAAAACAAGTAAAGGAGCATTAATTAATTTTTGCTTGATAAGATTAAAAGATTTCTCTTGCTCCTCGCCCCAATGGAATGGAACGTTCTTCTTGATTACTGCCGTCATTGATGCTGCAAGTGTGCTAAAATCTTTTACAAACCTCCTATAGAAGCTTGCAAGACCTTGAAAACTTCGAACTTGACCAACAGTAGTAGGCGCTCGGCAATCTCGGATAGCACTTACCTTGTCTTTATCCACTTGTATCCCCTGTGAGCTTACCACAAAACCAAGGAAGACAAGTTTGCTTGTATAAAAATCACATTTTTTTAAGTTAACATATAAATGTTCAGCCCTTAGTGTGATTAGCACAAGTCTCAAGTGATTAACATGCGCATCCAAGTTTTTGCTATACACTAGGATATCATCAAAATAAACAACAACAAACTTTCCTATGTGTGCACGCAAAACATGATTCATTAGCCTCATAAAGGTGCTAGGAGCGTTAGTTAAGCCAAAAGGCATGACCATCCACTCATATAACCCGTATTTGGTTTTAAAAGTAGTGTTCCACTCATCACCTTCTCTCATTCTAATTTGGTGATAACCACTCTTCAAGTCAATCGTACTAAAGCACATGCACCACGCAATTCATCTAACATATCATCTTGTCTAGGTATGGGATGCCTAAACTTAATGGTTATGTTATTGATTGCCCTACAATCCACACACATACGCCATGAGCCATCTTTCTTAAGAACTAGTAAAACAGGTACAACACAAGGAGACATGGACTCACGCACGAAACCCTTATCTAACAACTCACTTACCTGCCGTTGAAGCTCCTTGGTCTCCTCCGGGTTGCTCCTATAAGCTGGACGATTTGTCAATGCACTTCCGGGCACAAAATCAATTTGGTGCTCAATTCCCCTCAATGGTGGTAGCCCTTGAGGTAGTTCCTCCGGAAATATATCGTTAAATTCCTGCAAAAGTGAAACAACAATACTCGGGAGGGTCCCGGCTATATCACTTGTGTTAAAAAGGATCTCTTTATAAAGAATCAACACAAGTGGTTCATGTGTGTGCATTAATTGCTTCAACTAACTTTTTTGGGCCATATATGATTTCTTTCTGGCCTCTTTCCTCTCATTTTCGTTCCTCTCATTGTTCTTTTGTTTGGCCGTCTCACTGTTTTGATCACTTTTTTTTCAGACATTTCATTTTTATCCTCAAAGGCCATCTCACTTTTTAGTTCACTCTTTTTTTGGCCTCATCCCTCTTTTTTTTTTCAAATGGTCCTCCAACAATTGCTTTGGGGACAAAGGAAGTAATACAATGGGTTCTTTCTTCAATACAAATGAGTACCTATTCTTGAACCTATCATGTGTCACTCGCCTATCATATTGCCACGGTCTACCCAATAAGATACGACAAGCATGCATGGGTACCACATCACACAAGACCTCATCCACATACTTCGCAATAGAAAAAGGCACCAACACTTGTTTGTTCACCTTCATTTCCTCACAATCATTCAACCATTGAAGCCTATATGGTTGAGGATGCTTTAATGTAGGTAAATCCAATTTCTCCGCCATCTCGATACTTGCCACATTAGTTCAACTCCCCCCCCATCTATGATTAGATTGCAAACCTTTTGATTTATAAAACACCTAGTATGGAACAAGCTCTCTCTTTGGTTAGTCTCCTCCTCCTTGACTTGGGCACTCATGATTCGCCTAGTCACTAGTGCTTCACCTACAACTGCCTCATATCCCTCATCAGGATCCTCTAACGCATGCATCTCATTCTCATCACCCTCATTATGAGATTCATACTCACCATAGACATTTAAAATCATTACCCTTTTGTTAGGACATTCACTAGAAATATGACATAACCCTTGACACCTAAAACATTTAACATCTCTAGATCGATTAAGAGGAGTTTCAGATTTACCTTGCACTCCCTGTGTAACACCTCTGGCAGGTATTAATAAAATAGCAGCGGAAATTTAAAATTTTCTTTGAAGGAAAGAAGGTTTAAAAATTCATTTTCAATATATAACCAAAAGTATAAACACATGATCAATAAAATGATACAACAAAATACAAAATGTCATTTTGATCATGTATATCAAAATATCTTTCTTCCTTCCATCTTTCATACATATGACCTCGGCTCCAATCAACGTCCTGGCTCGTCGTTCTTATCTGCATCACATGAATAACTGAAATGAGTATGAAACTCAGCAAGTGGAACTCTTACATAGCAATGTACATATACCATACTCTGTAAAACGTGGCTTTGAAAACATTAAAATACCATCAACTCTGAAACACGAATATCATAGAATGAATAACAATAATGATGGTATTTCTCTTTTCTCTGTTGGATTGATATCTATATAGTATCTCTGTCTCTGTGCCTCTATCCCATCGATATGAATCGATAACTCTGAGAGATATAAGCCTATGGTCGTTGATCAACTTATTGCATGCAATCTCTGACTATGTATCTATCAATCCAGTAAAACATTTGAATTCTCTCTTTGGCATTAAAACAAACACTTTGAAGACTATCTTTTCTCTTGTATTCCCTTTGACATGGTTGAGACATAACATGCCTCTAATATACAACAAGTTGTATTAATACATAGCATGAATCAAATGGAAGGGAATAACACTTTAAATCCATTGAAACACAATACATATACTATCATGTGAGCACAAGAAATGAAATTCCACTTACAACACTTTGAACCTTGAATCTACTCTCTTGGTACACAACCTACAACAATAAACCATAAACTTCACCATCAACATCTCAAAAATCATAAACCCATACCATAAACTTCATAAAGTTAACACACTCTAAATATCCAAGACTTCTTCCAACACCATAAACCAAGAAATAATCAAAGCCACAAGCTTACCTTAACTCCTTGAACCCAAAATGAACTTGATCTCACTTCAAAATTCCAACAAGAAGCTTGAATCTAAGAAACAAAAGAAAGAAAATGGAACCCTAGCTTTCCTTGAGCTGAAGAAATCGAGAATGAGGAGAGAAATGAGGGAAAAATGAACCAACTCATGTATTTAAGCACTTAAATCAAAAAACACGACTTTACTGTTCACGGACCGCGGGTGCGTTCTCTCTTGCACCGCGGGTGCGCTATGCCTTCGGCACCTCATCCA
>NC_133312.1:12625483-12654268 GCF_012295235.1 Primulina huaijiensis
AATATTAATCAACTAACATCAACAACTCATAATCCACAACAATACTAAGCCAAAACACAATAATTCTGCACCATCTAGTTTCGGCCAACATGTTGGAATTTTACACAAATTGCATACGACATCCGATAATCGATCCGTTTACGGCGTTATGATCTCTAGTTACTCAAGAACATATATTTCTAATAAAATCACAATGCCTCCAACATATAGATTTCGAAACATGCTGGAAATGAACAAAACTTACATCCTTTTGAAGCTAGTGATGCAAGGAGCAATAATCTGAATTCGGAACTAAATTCGGGTAGTCGAATCTTGTAAAACCAACAAGTTACTCTTGAAGAAAACTTGAGGAACTTTCATGGAGTTTTGTCTCGTTTCTGTAGGTGTTGAAGTCTGAAATGAAAGAGAATACATGTTATATGCATGGCAAGGACACATGTTTTATTTTTCACTCAACACGTCGCACCGCGGGTGCGCTCACTTCTGACAGCGGGTGGGCTTAGCTCACGGCATCCCCATCTAAAAATTCAGAAACAGCGACCGCGGGTGCGGTATTTCTTGGACCGCGTGTGCGGTGACCCTACTGTAATTCTTCACGTTTCATGAGTTACAACCGCGGGTGCGGTATGTATTGGACCGCGGGTGCGGTCTCTCTTGTAGTCAAAAATCTACTTTCTGCCCTTACAACGCGGGTGCGGTAGAAACTGGGGCGCGGGGGCGGTGTCCATTCATGCAAACTTCATAATCTCATCTTATCAACCTACAATTCTTGGGCATTACAAAAGGCTTATGTCAAGGTCTCTCCTATGAAGGGAGTGGTGCGGTTCAATAAATCCGAAAAGTTAAACCCAAGGTAAGTGGGATCATTCGAGATTCTAGAGAAAGTGGGAACCTTAGCCTATCGACTGGCTTTACCACCAGAAATGTCTAGAATACATAACGTTTTCCACATCTCACAGCTGAGGAAATATGTCCCAGACCTGAGTCATGTTCTTAAAATTACACCGCTGATGATTGAAGGAAACCTGAATGAAGAACTCAAATATGAAGAGGTCCCTATTCAAATAGTGGACACGAAAGATCAAGTGTTGAGAAGTCGAACAATCCTTTATGTCAAAGTTCAGTGGTCAAATCATACTGAAACGTAGGCCACTTGGGAACTTGAAGAGAAAATGCGCTCACAATACCCTCATTTATTCAAAAGCTCGAGTTGATCCAAGTTTCGAGGACGAAAATTTCAATAAGGAGGGAGGGATGTGAGAACCCGGAAAATTCGATCCGAAGCAAATCATGTAAGAAAAACACAACTTGAAATTTAGCTTAATATAAGATCAAAAACTTTCATTCTAACTATAAACTTGAATATTAACTTAGATTTTCAGTAAATTTAACTCGAGAAAATAGCTTCAAAGCTCGAGGATTAGCTCAACGGGAGGTCGAGCTGCAAATAACCACATCCATTGAAGATTTGACACGAGAGGAGTTAAACCCCAGCTCAAGGACTCGATCTTTCAGCTCAAAGAAGCTCAACCAAGCTTGTCCTAACAAGACCAAAAAGGGAGCTGAAAGAGGAGCTAAAGGTTTGGACAAATTAAGTATGCATGAAATGAGCTTTGAGTTAACCCATGAAGGAGCTGCGGGAGGAGCTAAGGTCTAGGACACCTTTATCATGGAGGAAGTGACCCTTGATGCTTGGCATGCCTTTGACGACATTTGCTCCACATTTATTGTTGCTTGGGCTCCAAGGGGGCGACAATGGGCTAGGTGAAGGGGCAAACTTTGGCCTATAAATATGTGACTCCATGCATTGCAAACCCTTCCAAAAACCAAGCAAGAAATTTCGGTTCCCCTCACCCTACTAGCATTCGGCCGAACTCAAGGAAAGGAGAAGGAAGGATTTCTTGTGCAGTCCAAAGTTGCTACTCTGTGACAAAGTGCTGCTCGATCAAAGAAAGCATTTGCCGAGGTTACGTCGAAGTGCTGCTTTATTTTCAAGAGGAAACTCCGTACAAAAATCTGCAAATTCAGTAAGTGGGCTTTTGTTATGTACTTCATTTGTATATTTAAAACTTTGCATACAAATGATATGACATGCATGATGGTGTGTCCATTCTTTCGAAAATCTCAGTCTGTTATTTTAAAATTTTAGATCGATTATGTGTTTTTTCTATGTTTCGAAATCCTTTGATTCCGCTGCATTCGTCTGAAAGTCTAGAAGTTCTGTCTGATAAGTTCTTTCTGATAAGTCTGAACTCTGTGTCGCACTGTTACGACTTGAACGTGAAATGGGACGAGAATTGTGATTCTGTCTGGCCCCCATTGGTGGGTATAAAACCAAGTTCTGCCTCACCCCTTAGAAGACTAACATATTGGGGACAATTTGACCATGGAAATGAGATGAGTAACAGTGTCGTGTCTGTCTTTGAATTGTTCTGAAATGATCTGATTTGCTTCTGCATCTTTTAACTTCTGTCTCATATTAGATTCGTTTATGTACGTTAAAAGTAATAAGTTTGAAAGTTTGTTAAAGAAATGTTTTAAAGATTAAGTTTTATATGTATATTTGGAAATCAATCGACCCCCACTTGCTGAGTGTTTCCCAAAACACTCACCCCTTACAAATTTCAGATAAAAACGAGGAACAATCGAATGAGGAAGAGCAAGATGCTTTTTGGGGATGGTGAATCAAGGATCGAGATCAAGATTCAAGAATTTTGTTTTTCCTTGTTTCCGTTTCAGAAAAACTCTGATGGAATGCTTATTCCATTGTCATTGTAAAAGACAATATTATTTTATGAAAAAGACTGGTTTGTTTTGATACGAGGCTTAATTGTTTTCAAGTAATTAAACAATGTCGGATGTCACCGACGCTTCGGACACGGGGCGTGACAAAATTAGCTACCATCCGGGGAAAGCTAATGTTGTGGCAGATGCCTTGAGCCTGAAGGTTGCTGTGGGGACCCGGGCTCTAACTCAATTATCTTTGGGATTAAATGGATCTTTGCTAGAAAATGTGGGTCAAAAATTTGCTCTTAACATAACACACATACATAAAATTTATTTCATTTCATTAAAAGAAAATACATGTCTCGTTTCGTTCATACAATCAAACTAGTGTTTAAAAGTATTAATACATGTCTAATACAACAACTAGTTTCTTCTGCTACGCCCGTGATCACCACGCTATCACCTCTCAATCATCCTCGTCTCGACCCTGATCCTGCCCCACCTGTTGTTATGCACACATACAGACACAACAACAGCCGGAAACTCCGGTGAGAACAAATCCCAGTATAAAACATGTATACATGCATGTCATGCAATTAAATACAAAATCATAACACATAAATCAGTAATTATGACACACTAGTGAATACAGATAAAACTCTTCGACTCTTATTCTTTGACTCGACTCATATCTAAGTCTAGGGATCCCGGTGTGAATAAGACGTAACAAGTCTCCCACCTACTCTCCCAATCGTGGTGGCGGTACGTCTTATTCCTAGACTTCGGTCCTGTCTGTATCGAGTGTCTACAATCGGAGGAAATCTGCTCCTATGCGTCGATATCACCGAACGTCTAGCTTGGCAAGTCTGCCAATGACTCTCCTATCTTAAATGCTTGAATATAAATCTATAAACAAAGCATCAACATATAAAAAGATAACAATCTAGTATGTGATTTTGGGAAACTCAAATCAGATCTAATTCGAGTTATATCTCCCCGAATCAACATGAATTATACCTTCTTGTCGTATAATCTTTCTCGTAGTCGAAGTCTCGATGTCGAATCTGTCAATATCAAATAGGAAATGACAATGTATAGATATAATCTATCAAGACACAACTCAAAGCAATTCTTGTACAACTCATTATTCAATCTCAATACAATTCGACGGCATAACAGCGTGATGTCTCAATACCGATCAACTCAAATCGCAACATATATCAACAAGTCAAATCCTCACCTCACAACCATCCTAATCTATATATCAAGATCTCCAAATCTGCATCATTTCCACCCGCTACCTTCTGAAGAACTCTTATCTATCTCATACGGTATCACTTTCTCGATTCGTTTACGTTTCTACGATGTCAATGAGCTCGAGAAAACATAATTACAAGCATATCAGAATTTCCCCAATATGTAAACTCCCAAACATGCTGAAACTAAAAGATACTTACATCCTCTTGAAGCTAGTAATGAGAAGAGCAAGAATCTACACTTGGATTGAAAATCGGATGGCCGGATCATGTACAATCACAAATCCAAGGTGAAATGAAGCTTTAGCTGTAATAATCGATCGTTCATTTCATTTATTATGAATTATAGTATTTTATGGTGATGGTTTATGGCTTTACATTATGATAAGAATGGTAATGAATGTCATAGAATGGAATAGATAATGGATGGGTAGAATAGAAGGTTGAATTTGAGTTAAATAGGTAATCGAAGTGTTGAAACGGTGTGAAACTGTGGCAGTAGTTGTGGTTTTTAGCATAATGTTTTGTATTTTGATACAAATGATGTGAGGCTACTTCCATTAGAAAGATAAGTTATAAGGCTATAACTTTCATGTTTTGAGTTTTGTTCAAATCATTAGGGAAGACGTGCCAAAAGTGGCCCGAATGTTGTCGTACGCATCATCGTTCTTGTACTGACACATGTTGGGAGATTGAGTATAACTTTTTACTCAGACCTTCAAATGACATGAGGCCAATTGGAGATGCAAGCCAAGACATAGGGCTACAATTTTCATGTTTACCTCTTTTCCTAATTCTTAAGGGAAGAGGCATTTCCGGAGCAATCTTTGATGTGGCTGTTCGCAGAGCGCCCGAGCGGTAATATTTGACCGCCCGAGCGCGCCTCGCTCTGAAAATTTGGTGTTTTGGCCGAGAATTCGGCGCTAGGGAGGTAATATGTGACCGCCCGAGCGCCCAGCAAGTTAAAAACGTGTTTTGAAGTTTGAGAGGCATAAAATCGAATGGTGATTCATTTTTACTCATTTTTCTCTCTTCTTCTTCTCTTCTCTCACGGTTTGGAAGCTAGGGTTCCTCATTTCTCTTCAATCCAACTTCTTCCAAGAAATTAATCTTTGGAAAGGAACTTAATCTTTGCATGGAGATTAGAAGTTCTTCTCCTCAAGGGTTTAGGAGCAAGGTAAGAAAGCTTGTTTCCTTGGGTTAGTGATTGAAAGGAAAATATTGGGTTGTTTGGTTTGAATGTTGTGGTAAGGTTGTTATTTTAATGATTGATGGTATTATTATTATTATTGTGTTGTAGGAATACCTCAAGAGCTTAGCAACCACTTGTGTATTGGGTTGTAAGTAGACTTTTCCTTTGAATGCATCTCATGAGCTATGTATATGACAAATGAAGTTTCTATTGATTTTAGCTCCTTTAATTCATTGATTATGTATATTGTATGTATTGATATATTGAAAAGAAATGGAATTGATGCCAATGGCAAAGTAAAGGAGCTAAGGTTTTAGCACGCACACCACGTGTTTGATAAAATGTTTCAATGAATGATTTTATGGCTTGATGGTTATATGGTATTGTGGTGTTACCTATGGTAATTCTAAACCCACTTGACGGAAGTCGATCGACATAATGACATGTACTCTGACTGATTTTGACTGAGACGTACATGTATACCATCGACGGATGACCTATCAATGCCATGCAAATGAAAAGAAATGAATTGTTCTATAGATGCCATCTTATAATTGTTATTTATCAATTTTATTGACTTATGGCATATTGTAGTTAAGAAATGATATGGATTCCTTCTTTACACTATGGTATATGTACTTGTTATTTAAAGGTCTACTTGCTGAGTTTTTATAACTCATTTCAGTTATGTTCATGAGATGCAGATGCAGGTAACAAAGAATAGATACGACGGAGTGTCAAAACAGAAGAAGAAGAACCAGTGCCAATCTTGGAGGAAATGATAATGAAGTATATTTTGTATTAAAAATAGAAAAGTTATTTTGGAGTGCAAACTTGATTTGTAATGGTTTTTGATAACGTCATTTGCTACTTTTGATTATTAATGTAAGTATTTTGATTGTTATATGGAATGTGGTCTTATTGACATTATTTGAAATATTTTGCTTGAGACAGGTGGCAAGTTCTTTTTATGGGGAAACTCTGCCAAAATTTTTAAAGCTCATACTTTCCTCCAAGTCTATATTTTAAAGCTTCCGCATTATAGAATTTATTTTTTTTAAATGGATAAGGGTGTTACATTTAGTGGTATCAGAGCAAATGTTTTTGGGACCAATGATTTGGCACACGACTTCTTCTGTTTGCGACACTTCGGTATGTATATTTCTGCATCTCATTGATGTACTGATATGATGATATGTATCTTTAATTGTATAAAGATGATTTAAAATGATTTTAAACTGAGATGCAATGTAGGAGATGCCACCTAAGAGGAAAGCTGTAGAGGGAGAAGATAGTTCCTCATCACGAGTTGTCGATGAGTTTAGTAAGTTGCTCAAGGAGCAAGCCAAAGTTCATGCAGAACAGATCCAACAGTTATTGAGATTGCAGAACCCAGTGCAAGGGAGAGGTAGAGGCCTTGTGAGACAGGAGCCTAGTTCAGATGGAGCGTATGACAGGTTTAAAAGAATGAATCCACCCGAGTTCGTGGGAAGTGTGGATCCTCTTGTAGCTATGGAATGGGTTAAAGCTATTGAAGCAATCTTTGATTACCTGCACTTTGAAGATAATGATCGAGTTAGTTGTGCAGTGTTTCTTCTGACCAAGACTACACGCATTTGGTGGGAGGCCACGAAGGTAACTGTTAATGTTCAAACCCTCCAATGGAATGAGTTCAAGGAGATATTTTATGACAAATATTTCTCTACGGATGTCAAGACACAGAAAGTGAAGGAGTTCTTGGAACTAAAGCAGGGCAACTTGAATGTGAATGATTATATATTGAAGTTCGAAGAAGGATGTCTGTTCGTTCCTTTTATTGATTCGAATGACAAAGATCGAGGGGAACACTTCATGAGAGGCTTAAGAGCCGAGATCAGGAGGGATGTCAGAATGTCTAAAGCTGCAACGTATAAAGAGATCGTGGAGAAAGCTCTTCTAGCGGAACATGACGAGAAAGAGATTGAGAAGGAAAGGCAATTGAGAAGACATAGCTTCAATCAAAAGAGCCAAGCTTCGAATCAAAGTTGGAAAGGTGGATATAAAGGAAAAGGAAGAGAAGAACATCGAGGTAAAGCTCCTGTGGTTTAGTCTGAGACGAATAGGCCTTTATGTCCCAAATGCAGCAAGCCGCACAAGGGTGAATGCTTTGTAGGGACCAACAAATGTTATAGATGTGGAGGTGCAGGTCACATTGCCATCAATTGCACCCAATCTTCAAGCCGAGGAAGAGTCCAAGGACGTATTTTCTCTTTGACCAAAGAGGGTGTTAATCCTGATACGCGGTTATATCAGGTAATATTATAATTTCAGGCAAAGTAGCTCTTACTTTAATTGATACTGGAGTTACGCATTCCTTTATGTCTGAAATTTTCATGAGATCGTTGGATATTGCACCTTTATGTGAACATCTCCAGTATAATATTATGCTTCCTTCGGGTGATGTGATTTGTCCAACAAGTGTGGTTAGAGCTTGTCCTATTCAAGTGAACGAGGAAACATTATTTGCTGATTTGATTGTGATTCCTATGATAGAGTTTGACGTGATTTTGGGTATGGATTGGCTATTATCGTATCGTGCAGCAATAGATTGTGTTGAAAAGACGGTGCGATTTCCGAAAGAAGAAGGTGACAGCAGGGTCTTCAAGCTTTCAGGTACTTCGCTTGACACTTCTTTTATTTCTTGCTTGAAGGTGAATAAGATGTTGGTTAAGGGGTGTCAGGGGTTTCTGGCGTCAGTCACGGATGTGAGTAAGGAATATAATGTGGATGTGAATGATATTGAAATTGTTCGAGAATATTTGGATGTCTTTGCCGATGATGTGCAGGGGTTGCCACCCGATAGAGAAGTCGAGTTTGTCGTTGATGTTGTACCTGGTACTGCTCCTATTTCTAAAGCCCCTTATCGAATGGCACCGACTGAAATGAAAGAATTAAAGAACCAATTGCAAGAGCTGTTAGATAAGGGTTTTATTAGACCGAGTTCTTCACCATGGGGGGCACCAGTATTGTTTGTGAAAAAGAAAGATGGGTTACTACGTTTGTGTATTGACTACAGAGAGATCAACAAAGTTACAATTAAGAACAGGTACCCTTTGCCACGAATTGATGATCTTTTTGATTAATTACAAGGGGCAACGGTATTTTCCAAGATTGATCTGCGATCGGGATATCACCAATTGAAAGTGAAAGAAGACGACATACCTAAGACTGCTTTTCGAACTAGGTATGGTCATTATGAATTTCTGGTAATGTCTTTTGGATTAACGAATGCACCGTCAGTTTTTATGGATCTTATGAATCGAGTCTTCAAGCCTTATTTGGATAGTTTCGTCATTGTATTTATTGATGATATTCTGCTTTATTCGAAGACTCGAGAACTTCATCGAGGACATTTGAGAACTGTGTTGCAGCAATTGAGGGACAACAAGTTATATGCCAAGTTAAAGAAGTGCGAGTTCTGGTTGGACCAAGTGACTTTCCGAGCATATTGTTTCTAAAGATGGAATTACCGTGGATCCAACAAAGATAGAAGCATTGAGGAAATGGCTTATTCCTACGACAGTTGCAGAGGTACGAAGTTTCTTGGTTTAGCAGGTTACTATCGTCGTTTCATCGCTGATTTCTCAAAGATAGCCCTGCCATTAACCACATTGACAAGAAAGACAGTTAAATTTGAATGGACAAATGAGTGTCAACAAAGTTTTCAGGAGTTGAAGGATAAATTGACATCGGCTCCAGTGTTGTCACTTCCTGAAGGAGTTGAAGACTTTGTAGTGTTCACTGATGCTTCTAAAAAAGGACTTGGTGCTGTACTGATGCAGCGTGGTAAGGTAATTGCTTATGCTTCCCGTCAGCTGAAGGATTATGAAAAGAATTATCCGACTCACGATCTTGAGTTGGCAGCTGTGGTTTTCGCTTTGAAGATCTGGCGACATTATTTATATGGAGTGAAGTGTGAGATTTTCTCGGATCATAAAAGCCTTAAATATCTGTTTACTCAGAAGGAATTGAACATGCGTCAGAGGAGATGGTTGGAACTTGTTAAAGATTATGATTGTACTATTAGTTACCACCCTGGGAAGGCGAATGTAGTTGCAGACGCATTGAGTCGGAAGTCAGGAGTTGTGTTGAGTTCTATGATTCAAAAACCTTTATTGTTGGACTTACAAAGGAATGAGATCGCTTTGGTCAAGAAAGGTACGATAGCTTGAATTTCTGCTTTGGTGATTCGACCTACTATGAATGACAGGATTAAAGATGGACAACAGAATGATAAGCAATTGCTGGAAATGAAATATATGACTGAGTTGAAAGGAAATTCTGAGTTTGGTTTAAACAGTGATGGGTTGATGACCTTCAGAGGTCGAATTTGTGTTCTTATTGGCGATAATATTCGACGAGATGTTTTGATTGAGGCGCATAACGCACCATATTCGATACACCCAGGTAGTACCAAGATGTATCAAGATCTGCGTCGACTCTTCTGGTGGCCAGGTATGAAGAAGGATATTGCGTTGTATATTTCTGAATGCCTAACATGTCAGCAAGTTAAGAGTGAGCACCAAAGACCTGCAGGATTGTTGCAGTCATTGCCGATACCTCAATGGAAATGGGAACACATCACAATGGATTTTGTTGTTGGACTTCCAAGGACGCAGAAAGGTTATAATTCAATTTGGGTCATTGTTGATCGTTTAACTAAGTCATCACATTTTCTTCTTGTCAAGACAACTTATTCGATGAATCAATATGCTGAGGCTTATGTTCAAGAGATTGTTAGACTTCATGGGATACCAGTATCCATCATTTCTGATCGTGATCCAAGATTTACATCTGAATTTTGGAAGAGTTTGCATAGAGCTTTGAGTACAAAGTTGGCCTTCAGCACAGCTTATCATCCTCAGAGTGACGGACAATCAGAACGAGTTATTCAGATTCTTGAGGACATGTTAGGGGCCTGTATTATTGATTTTCCTGGAAGTTGGGATTTGAAGCTGCCTCTTGTAGAATTCACATATAATAACAGCTATCAATCCTCGATTGGCATGGCACCCTATGAAGCTTTGTATGGGAGAAAGTGTCGATCACCTTTGTTTTGGGATGAAGTAGGTGAAATAAAGATGTTAGGACCAGAGTTGGTTCAACAAATGGTTGATGTTGTAGCATTGATTCGAGAGAGAATGAAAACGTCTCAGTCTCGACAGAAAAGCTATGCAGATGTTCGACGAAGGCCTTTGACTTTCGAAATAGGTGATCATGTGTTTGTTAAGATAGCTCCTCTCAAGGGAGTTATGAGATTTGGAAAGAAGGGAAAGTTGAGTCCTCGTTTTATTGGATCTTTCGAGATTCTTGACAGAATTGGCGGGCGAGCTTATCGAGTGGCTTTGCCTCCGGATTTGGATATGGTGCATAATGTATTTCATGTCTCAATGCTTTGTAAGTATGTATCGAATCCAAATCATGTGCTTCATCACGAACCACTAGACTTAATGCCAAACTTGAGTTATCGTGAGCGACCGGTACAAATACTGGATCGAAAGGTTAAAGTGCTTAGAAACAAAGAGATTGCTATCGTAAAGGTGTTATGGAGTAATCATGTCATCGAAGAAGCAACATGAGAACCCGAGGAAGAGATGAAGCAACGTTATCCTGACTTGTTTACATAGTGAGGTAAATTTCGGGGACGAAATTTTATAAAGGGGGGAGAATTGTAATGATCGATCGTTCATTTCATTTATTATGAATTATAGTATTTTATGGTGATGGTTTATGGCTTTACATTATGATAAGAATGGTAATGAATGTCATAGAATAGAATAGATAATGGATGGATAGAATAGAAGGTTGAATTTGAGTTAAATAGGTAATGGAAGTGTTGAAACGGTGTGAAACTGTGGCAGTAGTTGTGGTTTTTAGCATAATGTTTTGTATTTTGATCCAAATGATGTGAGGCCACTTCCATTAGAAAGATAAGATATGGGGCTATAACTTTTATGTTTCGAGTTTTGTTCAAATCATTAGGGAAGACGTGCCAAAAGTGGCCCGAATGTTGTCGTGCGCATCGTCGTTCTTGTACTGACACATGTTGGGAGATTGAGCATAACGTTTTACTCAGACCTTCAAATGACATGAGGAAAATTGGAGATGCAAGCCAAGACATAGGGCTACAACTTTCATGTTTACCACTTTTCCTAATTCTTAAGGGAAGAGGCATTTCCGGAGCAATCTTTGATGTGGCTGTGCGCAGAGCGGCGCCCGAGCGGTAATATTTGACCGCCCGAGCGCGCCTCGCTCTGAAAATTTGGTGTTTTGGCTGAGAATTCGGCGCTAGGGTGGTAATATGTGACCGCCCGAGCGCCCAGCAAGTTAAAAACGTGTTTTGAAGTTTGAGAGGCATAAAATCGAATGGGGATTCATTTTTACTCATTTTTCTCTCTTCTTCTTCTCTTCTCTCACGGTTTGGAAGCTAGGGTTCCTCATTTCTCTTCAATCCAACTTCTTCCAAGAAATTAATCTTTGGTTGAAACCTTAATCTTTGCTTGGAGATTAGAAGTTCTTCTCCTCAAGAGTTTAGGAGCAAGGTAAGAAAGCTTGTTTCCTTGGGTTAGTGATTGAAAGGAAAATATTGGGTTGTTTGGTTTGAATGTTGAGGTAAGGTTGTTATTTTAATGATTGATGGTATTATTATTATTATTGTGTTGTAGGAATCCCTCAAGAGCTTAGCAACCACTTGTGTATTGGGTTGTAAGTAGACTTTTCCTTTGAATGCATCTCATGAGCTATGTATATGACAAATGAAGTTTCTATTGATTTTAGCTCCTTTAATTCATTGATTATGTATATTGTATGTATTGATATATTGAAAAGAAATGGAATTGATGCCAATGGCAAAGTAAAGGAGCTAAGGTTTTAGCACGCACACCACGTGTTTGATAAAATGTTTCAATGAATGTTTTTATGGCTTGATGGTTATATGGTATAGTGGTGTTACCTTTGGTAATTCTAAACCCACACGACGGAAGTTGATCAACATAATGACATGTACTGTGACTGATTTTGACTGAGACGTACATGTATACCATCGACGGATGACCTATCAATGCCATACAAATGAAAAGAAATGAATTGTTCTATAGATGCCATCTTATAATTGTTATTTATGAATTTTATTGACTGATGGCATATTGTGGTTAAGAAATGATATGGATTCCTTCTTTACACTATGGTATATGTACTTGTTATTTAAAGGTCTACTTGCTGAGTTTTTATAACTCATTTCAGTTATGTTCATGAGATGCAGATGCAGGTAACAAAGAATAGATACGACGGAGTGTCAAAACAGAAGAAGAAGAACCAGTGCCAATCTTGGAGGAAATGATAATGAAGTATATTTTGTATTAAAAATAGAAAAGTTATTTTGGAGTGCAAACTTGATTTGTAATGGTTTTTGATAACGTCATTTGCTACTTTTGATTATTAATGTAAGTATTTTGATTGTTATATGGAATGTGGTCATATTGACATTATTTGAAATATTTTGCTTGAGACAGGTGGCAAGTTCTTTTTATGGGGAAACTCTGTCAAAATTTTTAAAGCTCATACTTTCCTCCAACTCTATATTTTAAAGCTTCCGCATTACAGAGTTTATTTTTTTTAAAATGGATAAGGGTGTTACATTAGCTATGGAGGTTTCTCTCTCAATTTCTGGCTGCAAATCTCGAAGGAATGAGACTAAGTACACATTATATATGCATGGCTAGGACACATGTTTTATTTTTCACTCAACACGTCGCACCGCGGGTGCGGTAGCTTTTCACTGCGGGTGCGCTCAGCTCACAGCATCCCCATCTAAAAATTCTGAAACAGCGACCACGGGTGCGGTATCTCTTGGACCGCGGGTGCGGTGACCCTACTGTAATTCTTCACGTTTCATGAGTTTCAACCGCGGGTGCGGTATGTCTTGGACCGCGGGTGCGGTCTCTCTTGTATTCAACACTCTACTTTCTGCCCTTACACCGCGGGTGCGGTAGAAACTAGGGCGCGGGGGCGGTGTCCTTTCATGCAAACTTCATAATCTCATCTTATCAACCTAAAATTCTTGGGCATTACATTTCTCCCCCTCTTAGATATGAGTTCGTCCTCGAACTCGCAAGCTCTTAATCAAAGCATTTATAAGATAATCAAAACTGAATAAATACTCACACCATGCGAATAGTTCTGGATATCTCTGTCTCATTTCTGATTCTGTTTCCCAAGTCGCTTCTTCAATGCCATGACGACTCCACTGAACTTTCACTAATGGAATAGTCTTCATTCTGAGCTGTTTCTCTTTCCGATCAAGAATATGAATAGGCTGCTCAACGTCTGATCTAACTCGACTTCTTCAGGCTGAATGACATGAGAACTAACTGGCATATATCTACACAACATCGATACATGGAAGACGTCATGTATCCCAGATAGAGAAGGAGGAAGAGCAAGTCTATACGCACGATCGACAATCTTTTCAAGAATCTCGTACGGACCGACGTATCGAGGAGACAACTTCCCACGTTTGCCAAATCTGACCACGCCTCTGAAAGGAGAAATCTTTAAGAATACTCTGTCTCCCTGCTCAAAAACTAACGGTCTACGTCTGATGTTCGCGTACTTCGCTTGTCTATCTTGTGCGGTCTTCATTCGCTTCTGAATTATCTTTACTTTTTCAGTCATCTCACGAATCATATCGGTCCCTAAGTCTGGTACCTCTGAGATGTCATCCCAATACAACGGAGATCCGCACTTCTTTCCGTATAAAGCTTCGAACGGTGCCATCTCGATGCTAGTCTGTTAGCTGTTGTTGTACGAGAATTCACAAAGAGCTAGTGAATCTTGCCAACTAGTACCAGAATCTAGTACTACAGCTCTCAGCATATCTTCTAAAGTCTGGATAGTCCGCTCTGACTGTCCGTCGGTCTGGGGATGGTAAGCAGTACTCATGTGTAAAGTCGTACCTAAAGCCTGCTGTAGACTGTGCCAAAAGTGTGAAGTGAATCGTGGATCACGATCTGATACGATCGACTTCGGCACACCATGTAATCTGACAACCTCTCTTACATATATATCTGCCATATGATCATGTCGGTATGTCATCTTGTAAGGAATGAAGCATGCTGATTTGGTCAATCTGTCTATCAACACCCAAATCGCATCATAACCCCGAGATGATCGTGGTAACTGCGTAACGAAATCCATGGAAATGTGATCCCATTTCCACTCGGGAATAGCTAAACTCTGAAGTAACCCTCCGGGCTTCTTTCTCTCGGCCTTCACCTGTTGGCAATTTAAGCATTTGGACACAAACTCTGCAATGTCTGACTTCATTTGTTTCCACCAGAACTGTGTTTTCAGATCATTGTACATTTTCCTGCCACCAGGATGAATAATGAACCGAGTACAGTGCGCTTCTGACAGTATCTGTTGTTTCAATTCTGAAACATCTGGCACTACAAGACGGTTATTCACATACAAAGCATGATCATGTACCTGATACTCAGAAATATGCCTGATCTTACCATATCAATCGACTTCTGAACACTCTGATCTGTTCTTTGTGCCTCTTTGATGCGAACAATCAAATCTGGTTCACATTGAATAGTGGCAAGTCGCAACGGTCTACTATCTGTATCAAATGCTAATCCAGAAAAGCAACAATCTTCTATCATATTCGAAACACCTATCGTCGACAAGGATAATGAACATACTTTTCGACTCAAAGCATCCGCTGCAGCGTTCGATTTCCCTGGATAGTATTTGATTTCACAATCAAAATCTTTCAATAAATCGAGCCATCTACGCTGTCTCATGTTCAACTCTGACTGAGAAAATAGATACTTCAGGCTTTTGTGATCAGAGTAGATCTCAAAGTTCTCACCATAGAGATAGTGTCGCCATATCTTCAGTGCAACGACGATAGCCGCCAATTCAAGATCATGAATTGGGTATCGAGTCTCGTATGGCTTCAACTGTCTCGAAGCATAGGCAATAACATGCTGTCGCTGCATAAGAACACATCCTAACCCTCTGTGTGATGCATCGCAATATACAACGAAATCACCCTTACCTGAAGGTATCGTCAGGACTGGAGTACTAGTTAGTCGTCTCTTCAGCTCTACGAAGCTAGACTCACAATCTTCAGACCACACAACCGGAGTATTCTTTTGTGTCAACTGGGTAATCGGTTTTGCAATACTGGAGAAATCTGTAATAAATCGTCGATAGTACCTTGCTAGACCCATGAAACGGCGTATCTCCGGCACAGAAGTTGGTCTAGGCCAACTAATCACTGCCTCGACTTTGCTCGGATCAACAGAAATACCGTCTCCAGATATGATATGACCCAAGAAGACAACCTGTCGTAGCCAAAACTCACACTTTGACCGTTTAGCATACAGTTGCTCATTTCTTAACGTCTGCAATACAATTCTCAAATGCTCAGCATGATCAGTCTCATTTCTCGAGTAAACCAAAATATCATCTATAAAAACAATCACAAACTCATCCAGATACCTCTGAAAGACACGGTTCATCAGACTCATAAACACCGCTGGCGCATTCGTTAAACCAAAAGGCATGACAATAAACTCGAAATGTCCATACCTGGTTCGGAATGCAGTCTTCGGTATATCTGAATCTCTGACTCGCAGCTGATGATATCCAGATCGCAAGTCGATCTTGGAATAGACAGAGGATCCCTGCAACTGATCAAACAAATCGTCGATGCGAGGCAATGGGTACTTGTTCTTTACTGTTGCCTTGTTCAGTTGCCGGTAATCGATACACAATCTCATCGAACCGTCTTTCTTTCGCACGAATAGCACTGGTGCGCCCCAAGGAGATACACTCGGTCTGATATATCCCTTGGCCAGCAAATCTTCAAGCTGTTCTTTCAATTCTTTCAACTCTATCGGTGCCATTCTATAAGGAGCTCGAGAAATAGGAACCGTACCTGGTACTAGGTCGATGCTAAAATCTACCTCTCTGACTGGAGGCAATCCCGGAATCTCATCGGGGAACACATCTGCAAACTCGCTAACCACTGGCACATCTGCCAAGGTAGGACTCGATTTCAGTAAATCAACTGAATAGACAAGGAACCCTTCTGCTCCTTTCTGTAGTAATCGAGTCATAGACAATACTGAAATCAAAGGAATCCTAGCTCTAGACCCTTTGCCGTAGAACTTCCACTCTTCAGCCATCTCTGGTCTGAATCTAACAATCTTGTGGAAACAGTCTACTGTCGCTCTGTACTTGGTTAGCATGTCGATACCAATAATGCAATCAAAATCAGATAACCCAAGTACAATACAGTCTAAATCTATCTCATGCCCATCATACTGTAGTAAACATGATCTAACAGATGTCACTGATATCAACCCTGTCCCCAAAGGAGAAGAGATAGACACTACAGTAGACAACGACTCAATAGGCAATGCATATGTCAATGCAAAACGCTCAGATAAGAATGTATGTGATGCACCTGTGTCTATCAGAACATAAGCAGGATAACCGCAAAGCGAACAATTACCTGCTATCACGTCATCAGGGGCATCCTGAGCCTGCTCTTCTGTCAGCGCAAACACTCGAGCCTGCTGTCTCGACGGCTGGCTCACTGTCTGGCTACCCCTAGCTCTGGGCTGTGTCGATGTAGGGGCTGGCTGGAATGAATGAACAGATGAAGCTTGCCTCTCTGGCTGAGCTACAGAGCCAGATGCTCCTACACTCTGAGTCTGCTGTGCACCTCTCTGTGGACAGACCCTGGCGAAGTGGCCCTGCTGTCTGCAAATGTTGCAGCGACCCATCACGCCCTGACACTGCTCGGTGGCATGTCTACCTCCACAAGAACTACAGTAAACCCCTGTATACTCTGATCTCTGGCCCGACCCTGTCTGTCTCGGCCCACTGGAGCTCGACGAACTGCTCCCTGATTTCTTGAACTGCTTCCCCTTCACTTTCAAACTGTCTTTCCTCCCGCTGCTGCTACCACCACTCTCGAATCTGGGAGGTGGTTGCTGATACTGACCCGAGGGCTGGGGTGGTCTAGGAGTCTGAGTGGTATAAGAAGTGCTTCGTTGCCTAAGCAACCCGGCTTCTGCTCCCTTCGCCCTGTTCAAGGCATCAGAAAAATTGTTGGGTCGTCCCGTGTTCACCAAGGTGAATATCTCAGGATTCAGGCCATTGATAAACTGATCCGCAACGGCCTCGTCATTCCCAGCAATGTGGGGAGCAAATCGGAGCAAGGTGGAGAACTTAGCGACATATTCTTCGATGTTCAGCTGTCCCTGTCTCAGGTTGGCAAATTCAGCACCTTTGTCCTTTCGGTAGGAGACGGGAAAGAATCGCTGATAGAACTCTGTCTTGAACACCTTCCAAGTGACCTCTGTACCACGATGCTCCAAGGCCCTCTTTGTGGTAAGCCACCAATTCTTGGCAACTTCTTGCAGTTGATGCCCAATCAGTTTAACTCGTCGTTCATCGGTGTAGTCAAGAGAATCAAATAACATCTCGATGTCATCTAACCAGCTTTCACACTCAACTGAATTCTCTGTGCCCTTCAGTGTAGGTGGTCGGAACGACTGAAACCGCTTTAACAAGGTCTCCATCGGTGTAGCGGTCACATCCATCGGATCATTGGAAGTACTGCCCTGTTCTGGTGCCCGACCTGCTACTGGTTGCGGTACTCGTCGAGGAGGCATATCTGATTATCAAACGGATTAGTACACAATCTATACAATCTGTCTCAGCCCTCCTCTGATCATATACCTCTGATCCAGAATCGGTTCTGATTCAGTCTTTGCAATTACATGCTGTAATCAACTCAGATAACAAGACAACATGTAATAGAGAAAGCAATAAATCATGCTAATACAACAAAAGCAAGGAAGACGACTCAATCTACCCCGTTCATTCTATTCTATCTCAGTCTAAAGGATCTATCGCTCTGATACCACCTGTTGTGGGGACCCGGGCTCTAACTCGATTATCTTTGGGATTAAATGGATCTTTGCTAGAAAATGTGGGTCAAAAATTTGCTTTTAACATAACACACATACATAAAATTTATTTCATTTCATTAAAAGCAAATACATGTCTCGTTTCGTTCATACAATCAAACTAGTGTTTAAAAGTATTAATACATGTCTAATACAACAACTAGTTTCTTCTGCTACGCCCGTGATCACCACGCTATCACCTCTCAATCATCCTCGTCTCGACCCTGATCCTGCCCCACCTGTTGTTATGCACACATACAGACACAACAACAGCCGGAAACTCCGGTGAGAACAAATCCCAGTATAAAACATGTATACATGCATGTCATGCAATTAAATACAAAATCATAACACATAAATCAGTAATTATGACACACTAGTGAATACAGATAAAACTCTTCGACTCTTATTCTTTGACTCGACTCATATCTAAGTCTAGGGATCCCGGTGTGAATAAGACGTAACAAGTCTCCCACCTACTCTCCCAATCGTGGTGGCGGTACGTCTTATTCCTAGACTTCGGTCCTGTCTGTATCGAGTGTCTACAATCGGAGGAAATCTGCTCCTATGCGTCGATATCACCGAACGTCTAGCTTGGCAAGTCTGCCAATGACTCTCCTATCTTAAATGCTTGAATATAAATCTATAAACAAAGCATCAACATATAAAAAGATAACAATCTAGTATGTGATTTTGGGAAACTCAAATCAGATCTAATTCGAGTTAAATCTCCCCGAATCAACATGAATTATACCTTCTTGTCGTATAATCTTTGTCGTAGTCGAAGTCTCGATGTCGAATCTGTCAATATCAAATCTGAAATGACAATGTATAGATATAATCTATCAAGACACAACTCAAAGCAAGTCTTGTACAACTCATTATTCAATCTCAATACAATTCGACGGCATAACAGCGTGATTTCTCAATACCGATCAACTCAAATCGCAACATATATCAACAAGGCAAATCCTCAACTCACAACCATCCTAATCTATATATCAAGATCTCCAAATCTGCATCATTTCCACCCAATACATGCTGAAAAACTCATAACAATCACATATGGTATCACTTTCTCGATTCGTTTACGTTTCTACGATGTCAATGATCTCGAGAAAACATAATTACAAGCATATCAGAATTTCCCCAATATGTAAACTCCCAAACATGGTGAAACTAAAAGATACTTACATCCTCTTGAAGCTAGTAATGAGAAGAGCAAGAATCTACACTTGGATTGAAAATCGGATGGCCGGATCATGTACAATCACAAATCCAAGGTGAAATGATGCTTTAGCTATGGAGGTTTCTCTCTCAATTTCTGGCTGCAAATCTTGAAGGAATGAGACTAAGTACACATTATATATGCATGGCTAGGACACATGTTTTATTTTTCACTCAACACGTCGCACCGCGGGTGCGGTAGCTTTTCACCGCGGGTGCGCTCAGCTCACGGCATCCCCATCTAAAAATTCAGAAACAGTGACCGCGGGTGCGGTATGTCTTGGACCGTGGGTGCGGTGACCCTACTGTAATTCTTCACGTTTCATGAGTTACAACCGCGGGTGCGGTATGTCTTGGACCGCGGGTGCGGTCTCTCTTGTATTCAAAACTCTACTTTCTGACCTTACACCGCGGGTGCGGTAGAAACTGGGGCGCGGGGGCGGTGTCCTTTCATGCAAACTTCATAATCTCATCTTATCAACCTACAATTCTTGGGCATTACAGTTGCAGTCGTAGCACAGTTGTCAGTGCAGAGACCTCTGCAGTGTTAGACCGAATCCGTGCAGGTCAGTCTTCAGATGAGCAGTTATAGAAATGGAGACTGAAGGATGAGGCCAAGGGCAGTGTACTCTACACAGTGTCTGGTGGTATTGTAATATACAGAGGAATGATGTGTGTGCTTAGTGTTGATTCGATCAGAGTTGATATTCTGACTGAGGCACATGCATCTCCGTATTCCATTCATCCAGAAGGTATCAAGATGTAAAAGGATTTGCAGATTTTGTATTGGTGGCCAGGTATGAAGAGAGACATCCGTCGATTTGTGTCTGAATGTCTCACTTGTCAGCAGGTGTAGGCAGAGCATCAGAGGCCAGCAGGGATGCTTAAGCTACTCCCTATCCTGAGTGGAAATGGGAGAATATCACCATCGATTTCGTTGTTGGGTTGCCGAGGTCAGTCAGGGTATCCAATGCTATTTGGGTTATAGTGGATCGACTTACTAATTCGGCACACTTCTTGCCAGTGAAGACGACTTCTCCATGACGCAGTATGCGGAGCTTTATATCAGGGAGATAGTTAGATTTCACGGGATCCAAGTTTCTATTGTGTTCGACAGGGACCCGAGGTTTACATCGTCCTTTTGGAAGAGTTTACATTCAGCTATGGGGACAAAGTAGCTATTCAGTACAGCTTTTCACCCTCGGACAGATGGCTAGTCTGAATGGGTGATTCAGATTTTGGAGGATTTATTGATAGCTTGTATGATCGATTTTCATGGGACTTGGGAATCTAAGATACCTCTAGTGGAGTTTACCTACAACAACAGTTTTCAATCGTCTATAGGTATGGCTCCTTACGAGGCACTGTATGGAAGGAAGTGCAGATCGTCGATTCATTGGGATGAAGTCGGTGAGCGATCAGAACTTGGTCCAGAGATTGTTCAGCAGACTATAGATGTGGTATTCAAGATCCGAGACAGGATGAAGACCGTCCAGAGTCGTCAAAAGAGTTATTGATGCGAACACGGATGGTCAAGCTCCAAGGAAAGCATGGGATCCTTTAGAGTTGCCGGAGGGACCAATCACGAGAGGACGACTAAAGAAATTCAAAGAAGCACTACAAGAGCTTATGAGCAATGAAGAAGGACTTACAAGCAAGGTGCAGAGTGCTGAAGGGGTCGTGATGCATGGGAGTAAGTTTGGGAGTCATAAGAACACCATTCAAGTGATGAATGAAGAAAATGCCCAGAATGCTCCGCGCCCGAGCGGTAAAATACTACCGCCCGAGCGCCAATCGTACTGCCCAAGAGTTGATTTCCAGAACATTCGGCGCCCGAGCGATCATTTTCTACCGCCCGAGCGCGAAGAGTCCAGAACCCTCTGCGCTCGAGCGGTAATATCCTACCACCCGAGCGCGAGTCAGATGCGAGAAAATCTTTAGTTTCCTAGTTAGAGTTTAATTGATCTTGGTTACTTGATATTGAGAATCTTTAGATTGTACACAATATTATGGATGAAATTTTACACACAATACACATTATTATTATTGAGTTTATCAAACTTTGAGATTTGTCACTCAAACTTTTTCAAAGCTTCGCTTTGTGTTCATCAAAAATCAAACTTATCAAGATTCGTTTTTGTGGCGTTTGTCGATTGATTTCATACGGATTGTCAACGATACGTTCTTTGAAGATTCGTCTGTTTATCAATTGTTTTAATTCAAGTAAGTTTATCACGTTATTATCTCGTCTATTATCAGATCTGTTATCCTTTCGTTCCTTTTTCTGATCTATATTTTTAGTATATCATTCTTCGTCAGTTTCTGAAATTTTTGGTGATTTTTTTGTTGGGATTTTCGAGTAAGTACTCAGGAAAAAAAAAAAAAAAAAAAAAAGTACCAAAAATCCGAAAATTCATTATTATTTCTTTTTGGTATTTTGTTCTATTCCTTTTTGTGAGTCATATACAAGTGCCTCACACAGCGAAAAATATATATATATATATTTACCTTCAAATTGCTTGTCTACGCAGTCTAAGTGAGTCGATCACATTTGTTCACAAGTTGAACTTGATTGTTTGATATACAAATACAAAGCTTGAGCACATCTTCGAGAATACTATCAAATTTGAGTGAAAATACTTGAGTGCGAGTGAATTTTCTTTGGAGTGAACGGTGAGTATTTGTTGTGAGCAAAAAAAAAAACTAGAGAGGAGTGACGATCGACTTTTCTTTGGAGTGACCGTGAGGATTTGGGTGAGAAATATTTTGTTTTCTACTAACGTTTTCTTGCAGGTACAAATCTGAAATTAAATTGAGAAGGAGTAGGAGATAGTTCGAACCCGGGGTTGTCTAAGGTCCAAATGGAGGTGTTGTTTGGACATTTTAGTAGGATGATGAAGGTAGAGTTGGAGCCATTACATGAGCGGTTGGATAGGCTTGAAGTTAGTACTAGTGGAGATAAACCTAAGCCTAAAGATTTGGGTAGGATAGAAGAAGAGGAAGATTATGATTTGGGAGGAGATGAGGAGAGCCAAAATGAAAATTGGGGTAGGAATGGAAGAGGTAGAGGATTTGGTAGAGGAGGGAGAGAAGCCACACGAGGTAGATACAATGACGGGAATTGGGAGGATGGTAATATGGGTAGTATTAAGATGAAGATTCCTTCGTTCCATGGGAAATCTGACCCGGAGGCATACTTAGAATGGGAAAAGAGGGTAGAGTTTGTGTTTGAATGTCACCACTACTCCGAACAAAAGAAGGTTAGGTTGGCGGTGGTCGAATTTCTAGACTATGCTCTCATTTGGTGGGATCAATTAGTGACCACTAGGAGGAGGTATAATGAGAGACCCATTGAAACTTGGGATGAGATGAAGAGGGTCATGAGGAAGAGGTTTGTGCCCAACCACTACTATAGGGAGATGTTTAAGAGGCTACAAACTTTGAGGCAAGGGGTAAGGAGTGTTGAGGACTACTATAAGGAGATGGAGGTAGTCATGATTAGGGCAAATATTGAGGAAGATAGTGAGGCGACGATGGCTCGTTTTCTTTGTGGTTTGAACAGGGAGATTCAAGATCAAGTGGAGCTTCGGCACTACTTGGATCTAGACGAAATAATGCAAATGGCCATAAATGTGGAGCAACAACTCAAGAGGCGTGGAGGTGGCCGCACCAATCAAACCGGGGGTTCATCATCTTCTTGGCGACCAAATGTGGCAAAACGTGATGAAAATAAGGTGGTGATCAAGCCCAAGGTTGAGACCAAACAAGAGGCGCCTAAACTAGGAGTGCAAGGTAAGTCTGAAACTCCTTCTAATCGATCTAGAGATGTTAAATGTTTTAGGTGTCAAGGGTTAGGTCATATTTCTAGTGAATGTCCTAATAAAAGGGTAATGATTTTAAATGACTGTGGTGAGTATGAATCTCATAGTGAGGGTGATGATGATGATGATGAGATGCATGCATTAGAGGGTCCTGACGAGGTTTATGAGGCGGTTGTAGGTGAAGCACTAGTGACTAGGCGAATCATGAGTGCCCAAGTCAAGGAGGAGGAGACTAACCAACGAGAGAACTTGTTCCATACTAGGTGTTTTGTAAATCAAAAGGTTTGCAATCTTATTATAGATGGGTGTTGTTGTACTAATGTGGCAAGTGTTGAGATGGTAGAAAAATTGGGTTTACCTACATTAAAGCATCCTCAACCATATAGGCTTCAATGGTTGAATGATTGTGTGGAGGTGAAGGTTACAAAACAAGTGCTAGTGCCTTTTGCTGATGGGAAGTATGTGGATGAGATCTTGTGTGATGTGGTATCCATGCATGCATGTCATATCTTGTTGGGTAGACCTTGGCAATATGATTGGCGGGTGACACATGATGGGTTCAAGAATAGGTACTCCTACCATTTGAAAAAAAAGAAGAGAGATGAGGCTGAAAAAAAGAGTGAACTAAAAAGTGAGATGGCCTTTGAGAATAAAAATGAAATGGCTGAAAAAAAGAGTGACCAAAAGAGTGAGACGGCCATACAAAAGAAAAATGAGAGGAAAGAAAATGAGAGGAAAGATGCAAAAAAGAAATCATATATGGCCCAAAAAAGTGATTTGAAGCAATTGATGCACACACATGAACCACTTGTGTTGATTCTTTATAAAGAGATCCTCTTTAACACAAGTGATATAGCCGGGACCCTTCCGAGCATTGTTGTTTCACTTTTGCAGGAATTTGAAGATGTATTTCCGGAAGAGTTACCTCAACGCTTACCACCATTGAGGGGAATCGAGCACCAAATCGATTTCGTGCCTGGGAGTGCATTGCTAAATCGTCCAGCTTATAGGAGCAACCCAGAGGAGACCAAGGAGCTTCAACGGCAGGCAAGTGAGTTGTTAGATAGGAAGGAATCCCATACCTAGACTAGATGATACGTTAGATGAATTGCATGGTGCATGTGTCTTTAGTAAAATTGACGTGAAAAGTGGTTATCACCAAATTAGGATGAGGGAAGGTGATGAGTGAAAAACTGCTTTTAAAACCAAGTATGGGTTATATGAGTGGATGGTAATGCCATTTGGCTTAACTAACGCCCCTAGCACCTTTATGAGGTTAATGAATCATGTTTTGCGTGCACACATAGGAAAGTTTGTTGTTGTTTATCTTGATGATATCCTAGTGTATAGCAAAAACTTGGATGAGCATGTTAATCACTTGAGACTTGTACTAATCACACTAAGGGCTGAAATTTTGTATGCTAACTTAAAGAAATGTGATTTTTGTACAATCAAACTTGTCTTTCTTGGTTTTGTGGTAAGCTCACAAGGTATACAAGTGGATGAAGACAAGGTAAGTGCCATTCGAGATTGGCCAACGCCTACTACTGTTGGTCAAGTTCGAAGTTTTCATATTCTTGCAAGCTTCTATAGGAGGTTTGTAAAGGATTTTATCACACTGGCAGCACCAATGACGGCGGTGATCAAGAAGAACGTCCCATTCCATTAGGGCGAGGAGCAAGAAAAGTTCTTTAATCTTATTAAGCAAAAGTTAATTAATGCTCCTTTACTTGTTTTACCTGATTTTGTTAATACCTTTGAAATTGAATGTGATGCTTCAGGTGTAGGTATTGGTGGAGTCTTGATGCTAGGAGGTCGACCGGTGGCGTACTTTAGCGAGAAACTAAATGGAGCCGCCCTGAACTATCCCACGTATGATAAGGAGTTCTACGCTCTTGTGAGGACTCTAGAGACGTGGCAGCACTACTTAAGGCCTAAGGAGTTTGTGATTCATACGGAACATGAATCCCTGAAGCACCTTAAGGGGCAACAAAAGCTGAACAAGCGGCATGCTAAGTGGGTGACATTCATTGAAACGTTCCCATACATCATCAACTACAACCAAGGTAAGGAAAATGTAGTGGCCGACGCACTATCACGGAGGTACGTACTAATTTCTACCTTGGAGTCTAAAATTTTGGGGTTTGAGCATGTGAAAGAATTATATGTACTAGATGAGGATTTTAAGGAAGTATTTGAAACTTGTATGCATGGTCCACATGAAAAATTCTATTTGCATAATAGTTTCTTGTTTAGAGGAGATAGGTTGTGCATCCCAAAATCATCCATTCGTGAATTACTTGTTAGGGAGGCACATGGGGGTGGTTTGATGGGACACTTTGGTGTGACAAAAACCTTGAATGCTTTGCATGAACATTTTTATTGGCCACATATGAAGCGTGATGTTGAGCGAGTTTGTGATAAGTGCATAACTTGTAGGCAAGCTAAGTCTAGGACACAACTAAATGGATTGTATACACCACTTCCTGTTCCTAATGAACCTTGGATTGGCATTTCTATGGACTTTGTTTTGGGGTTGCCTAGGACTACGAAGGGGAGGGATTCGATATTTGTTGTTGTTGATAGATTTTCTAAGATGACACATTTTATTGCTTGTCACAAAACTGATAATGCCTCTCACATTGCGGATTTGTTTTTTAGAGAAGTCGCTAGGTTGCATGGCATGCCTAGGACTATTGTTTCTGACCGTGATGTTAAGTTTTTGAGTTACTTTTGGAAAACTTTGTGGGCTAAACTTGGCACAAAATTGTTGTTTTCTACTACATGTCATCCTCAAACGGATGGACAGACTGAAGTTGTTAATTGAACTTTAGGGACACTTTTGCGTGCTATTCTTAAGAAGAACTTAAAGAATTGGGAAGATTGTTTACCATTTGTTGAGTTTGCTTATAATCATTGTGTGCATTCTACAACAAATTATTTGCCATTTGAAATTGTATATGGTTTTAATCCTTTGACTCCGTTGGATTTGATGTCTTTACCTGTGAGTGAAAGGTTGAACATGGACGGCAAAAAGAAGGCTGAATTTGTTAGGGGGTTGCATGAAAAGGTCAAGGCCAACATTGAGAAGAGAAATGAGCAATATGCCAAGCAAGCCAACAAAGGGAAGAAGAAGGTGATATTTGAGAAGGGAGATTGGGTGTGGCTCCACTTGCGGAAGGAAAGGTTCCCTAAGAAACGTCGTTCAAAGCTACTACCGAGGGGTGATGGACCATTTTAAGTCCTCGAGAAGATCAATGACAACGCCTATAAACTTGATCTACCAGGTGAGTATAACGTCAGTTCTACTTTTAATGTTAGTGATCTTTCTTTGTTTGATGTAGGTGATGAGCGAGATTTGTGGACAAATCCTTTTCAAGAAGGGGAGGATGATGCGAACACGGATGGTCAAGCTCCAAGGAAAGCATGGGATCCTTTAGAGTTGCCGGAGGGACCAATCACGAGAGGACGGCTAAAGAAATTCAAAGAGGCACTACAAGGGCTTATGAGCAATGAAGAAGGACTTACAAGCAAGGTGCAGAGTGCTGAAGGGTTCGTGATGCATGTGAGTAAGTTTGGGAGTCATAAGAACACCATTCAAGTGATGAATGAAGAAAACGTCCAGAATGCTCCGTGCCCGAGCTGTAAAATACTACCGCCCGAGCGCCAAACGTACTGCCCAAGAGTTGATTTCCAGAACATTCGGCGCCCGAGCGGTCATTTTCTACCGCCCGAGCCCGAATAGTCCAGAACCCTCTGCGCTCGAGCAATAATATCCTACCGCCCGAGCGCGAGTCAGAAGCGAGAAAATCTTTAGTTTCCTAGTTAGAGTTTAATTGATCTTGGTAACTTGATTTTGAGAATCTTTAGATTGTACACAATATTATGGACGAAATTTTACACACAAGACACATTATTATTATTGAGTTTATAAACTTGGAGATTTTTCTCTCAAACTTTTTCAAAGCTTCGCTTTGTGTTCATCAAAAATCAAACTTATTAAGATTCGTTCTTGTGGCGTTTGTCGATTGATTTCTTATGGATTGTCAATGATACGTTCTTTGAAGGTTCGTCTGTTTATCAATTGTTTTAATCGTGATTGCTTGTTGATAAGTTTTTATAACTTAGAGTTGACTATCACAACTCTGTACTTGATTCAAAAGATCGGGACAACAATTATTCTTTGTTCGTTATTTAATTGAGAGCGCGGTTCTAAATAATCGTGTTTGCTATTCTTACGTACAAGGATTCGTATCAGTTATGCTGACAAGAGGAGAAGGGATCTAGAGTTTGCCGTAGGCAATCACGTTTTCGTGAAGATAGCACGCATGAAGGGTGTTATGAGATTTTGCAAGATAGGCAAGCTTAATCCGAGGTTTATTGGACCGTTCGAGAATCTTGATAGGGTTGGGACAATAGATTATCGTGTAGCCCTACCGCCGAATCTGACCAGGGTACACAATGTGTTCAACGTCTCAATGCTGAGGAAGTACCTAGCTAATCCATCGCATGTTTTGAGCTACAAGCCGTTGCAGTTGGCTCCAGATCTGTCATATGAGGAAAGACCCATCCAAATCCTAAGCAGACAAGAGCGGAGGCTTCGGAACGAGGTGACCAAGTCTTGTGATATCTTTCTCTTAACAAAACATGCAAGAATATGGTGGGAAAGTGCAGGAGTGGCAATACCGATTGGACCATTGACATGGGGAACTTTCAAAACTGTGTTTTACAACAAATATTTCAGTAAAGATGTACGAGCCAAGAATGTTAGAGTAGGTGCACGTCGAGCCAAGTGTTGGCCGAGTGTTCACAATGAAACTCTATGTATAAACAATCTTTATTTTAATAATATTTAAAATTATTGTTTTGGCACTTCTTTATCTGTATACACATGCTAGTTGCATAGATAAAGTCCTTGAATATACAAATAGTAGAAAGAATATGAGATTCTCATATGATGAGTATCATGAAACTCATATATGGAATATTGTATATTCTAAACAGTTCCTAGTCGATTCAGCCGCCGCTAAGAAGGATATAGGCCGCTCGAGTTCGAGACTAGTATCTGCAATGTGAGTATCATGTTTCATTGGTAGGGGACATTGTGATGTCCGAGCATGCAGATAGGTGCTCCTGGTAGAATGCACTGAACAACCCTCCATAAAGGACTTTCCAAGTGGTTCTCACTTATCGAGTGGAAACGTCCTAGTTTATGGTTGTACTGAAAGGGGATCGGTTACGGTGACCGGAAACGCAACGGAAGCACAAAAATTTTGATTTTAGCATAAAATTTTCGGCCACCAACATTCTTGTGTAGCAAATACAATAAACACAAAATGACATTCATAGTGTGTTAAGAAATGTACCTATCAATCACAAGGATTGATGTATGGCTCCAACTAAGGTGTAAACACCTTAGCTCTTGTATGGCAAGAACTTCTACAAGCTTCCAAAGAGCACTCCTTGCTCTAAAATAAAGCCCACCACCAACTAGGTAGATCCCCTCATATTTTGCACTAGAAAAATATGAG
>NC_133312.1:12657272-12684545 GCF_012295235.1 Primulina huaijiensis
CAAATAAATAATGTATTTGAAAATTGTGATTTTCATAAACATTATTATGGACTAAATTAAATTAATTCAAGTGTTGAATTAATTAAACACTAGTGGACCTAGTAGAGTCCAAATAATTAAATTAATTCAAGTGTTGAATTAAGTAAATAACATTGGGCCTTGTAGAACCCAATTGTAAATAATTATTCAACTAGTGGGCTTGAGTTAAATCAAGTAAAGTTTAAATGATCTCAAATGTGTTTGAGATATTTAAATAAAAGTCCATGGGCTTTGTAATTGTTACAAACCCAAATAGAATGCATGCATGGGAGGTGAAGGGTTGGGAGACAACTTTTTCAATATCCAAGGCATGGCATGCACATGCCTAGTCTTACTTTTTCAACAACCAAGAAAACACTCATCCCTTCTCTACACACTCATGTTGGACGAAATTTCAAGCCTTATTTCTCTCCAATTTGGCTTCTTCAATTGTTGAAGATTCCCTACACTTCTCAAAGAAAAATCCTCTTATTTTTCTAGTGCAAAATAAGAGGGGTTCTAGCTTGTTGTTGGTGGGCTTAATTTTTGAGCAAGGAGTGCTCAAAGGAAGCTTGTAGATCGTGTCTACCATTCAAGAGCTTAGTTGTATATCAACTAAGTTGGAGCCATCATCAATCCATTGTGATTGATAGGTAATATTTCTAAACACACTATGAATGTCATTTTTATGTTTTCGTATTTGCTACACACTTAGTGGGTGCTCGGTTTTTTTTTCATGTTTTTGTTGAAACAAATTTTAAACTTCCGTTGCGCAACCGGGCACCTTAACCGATCCTCTTTCAAGTGGTATCAGAGCTAAGGATACTATTTTGTGTAGCATATACATAACATTATGTTGAGTTCGATTTTTAACCGCATGAGATAAATTTTTGCAACAAAAATCGAGGCTGCCGGGGGCTGCCTGAACAGCCCCATGTTTTTAAATAAAAAATATTTTTTAAGTTGGCCGGAATCCAGCGACGGAGCTCCGGCGACGGTGATGACGACTAGGGTTACCAAAAGTGTTTTGGATTATCTAAGTGTCATGGGCCTTGAAGTTGTTGAGCCATTAGATGGCTAACATATTTGTGAAATTTAAATGGGCCAAAATTTTTTTGGTGAAAAATGATTTTTTGGGCCCTTAAGTTTAAATTTACAAAAGTTGCAAATATTTTCTCATGAAATAAATAATTGAAGTTGGACTTTAATTATTTATAGTAAATTGTGATTTACAAGAAATTCGGTTATAAATAAATTAATTGGAAAGTAGACAAAGGAGTTTGTATACTTTGTTAATTTAGTTTATAATCGTGGCGGTTAGTGATTGGATCAAGATATATAATATTGGATCAATTGATTATTGTGATAATTAATTGATGGTGTATGATATGTGATATTATGCATGAAGGATGATCAAAAGCCTAAGCCCAATTTGCTAGGTGTATGCTAGGACATTTTGTGTTGAATGATTGTAATAATTATCAAATTTAAAGTGGGCTTGGTTTATGGCCTGTTCCTACCCCCATGAGATGTATCCCTATTTGCCATGGATATTTATTTGTAAATATTAGTATAGTGGAAGATTAAGATTGGAAGATGGTGGCCTTGATTATTATGAAAATCGAAGACATGTAAATATTGAAAGCTTATGTAAAAGTTGCATTTGCATCCCATGCATTTCCCTAGGATTGGACCTCGGCCCGTGTTTAGCTCACACGGGCCATTAGTTTGGGACGATTGATCATTCTTGTTTTGTTTACTGTTCATAATATATGCATGATATGTTATAAATAATGAGTATGTGCGTTATTATTATGATAATAACAAAGTTGCATCAATCCGGCAATCATACGATCAAACATGGCGAGCTTTTAAAATAAAATTAATGATGAGACCTTTCAAAATTAAAAAACCCTCATTTTGTATAAGATTCAAAATTAATATCAAGCCCGAAAAGGGGAATTATAAAGGTGTTTATAATTTCCATGTCTTCCATCGACAATGGGTGCATGATGAACGCTACCCGTGTTTGGGGCTCGGCTCATATTATTGTGGGGGCCTGGGACACCGGAAAGCTGTGACATTCATTGACATGGTGATGTGAACTACGTGGAACTCCCATGATTTCGGCTCATATTATTGAGGGAACTCATGGCGACCGTCCATTAAGGTTCAACATCGATGGGTAAGGCTTGACACGTAAAGATGAACGACGTCATATTATTGGGTCCTGATCAAACGTGAGACAAAAGTTTATGTAGAGGGTTGCATGGAGATGCAATTGGAATTACCTTATAAGAATCGTGATTGGCTGATATTATTCGGGATCATAATTCGCTAATTAGACCTTGCGTACCTACTGAGGAAAGGAGTTTCCCATTTTCACTTGAGGGTAGTGAAAGATGTCAAAACAGTGGGAGTAAATATTTATAAAGTAAAAGTCCAAACTTTATATTTTTCCAAATATTTTAAAATAGTCATTAACATTTATCTGTTTTACTTTTCAGTACAAATTTTGACAATGTCTTCGATTCGCAATTCGTTGTCTGCTATACTTGACAAACATATTTTAACCGGACCTAATTACCTCAATTGGCTAAGGAATCTAAAAATCGTTTTGAATTCGGAAAGGATCGCATATACACTGACTGATTCGCCCCCTGTTGAGGCTCCGACTGACTGCACCCCTGAGGAATTGCAGACTTACAAGGAATGGTGTGACCATGACTTGAAAGCCAGGGGTTATATGCAGGCTTCTATGAATGATGAGCTGCAGAGGCGTTTTGAGGATGCAAAGAGTGCTGCTGACATTCATTTGCATCTCAAGGAGCTCTTTGGTGAGCAGACTCGACCTCTTAGCATGCTACCGTCAAGGAGTTGAAGTTGATTGGGCTCGTAGACAAGCTCGTTGGCATGGATTTGATGTTGCCTTCGGCGTTGACCACCGACATGTTGCTCTTGTCACTGCCTAGCTCGTTTGATCCTTTTGTGGTGAATTTCAATATGAACAAGATGGATCCGACCCTTGAGGAGTTGGTGAACATGCTTGTGACCTTTGAGTCCACCATCAAGAGAGAGAAGCCGGTTCTTTTTGTGGGATCTTCATCTGGAACGAAGATTGATCCACGTGGGAAGAGAAAGAAGCGTTCTTTCCAACGTCCCAGGAAGAACGTGCCCTTGAAGAGGCAGACTCCGAGTCCCGCTGCGGCAGCCACACCAGTGAAGGCTGACAAGATTGTTGACATCTGTCATCACTACAAGAAGCCTGGACATTGGAGGCGTAACTGCATGAAATATCTTGCCCAGAAGAGTTATGCAAATGGTATGTTCTATATCGAAGTAAATATTTCAATTAACTCTACTTCTTGGGTATTAGATACCGGCTGTGGCTCACATCTCTGTAATGAGTTGCAGGTGATGGGAAGAAGTAGGAGGCTTAGGGAAGGTGAGACCTTCTAGAGGATGGGCAATGGAGCAAGATTTGCTGCCAAGGCCATAGGAGATGTGTACTTGCTTTTGAACAATGATTTTAAGTTAATTTTAAGAGATTTTTTGTTTGTACCTTAATTGATGAAAAACATTGTTTCCATTTCTATGCTTGATAAAGATGGATTTTCTTGTTTATTTAGCAAAGGTGTTTGCAACATTTACAAGAACGAATGTTTAATTGGTACTGGAGAACTTGAAAACGATCTCTACACCTTAAAATTGAAAGATATTCCACTAAACAATGTCCAAGCAATAACAACAACAAACAAGCGAAAACATGTAATGCTCGAGATTTTGATTCCATTAATCTGAGATTTTTGATTTCTTTGAATCGACTGGTATCGTGAGATTTCGCCGTTATGCCGTCGAAATGTACCGAGAGTGAATATTGATCTGTATGTGTACTCCTTTGAGTTAGAGGCTGATATGGTACATTGTATATATATATATGTCTTTTCAGATTGGTATTGACAGATTGGATATCGAGATTTCGACTTGGTAAAACCGAGGCTATAACAAGAAAGGTATAATTCATGTTGATTCGGGAAGATACAACTCGAGTTAGATTTGATTCGAGTTGCCCAAAATCACATACTAGATTTCTATGCCTTGCTATGCTTGTGCTTTATCTTGATTTAGTTACACGCATTGAGATAGGAGAGTCATTGGCAGATTTGCCAAACTTTCTAGATGTTCGGTGGTATCGAAGCATAGGAGAAGATCGACTCCGATTGTAGAGACTCGATACAGACACGACCGAAGTCTAGGAATAAGACGTACCGCCACCACGATTGGGAGAGTAGGTGGGAGACTTGTTACGTCTTATTCACACCGGGATCCCTAGACTTAGATATGAGTCGAGTCAAAGAATAAGAGTCGAAGAATTTTATCTGTATTCACTAATGAGTCATAATTACTGATTCATGTGTTATAATTTTGTATTTAATTTCATGACATGCATGTATACATGTTTTATACTGGGATTTGTTCTCATCGGAGTTTCCGGCAGTTGTTGCGTCTGTATGTGTGCATGACAACAGGTGGGACAGGATCAGGGTCGAGACAAAGATGAGAGATCGAGATAGTGTGGTGATTTCGGGCGTAGCAGAGGAACTAGTAGTGTTTATACTTGATATGTAATGGGTAATAAACTCTAGTTTGTACGATTTGAATGGAACAAGACGTGTATCTACTTTTGTTAAAATAAAATAAAGATGTCGTTTGTGTATGATTTATATACAATCGTTTTTTATATTAAAAGCAAAATTTTGACCCACATTTTCTAGCAAAGATCCATTTAATCCCAAAGATAATTGAGTTAGAGCTCGGGTCCCCACAACAGGTGGTATCGGAGCGATAGATCCTTTAGACTGAAATAGAATAGACTGAGCGGGGGTAGAACAAATTTTTCTTCCTTGCTCTGATTGTGCTAGCATGATTTATTGCTTTCACTATTATATGTAGTATTGCTATCTGAGTTGATTACAGCATCTATTCGCAAAGACTGAATCAGAACCGATTCTCGATCAGAGGTATATGATCAGAGGAGGACTGAGACAGATAGTATAGATTGTGTACTAATTCGTTTGATAATCAGATATGTCTCCTCGACGAGTACCGCAACCAGTAGCAGGTCGGGCACCAGAACAGGGCAGTACATCCAATGATCCGATGGATGTGACCGCTACACCGATGGAGACTTTGTTAAAGCGGTTTCAATCCTTCAAACCGCCAACACTGAAAGGTACTGAGAGTGCTATTGATTGTGAAAGTTGGTTAGATGACATCGAAATGTTATTTGAGTCCCTTGACTATACCGATGAGCGTCGAGTGAAGTTAATTGGGCATCAACTGCATGAAGTCGCAAAGAATTGGTGGTTTACCACAAAGAGAGCGTTGGAGCATCGTGGCACAGAGATCACGTGGAAAGTCTTCAAAGCAGAGTTTTATCAACGCTTCTTTCCCGTGTCATACAGAAAAGATAAAGGTGCTGAATTTGCCAATCTGGGACAGGGACAGTTGAATATCGAAGAATATGTGGCAAAGTTCTCAACATTGCTCAGATTTGCTCCTCATGTTGCAGAGAGTGACGAGGCCATTGCAGATCAGTTTATCAATGGATTGAATCCTGATATCTTTACCTTGGTGAACACCGGCAGACCGAACAACTTTGCAGATGCCTTGAACCGAGCCAAGGGAGTGGAAGCGGGTCTGATTAAGCAACGAGGACTATCGTATGCTGCTCCGGTTCCGAGACCACCACAACCTTCTTTTCAATCACCTCCCAGATTCGAGAGCGGTGGTAGTAGTAGTGACAAGAAAGATCAACTGAAAGCTCGAGGAAAACAGTTCAAGAAGTCAGGTAGCAGTTCGTCGAGCTCTAGTGGGTCACGACAGAGAGGTCCTGGCCAGAGTACAGAGTATAGAGGTGTGTATTGCAGTTCTTGTGGAGGCAGACATGCCACTGAACAGTGTCAGGGCGTGATGGGTCGTTGCAATATCTGCAGACAGCAAGGACACTTTGCCAGGGTTTGTCCACAGAAAGGGGTACATCAAGCTCAGAGTGTAGGAGCATCTGGTTCCGTAAATCACCCTGAGAGGCAAGCTTCATCCGTTCATTCCTTTCAGCCAACCCCTACACAGACCCAGCCCCAAGCCAGAGGTAGACAGATTGAAACAACCCACTCCCATGACAATAACATTTAATAAAAATAATGTACGCGGAAGCATTTCATTTAAAAGGAAAAGTACTAAATAGCATTTACATTATAACCATTTTTTTTTTAAAATCTAGCAACATTACTAGTCACAACATATTATCTATACATAATCAAAAGCCAATACAAAATTTTCCCATCATTCATTACCAAAATACATGATATTTTAAAGCTTTAAATATGTTCACTCCACCACAATTTAAAGTGACATAACCAAAAAGTCTTTCCCATGGCATTTTATATGACTTCTCCCGCTTCGAACAATCCATTTCAGTCCTTTTTATCACCTGCATCACATGACATTAAGTGGAATGAGAATAAACTCAGTAAATAGAAAGCTTTACGTAGCAATTACATACATATAGCTTTGGCTTAAAACATGGCTATGGCAATGGCGTTTTTGGTAATGACAATGAAGAATGAATCATAAGTCTCAAATCAATTTAAAGGGTATCATGTCATGAATTAAAGGAAGGAAATGACAGTGCTGTGACCTGTGACCTGTGGCAAGTATCTCTTTGATATAAATATCAAAACTGTGAGAGATACTTCATAATCATGTGATTGGCCAATGACATGCATGAATTACTATCACTCTTTGGCTTTAATCATAGAGAACTTCATTTGGGTATTTTAACAAATACTTGTTAGGCAACAATAAAGTACTAACTCCTTATCAATGAATTCAATGGTATTCTTGGCTCAATGAACAAATAACAATACATACATCAATAATCTAACAATGGAAGGAGCTAGACATCAACAAACATGACGTATATACATATATATCATGTGAACACTTGAAAGGAAGCTTCTACTTACAACCCACAATCACTTTGGTTGGTATGATGTTCTTTGAATGATTCCTACAACAATAATCACAATAATATCCATAAATCATTATCATTAATCCAAGGAATCAACAATTCAACTTAAACCTTCATCACTTCAAACCCTTCCAACTCCAAGAATAGAAATCTTACCTTGTAGCTTGAAATCTTAGTGGAAGAAGCTAAGAAATCAACTATGAGCTTGGCACTTGAAGTAGGAAAATGAAGGAGAGAAAACCTTGAAAGGAGAAGGCAAGAAACGATGGGAGAGCAGGAAGTGAGTAGAAGGGTTTAGAATCACGTTTAAAAGCCTTCAATTACACCAAAAACGTGTTTTCTATGCCATAGACACGGACCCCGTGCCCCCCTCCGTGTAGAGGTCCGTGTACACACTGGAAATCACTCATTTTTCTTGGCAGGACCCGGACCCCGTGTAGGGGTCCGTGTACAGGTCCGTGTACCCTCTGTCCAAGGGCCAAAACTGCACTTTTTCTTCCGAATTAGCAAAAGTGGTCAACATGAAAGTTGTAGCCTATGTGTTTTCTTGAATCTCCCACTGGTTTCAGGTCATTTGGAGGTCTGAGTAAAAAGTTATGCCCATTCTCCCAACATGTGTCAGTGCAGGAACAACGAAACACACGACACATTTCGGGCCACTTTTGGCTCGCCTTCCTTACTGATTTGAACAAAACTCAAAACATGAAAGTTATAGCCTTATATCTTATCTTTCTAATGGAATTAGCCTCACATCAATTGGATTAATATACAAAACATTAGACTAAAAACCACAACTACTGCCACATTTTTCATACCGTTTCTGCACTTCCATTTCCGATTTGGCTCAAGATCAACTTTCTATTTTACTAATTCATTACCATTCCCAATCACAATTATATAACATAACTCCAACAACTATTCCAATACACATAACCATAACCATTCTAATCCCATGTCAATAAACAACACCATAAAAAATAACCATTTATATAATCTCAACCATTAAATCATAAAACATGATCATGACAATACTAAACCATAGAGATTAACATGATAAAGGTTGGGATATTACAATCTCCCCTCCTTATAAAAATTTCGTCCCCGAAATTTATTTCCGTCGAATAAACTTGGATAACGATGTTTCATTTCCTCTTCCGGTTCCCATGTAGCCTCCTCGATCACTTGATTACGCCATAGAACTTTTATAAGTCCAATTTCCTTGTTCCTTAGCACTTTAACTTTGCGATCAAGAATTTGAACTGGCATTTCTTCGTAGCTTAGGTTAGGTAACATGTCTAAGGATTCATGTCGAAGGACATGAGATGGATTGGGAAGATATTTGCGTAGCATAGACACATGGAAGACATTGTGCATTCGATCCAAGTCCGGTGGCAATGCAAGACGATAGGCTCGGTCCCCAATCTTGTCGAGAATTTCAAATGGCCCAATGTATCGAGGATTTAACTTACCTTTCTTGCCAAACCGCATCACTCCCTTAAAAGGGGCTATTTTAATAAAAACATGATCACCTACCTCGAATGTCAAAGGCCGTCGACGAACATCGGCATAACTCTTCTGTCGAGACTGAGCGGTCTTCATTCGCTCTTGGATCAATGCCACAACATCCGCTGTTTGTTGAACGAATTCTGGGCCCAACATCTTTCTTTCGCCTACTTCTTCCCAATACAAAGGAGATCGGCATTTTCTTCCATATAAAGCCTCGTAGGGTGCCATTCCAATTGAAGACTGGTAGATGTTATTATACGTGAATTCAACAAGAGGCAATTTGGAATCCCAACTTTTTGAGAAATCAATTGTGCAAGCTCGTAACATATCTTCAAGAATTTGAATCACCCTTTCTGACTGTCCGTCACTCTGAGGATGATATGCTATGCTAAAAGCCAATTTGGTACCCAAAGCTCTGTGCAAGCTCTTCCAGAATTCAGAAGTAAACCTCGGGTCACAATCAGATACGATTGACACAGGGATTCCATGGAGTCTTACAATTTCAGCTACATAGACTTCAGCATATTGGTTCATTGTAAACGTCGTCTTGACAGGAAGAAAATGGGCCGATTTGGTTAACCTGTCAACAATTACCCAAATGGAGTTGTAACCCTTTGGTGTTCTTGGAAGTCCTGTTACGAAATCTATGGTAATGTGCTCCCACTTCCATTGAGGTATCGGGAGAGATAGCAAGGTCCCAGCAGGTCTTTGATGCTCAATCTTAACCTGCTGACAGATTAGACATTCAGAAATAAATAACATGATATCTTTCTTCATACCTGGCCACCAATAAAGACGTCGAAGATCTTGATACATTTTGGTACTGCCAGGATGAACTGAATAAGGCGCTGAATGAGCTTCAATAAGAACATCTTTACGAATATCATCCCCTACAGGAACACAAATTCTACCTCGAAAGGTCAACAACCCAGTACTATTCAAACCAAACTCAGAAACTCCTGTCAAATCACTTTTATTCTTCAACTCTAATAACTGAAGATCCAGTTGTTGTTCCTTTAAAATTCGATCAATCAAAGTAGAGTGAAGAACTAATGCAGATAATTGGTTTACTGTACCTGGAGATACCAGAGTTATTTCGTTCCTTTGCAGATCAAGTAACAACGGTTTCTGAATCATGGAACCCACTAAATAACTGGATTTACGGCTTAAAGCATCAGCAACCACATTAGCTTTTCCAGGATGATAGCTAATGGTGCAATCATAGTCTTTCACTAGTTCCAACCACCTCCGCTGCCTCATATTTAATTCTTTCTGTGAAAACAAATAACTCAAACTTTTGTGATCGGTAAAAATTTCACACTTCTCACCATATAAATAATGCCTCCAAATCTTTAAGGCGAAAACTACAGCCGCCAACTCCAAATCATGCGTGGGATAATTCTTCTCGTATTCTTTTAGCTGACGAGAAGCATAAGAGATCACTTTCCCACGTTGCATCAACATAGCACCTAACCCCTGCTTTGAAGCATCTGTATACACAACAAAATCCTCAGTACCACAAGGAAATACTAATACCGGGGCAGAAGTTAACTTATCTTTCAAAGTTTGGAATGCTTGTTGGCATTCTATGGTCCATTCAAACTTGATAGCTTTTCGTGTTAAGCTCGTCAATAACAAGGCTATTTTTGAAAAATCCACTATGAATCGTCTGTAATACCCTGGCAAACCAAGAAAACTCCGTACCTCGGAAACTGTCTTTGGAATGGACCGTTGATTGATAGCTTCAATCTTGGATGGATCGACTGCTATTCCCATTTTAACCCGAATCAACTCGAAACTTAACCGAATTTTTTTCCAACTTTTTACCACACCTAATAAACACTTACCATCAAGGCTCAACCCTTAAACCTTTCTGAACAGACCCTTAAGGCTACTGAAAAATTCTGCAAGTTGCCGATCAAAAATTCTAGTTGTCCCATCTTCCCTTCTTCGATCCTAGCCTACCAAGAATGGAACCAGCTACTAAATCACCTCATCTAGACCAGCCTAGGACCCCTCTGAACCAGCTTGAGCCTACGGCCACCCCTCAAGCAGCCCGCAACTTCCTTATACTCGATAGCCTTCGAAGAACACCCTCACGCGGCCAACACCCAATCCGTGAACCAACAGCTTCGAAGGCAAGACCAGCAGCGTTCATGCATTTCCAGACCAGGTTTCAGACCCACCACGAGTCTGTCCAACGTCTAGAGTCGTCCTTGTACCACCAGCCTTCGCCTACCCACCGATCTAGACAAAGAAACCAAGAAACCCCTAGCAACTACACCTCTCGGCCTTCAGTCCATTTCTACCGAACCTTACACCAGCCTCATGACTTCATTAACCTGCTCTGAACATTCCCTTAGCATCAAACAAACGGCAGCCCCCTTGGACAAATCAAGAAAACGTGAGACTTATAACAAAAAGAAGGCAATAAACCCAAGAAGATCGAAGATCTTCCATGGACTAGCTTGGATCGAAACTTTTCATGCATGAACACAAACCTCAGTAGATAAAACATATATGATGCATAAAGAATGATACAAAGCGTGCCTTTGTTGATTGAAGAGCAAGAACGAGGTGAGGGAACCCGAGAGAACTTTTTTCCTTTGCAAGTATGATTGAAAATCAAGGCCACCAGCTGGTTTTAATTCTGAAACCGAGGATAAGGGAATTTGAATAGGGATTTCTGCTGATGGGAAGGTGATAATGAGTGTAGGGTCAATATGTAATATTTAAATAGTTATCTATTAGTTTAATGAGCTCTTAATTTAAATTAAAATGAATTAAAAGATTTTTAAGTCCGATAAATTTAAAAATAGGTCCATTAAATCCAAACATACTCTCGAAAAATATTTTGTGTTGGAAAGTTTTTGAAAACATTAGCCGAACCCTCAAAAAGTCCCTCAATTCGATAAAATTTACGTACCGTTAAAAATAAAATCATGTGGTTAAAAATACCCAATAAATCCCAATTCTTGAAAAATACCTTTAAAATATCTTATATTAATTAATAAAAATTAATCGTGTAATAAAAATAATTTTCCTGAAAATTCTCCGGTCTCCGATCTTCGTTCGAGCGTGAAATGCATCTAGAAATCCTAATGCATGAACTGATAAAATTCATGAAATAAATCCCTATCATGCAATAATTATGCCTAAAATGCATGAAAATAATTAAACACAAATTAATAAAATAAACATGCATTTTATNACTCCATCTCCAGTCCGGCCTCACTTATTTAACTGAAAAGGTGACAATTAAACTACTACGTAAAATAAATAAATTTAAAGAAAAGAATTTAAATACTCATGCAATAAAAATCATTTTAATTTAAATACTAGAAATTATGCATGGCTTATACGCAGTCCAAGTCACGGGTTCTACATGTGCGGTCCGCTTAGCATCACCACTAAGCATGAACATGCCTACTTCATCACCTTTACCGCTGACTTTTCGAGGTATGGGTGTGTGTATTTGATGAAATAAAAGTCTGAAGCCTTTGAAAGGTTCAAACAATTCAGAAGTGAAGTAGAGAAACAGTTGGGACGAAGCATCAAGACACTTCGATCGGATCGAGGTGGTGAGTACTTGAGTGACAAGTTTCAAGAGTATCTTAGGGAGATGGGATTCTCTCGCAGTGGACTCCGTCCGCTACACCGCAGTTGAATGGTGTTTCGAAGCGTCGTAACCGGACTTTGATGGACATGGTTCGGTCTATGATGGGGTTCACGGAGTTGCCGCCATCCTTTTGGGGATATGCGCTTGAGACAGCGGCACTGTTGTTGAACAATGTCCATTCAAAGGCAGTTGATAAGACACATATGAGATATGGATGGGTAAGCCTCCCAAATATTCTTATCTTAGAATATGGGGGTGCCCTGCTTATGTGAAGCAGGTAGTGGGAGATAAATTGGATAGTTGATCCATTTTATGTTACTTTGTGGGATATCCAAGGAATTCAGTTGGATATTATTTCTATTATCCCCGAAAAACAAAGGTGTTTGTTTCTAGGAATGCAACCTTTTTGGAAAAAGAATTTCTATGGGATAGAAAAGGGGAGATGATAGAACTCGAAGAGGTTCGAGAGACACCCACAATTGAAGAACCCACACCCGAAGAGCCAAGAGAGGAGATACAAGCTCCCAGAAGATCCGAGAGAGTCTCGAGACCACCTATGAGGTATGGTCTGCTTCTTGAAGAGGGCCATGATGAGCCTATCCATGGATGTGATCCAAGGACCTTCAAGGAAGCGTTATCTGATGCCGATTCATCCAAGTGGCTTGAAGCAATGGAATCTGAGATGAATTCCATGCATTCGAACCAAGTGTGGAATCTTGTGGATCCACCTGAGGGAACTGTTCCCATAGGGTGTAAATAGATTTACAAGAGGAAACTTGGGGCGGATGGGAAGGTATTGACCTTCAAGGCGCGATTGGTGCCAAAAGGATATACTCAAAGACAAGGAGTTGACTTTGAGGAAACCTTTTCCCCAGTTGCAATGTTCAAGTCGATAAGGATATTGATAGCCATAGCTGCATGGTATGACTATGAGATATGGCAGATGGATGTCAAGACAGCCTTTCTTAATGGGGATATTAAGGAAGAGATTTACATGTCTCAACCTGAAGGGTTTACATCTGTGAGAAGTGAGCATATGGTATGCAAACTTCAGAGATCTATTTATGGTCTAAAGCATTCATCTAGGAGTTGGAACATCAGATTCGATAGTAAAATCAAAGAGTTTGGTTTTACTAAGAATTCTGAGGAACCCTGTATGTATAAGAAGGTCAGTGGGAGTGCTGTGACATTCCTGATACTTTATGTTGATAACATTCTACTCATTGGGAATGATGTAGGAATGTTGCAATCAACTAAAATATGGTTAGCAAGTAAGTTCTCGGTGCAGGACTTGGGTGAAGCATCTTTTGTATTGGGAATACAGATCTATAGATTTAGATCGAGAAGATTGCTTGGTCTCACCCATTCCACATACATTGATACCATCGTGAAGCGGGTTGCGATGGATGAGTCCAAGAGAGGATATCTACCAATGTGTCATGGCGTGTCCCTATCCAAGTCTATGTCTCCCAAGACCGATGCAAAGATAGCGGCGATGACAAGCATTCCTTATGCATCTGCGATTGGTAGCATCATGTATGGGATGATATCTACACGTCCTGACGTGGCTTTCGCACTAAGTGTAGTGAGCAGATATCAATCGAACCTTGGTCTTCCACACTGGAAAGCTATGAAAAACATCCTCAAGTAATTGAGAAGGACCAATAAGTTGTTCTTGGTCTATGGGGGTGGAGAACTGAAATTGGAAGGCTATACCGACTCTAGCTTCCAAAGAGATATCGATGACTCGAAGTCAACCTCCGGGTTCATATTCATGCTCAATGGTGCTGCTGTCTCTTGGAAGAGTTCCAAGCAAGAAAGTACTGTTGATTCCACCACTGAGGCCGAATACATTGCTGCATCAGCTGCAGCAAAAGAGGCTGTTTGGATAAGGAATTTTGTCCAAGAGTTGGGCGTCATTCCTAATGGAGTTGCTCCTGTCCCGGTGTTTTGTGACAACACGGGAGCCATTGCTCAAGCAAAGGAGCCAAGGTCTCATCAGAAATCCAAACACGTATTGAGATGTACCACATCCTCCGAGAGATTGTGGAAAGAGGAGAAGTGTCGATCGACAAAGTCGGCCCCGTAGATAATGTTGCTGATCCGCTAACTAAGCCTTTACCTGGACCATTATTCGACAAGCATCACGAATCGATGGGTTTGATGTTAGAGTAGGTGCACGTCGAGCCAAGTGTTGGCCGAGTGTTCACAATGAAACTCTACGTATAAACAGTCTTTATTTTAATAATATTTGAAATTATTGTTTTGGCACTTCTTTATCTGTATACCCATGCTAGTTGCATAGATAAAGTCCTTGAATATACAAATAGTAGAAAGAATATGAGATGCTCATATGATGAGTATCATGAAACTCATATTTGCAATACTGTATATTCTAAACAGTTCCTAGTCGATTCAGCCGCCGCTAAGAAGGATATAGGCCGCTCGAGTTCGAGACTAGTATCTGCGATGTGAGTACCAGGTTTCATTGGTAGTGGGCATTGTGATGTCCAAGCATGCAGATAGGTGTTCCTGGTAGAGTGCACTGAACAACCCTCCATAAAGGACTTTCCAAGTGGTTCTCACTTATCGAGTGGAAACGTCCTAGTTTATGATTGTACACCATTAGTCCTTATGACCCGTGATATGAATCCACGTACGTAAGAAAAGCAAACACGATTATTCTAGAACCGCTGATACGATCCCGCCGACGAGATCTTTGATTTGTCCCGATCTTTGAAACAAGTAATTGATAGGTGTGATAATCGCCTCTAGATCACGCGGCCTAACCTGTACACGGGGTCCGTGTTCATTATTTTCCCGGAGAGTAATTTGGCCGAGCATAGACGACCCTTACCCGAAGACCTACAGGGGTCCGTGTCCGACACGTTTGGGCGCAGATTTTTTTTCTATTTTAGAGTTTTTATTATCTTGGCAAATAGATTTCATATCTTTTTGACTTTGTATCAATATATAGACGAATTTTATTGTATGAAAACACAACATTGATAATTTTTCTTCTTTTATGAAATCTTGACATTGAGAATTCTCTCAAAAAAACAAGCTTAAGTTTCGTTATAACTTTTGCGTCGTATCAAATCAAACTTATCAAAAGATTTAACTTTTGTGGCGTTTATCAATCGAATATCACGAGAGTTGCCATGGACGGGTTCTTTGGAGGTTCTCTTGAACGCGATTGTTCCTATCTTTGATTAATTGTTGCTAGGTCGCGTGATCTAGAGGCGATTATCACACCTATCAATTACTTGTTTCACAGATCGGGACAAATCAAAGATCTCGTGGGCGGGATCGTATCAAGTGGTATCAGAGCTTTTGGTTTTTGATTCAAGTAAGCGTATCCGTTCAATTCCTAGTAGAATTTCCAATACCGATTTTCGTGTAGCGATTTCTACGTATTTGTGAATCTACTAAAAAAAAAATTCGGATTTACTGTTCACGAAAAAATATTTCGAGGTTACTGTTCATCCGCCGTATTTACTGTTCACGGCACTGTTCATTGTCGGATTTACTGTAATCGTTATCGGATTTACTGTTCACGGTACTGTTCATTGTCGGATTTACTCTTCATCGCCATCGTGTTTACTGTTCACAGTACTGTTCATCGCGATTCTATTGTAGCATACTGTTGACCCGGAGAAAAAAAATTGAATCGGGTGTTTGTTTAATTTTAGCGCTTATATTTCAGCGTTAAGTTTGTCCTTGTCATTTAGTCGCATTTTAGTCAATTTCCAAAGTTGCTTATTCTTGTGTGATCTAAGTGAGTCGAATTTCAAGCGTCACAGGATTGATCTCATGAGTTTGATACGTGGAAGCCACGAGACTTAAGCGCCCCCTTGAGAATTCTCACTTAGAGTGAAAATATTTGAGTGGAGTGAATTTTCATTGGAGTGATTTGTGAGGTTTTGTGGTGAGAAAAAAAAAAAAACGAGTCCGAGTGAATTTTCATTGGAGTGATTTGTGAGGTTTTGTGGTGAGGAAAAAAATACGAGTGCGAGTGAATTTTCATTGGAGTGACTAGTGAGAATTTGTGGTGAGGAAATTTTATTCTTTTATTGTTTTATACTAAACTTTTCTTGCAGGTATAATGGTTGACGATCGTCAATTTCAAACAATGTTAAGGGGGTTGGATAAAATGTGGGAGAAGGTGTTTAAGCCCCTTCGTGAGAAATATAGGCGGTGCGGAATGGATGATCCACGTGAAGTTGATTGGGCTAGGAGAGTGGAGCACCACGCCTGGTATCGGGTAATGATAAGAGGTGCAAATCGAGTGGTAGGCCGGGAAGTGACTCGTGGAAGGAGTTTTTGACATCCGTGCGAAGGTCGCGTGATCTAGAGGCGATTATCACACCTATCAATTACTTGTTTCAAAGATCGGGACAAATCAAAGATCTCTTGGGCGGGATCGTATCAAGTGGTATCAGAGCTTTTGGTTTTTGATTCAAGTAAGCGTATCCGTTCAATTCCTCGTAGAATTTTCAATACCGATTTTCGTGTAGCGATTTCTACGTATTTGTTGAATCTACAATAAAAAAAAATCGGATTTACTGTTCACCAAAAAATAAAAAACGAGTGCGAGTGAATTTTCATTGGAGTGATTTGTGAGGTTTTGTGGTGAGGAAAAAAAAAAGACAAGTGCGAGTGAATTTTCATTGGAGTGACTAGTGAGAATTTGTGGTGAGGAAACTTTATTCTTTTATTGTTTTATACTAACTTTTTCTTGCAGGTATAATGGTTGAGGATCGTCAATTTCAAACAATGTTAAGTTGGTTGGATAAAATGTGGGAGAAAGAGTTTAAGCCCCTTCGTGAGAAATATAGGCGGTGCGGAATGGATGATCCACGTGAAGTTGATTGGGCTAGGAGAGTCAAGGAGAGTGGAGCACCACGCCTGGTATCGGGTAATGATAGGAGGTGCAAATCGAGTGGTAGGCCGGGAAGTGACTCGTGGAAGGAGTTTTTGACATCCGCACGAAGGTCGAGTGAAGAGAAGAAGGTCAAGACTAGACCGAAGTTGGTTTTGAAGCATGGGTATCAAGGTACATCTAAAATTTCAAATGTTAGTACTTATGATATTCAATGTATTTGGTGTCTAGAGTTTGGACATGATATTAGCCAATGTCCAAATGAGGAGGTGAATGTACTGGATTCCAGAGTTGATTGTGAATCTAAGGTTGCAGTCGAGTGTGGAGTTGAAGTGAGCATTGATGTTGAACCTAAAGTGGTGGTTGAGAGAATTGAGGAGGTTGGTATTCCACTGATTTCTGACTTGATCATAGAATGTTGTGCTGTGGAGGGTGAATCCTTAGATGGTGAATTTGCTTCTAATGTGTGTGCTAAGGAGGAGAAAGAAGAAAGTAGTAATAATTTGTTGCACGCATGTTATGATTTATCATGTACCTTTCTTGATCAATCTATTTCAATTGTAATTACTGATGATCAATTGTAATTTAATTGTGAGAGTGAAAAAGAATTTAAAATGGCCGAAAGAATGAGTGATCAAAAGAGTGAGGTGGCCATAGAAAGAAAAGAAAAAGAAAATGCAAAAGAGGCCAAAAGAAGAGAAAAAGAAAATAAATTAAAGGCCCAAAAGAGTGAATATGAGCTTTATTTAATTTTGTATAAATCTCTCCAAGTACCTTTGTACAAAGATGAGCTTTATATATCTAGTGATGATATAGCCGGTTCAATCCCGAGCTGTATTAATTCTTCTTTGCAGGACTTTGGCGCCCTCATGATGAGGAGAAGAGCAAGTGTTGATGATTTTGGAAAGCCATGGGATGATCCATATGACTTCGAGAGCAATCAAGGTGAGGTAAGGTTAGTTGCCAACGCAACAATCATGAGGTATGACTTCCGTCTCGTTGTTGTATCGTTTCCCAAAACTTAGAGAATATCTTGCAAATGTGGTGGTTAAGGGGTCGGATGTAACTTTACCTTTATTCCTTGATTGTTATGAATTTGAGACCATGGATGAATTGCATTTAGCTACTATGAATTTTGATGTCTCACTATTTACTAAGTTGGTGGAGTTTGCTTGCTACAATGGTTTGTATACCTTAGACTTAGATTTTTGTGATGAGATGAGATATTACATGGATAGTACATTTAGTGTGTGCTATTTACATGATTTATGTTGGTTTGATGATGGTTTTGAGAGGTGCAAGGGTGAACATGATTATTTCTTTGTTCATGATGAATACCTGTTTAAAGAGAATAAATTTTTCATCCTACACCCATTGCATGAGTTGCTGTTTGATATTGAGGCACATGACATTTGTTTGATTGGTATCCATGAAGTAACTACAGCCATTGATAGGATGCATGAATTTTTACTATGGTTGCATATGAAGAGGTATGTTAAATGGTATAGTGAAGAGTGCATTGCCTATAGGGAGAGAGCACCGGAGCTTAATTTCTATGAGTCGCTTGAAGTATTTCTTATTCCTAGTGTGCTATGGTCGTACACATGTATGGATATTATTTTTGTGTTGACTAGGTCTAAGAAGGGGAAAAAGTAGCTCAATTGGTACCAAACTTGTGCTAAGTATCTATATGTCCAGGAGATCTTAGGTTCGAGTCTGGGGAGGTACAAACTCCAGTGCCTGGGCTGGAGGAGTCATTGAGTAATGGGCCATCGGATAACCGACTCCCGCCAGTTGGATCGGGAACAGCCCATGGGCATTACGAGGTAGGAGATAGTTCGAACCCGGGGTTGTCTAAAGTCCAAATGGAGGCGTTGTTTGGACATTTTAGTATAATGATGAAGGTAGAGTTGGAGCCATTACATGAGCAGTTGGATAGGCTTGAAGTTAGTACTAGTGGAGATAAACCTAAGCCTAAAGATTTGGGTACGATAGAAGAAGAGGAAGATTATGATTTGGGAGGAGATGAGGAGAGCCAACATGAAAATTGGGGTAGGAATGGAAGAGGTAGAGGATTTGGTAGAGGAGGGAGAGAAGCCACACGGGGTAGATACAATGACGGGAATAGGGAGGATGGTAATATAGGTAGTATTAAGATGAAGATTCCTTCGTTCCATCGGAAATCTGACCCGGAGGCATACTTAGAATGGGAAAAGAGGGTAGAGTTTGCGTTTGAATGTCACCACTACTCCGAACAAAAGAAGGTTAGGTTGGCTGTAGAACCCGTAACTTGGACTGCGTATAAGCCATGCATAATTTCTAGTATTTAAATTAAAATGATTTTTAATGCATGAGTATTTAAATTCTTTTCTTTAAATTTATTTATTTTACGTAGTAGTTTAATTGTCACCTTTTCAATTAAATAAGTGAGGCCAAACTAGAGATGGAGTATTGAGATAAGTTAATAAAGACTTATTTAAGAAGTGGTAATTTAGCATGTTAGTAAATATAATTTAAAAAGTTGGCATGCATGCAAGTTATTAAATTTCTTTGGTATTTTATTAAATTCTTTTAAAGCATAAAATGCATGTTTATTTTATTAATTTGTGTTTAATTATTTTCATGCATTTTTGGCATAATTATTGCATGATAGGGATTTATTTCATGAATTTTATTAGTTCATGCATTAGGATTTCTAGATGCATTTCACGCTCGAACGAGGATCGGAGACCGGAGAATTTTCAAGAAAATTATTTTTATTACAAGATTAAGTTTTATTAATTAATATAAGATGTTTTAAAGGTATTTTTCAAGAATTTAGATTTATTGGGTATTTTTGCCCTCATGATTTTAATTTATAACGGTGCACAAATTTTATCGAATCGAGGAACTTTTTGAGTGTTCGGCTAAAAATTTCAAAAACTTTTCAACACGAAATATTTTTCGGTGGTGTGTTTGGATTTAATGGGCCTATTTTTAAGCTTATTGGACTTAAAATTTTTTTTATTTTAATTGAGGCTCATTAGTACACAATTTAATTAACCTAAACTACACTTAGACTAAACCTAAACCTACCCTACACAAATTATTCTATACCAACCGATACCCTCTCCCTTCCCCAATAAATCCTCTCGGTTTTCAGCTCCTTTTCACAGCAAAAGCTTCGGCCATGGTTGTTCTTGAAAAATAAAATTTTACCCGGGTCTCCATTTGCTTCGTTTTGGTTCTTCCTCTCATCAAGGCACGCCAGTATTCTCCTTCTTGTATCATTCACGCCATATGTAGGTTAAATGTGTGTTATGTCATGTAAAAGCCTTCGATCTATCAGCTGCACGCAAATAATTATCATTTTGTTTCGTTTATGTATTTCCATCTTTCACCACTCACGTTTTTCTCAGTGCTTGGTGCAAGGGGCTACGGTTCTTGAGTGTCTAGAGGCTGCTGGTGGTGTTAAGTTGCTGTCATGGGATTTATAAAATTTGCTGGACGCATCCGAGTGAAGGGACGTGAGGTGGGTTCTTCGGGGGTGGCTCGATCTTTGGTGTGTCAGCGTCCAGGGTTCAACCAGCACTACAGGGACTTCTCTGAGGCTTAGACCAGACCCTGGTGGGTCCGATACAAGTCTTGGAAGGGCTCGGCTAGTGCTGGAACCGTCCCAAGCGCTGTGGATCGAGGAGGTAGAGGCTTGGCTCAGTTGAGACGTTTTGGTGTGATTAGCGGTTTGAAGGGGCTGCAGCTTGAATGGGATGATTTGCGTGGGTTCAGTAGGTTCACAGGAGTCCTAGGGTGGCTTAGGTAAGGTGGAGTTGAGGCTTGATCCGTCAGTGGTGAGCTAGGATGTGAGTTGGAGAAGAAAAGGGAATAGGGTACAAGAATGGGGGAGGGTCGAAATTTATGTCATTTTCTGGAACCATCAGCCGTGGGTTTAAGGGTCTAAAAATTAATATTTTAGGACCATTATAGTGTTTTTAAGGCATGCTAAAAAGTTGGGAAAGTTTTGGTTAAGTTTCGAGTCGATTCGGGTAAAAACCGGGACTCCGGTCCAAATTTTAAAACAATTAGGTTAAGTTATGAAATAAGCTCGAGTTTACATCTAGGGACGCTTTTAAAAATGTTTTGGGACATTTTAAGGAGTTTGGTAATCTTTGGGTCAATTTTAGAGGTCCAGGTGTGAAACGATAATTTTTTGGTTTCCAGGGGCAAAATGGTCATTTTGCACCCGGGGTGAGATTTTGGTCATGGCAGCGCCCTGAGCACAAATCATGATATTTTTAAATGTTCATGCATCATGTTTACGATTTTTTTCGCTATTATAATAATTATGGTGCATGCTTGGTTTAAAGGAATTAAGAGAGAAAAAGTAAGAAAGTGAAGAGCACTCCGTCTCCACCGCGCCGCGTCATTATTTCGTTTGTTTTCTGTCAAAACAAACCAAGGCATGTTTATATCTTCTTTCACTCTTCAATCAAGCCATATAGGTATTTTTAAATATCGCAAGTACATGATTTTAATGCAAGAAAATCGAAATTGTTCATATTCAATTATGTTATTTAATTATATTACGTGCAAAATATTCATTTTGAGATTTATGCGATATTGTTTGTGATCACTTTACTATCATGGGATTATTACTTCACCCGGTCGCCAGTTACCGGTCAGTTCAGTTTAGTACCACCCGGTCGTCAGTTACCGGTCAGTTAAGTTAAGTTCAGGGGCCACTTGCGTAGACCATAATCTCACCAAGAAAATTATTACAAGTTATTTCACTACAGGGCTCCAAGGAGCAAACATTTTCACTATGATTTTCAGTTCAGTTATGCACGTATTATAATTAATCATGACACGATATTTTACGTTATGCCTCACGACATGATATTTTCACTTGCATGCAATTTTTTATTTACTCGTTTTTTACGATATATGCATGCTGAGTCTTTAGGCTCACTAGACATGATTGTTGTAAGTACCGATGATGCAGGGACCGAGGGCGGGGACCAGTGAGTTAGCTTGGGTCGGCAGTAGTGGAACCCGAAGACCTCATGTTTTTAGCATTTACTATTTTTGACTCAAACAAATTTCTTCGTTGTTGAATTGTTTTAAATTATTATCTTGCAAACAAACATTTACTTCCGCTGCTATTTTGAATGGTTAAACTTTTATCAGTTATTTATTTATGAATGATGCATTTTAATTAATTAAAAAGAAAAATTTTAAATTTTTCGCAAATTTTCAAATACGTATTTAGAGGCCTCTGCACTTCTTTTCCATTTAATTTCATATTTGTACCTGCAAGAAAACGTTAGTAGAAAACAAAATATTTCTCACCCAAATCCTCACGGTTACTCCAAAGAAAAGTCGCTCGTCACTCCTCTCTAGTTTGTTTTTTGCTCACAACAAATACTCACCTTTCACTCCAACGAAAATTCACTCGCACTCAAGTATTTTCATTCAAATTTGATAGTATTCTCGAAGGTGTGCTCAAGCTTTGTATTTGTATATCAAACAATCAAGTTCAATTGTGAATAAATGTGATCGACTCACTTAGACTGCGTAGACAAGCAATTTGAAGGTAAATATAATTATTTTTTGACTGTGTGAGGCACTTGTATATGACTCACAAAAAGGAATAGAACAAAATACCAAAAAGAAATAATGGTGAATTTTCGGTTTTTTTTTCTGAGTACTTACTCGAAAATCCCAACAAAAAAATCACCAAAAATTTCAGAAACTGACGAAGAACGATATACTAAAAATATAGATCTGAAAAAGGAACGAAAGGATAACAGATCTGATAACAGACAAGATAATAACGTGATAAACTTACTTGAATTCAATGAACCTAAGCTCTGATACCAAATGATATGAATCCACGTACGTAAGAAAAGCAAACACGATTATTCTAGAACCGCGCCCTCAATTCAATAACGTTAAAAAGGATTCGTGTTGTGTCCCGATCTTTTGAATCAAGTGTGTGCGTGATTTTCACCTCTAAACTATGAAAAGTTTAGCAACAAATAATCACAAAGAAAACAATCGAAACTATAACGAACCTTCAAAGAACACGCCCTTGAAAATCCGCGTAAGAACGATCGACAAATGCCACAAAGTTAAAAACTTTGATAAGTTTGATTTTTGATTACAAAGCAAAAGCCTTTAAAGTTGAGAGAAAAATCTCAAAGTTTGATATTCAATCAATAATAATGTGTCTTGTCTTTTAAAATTTCGTCCAAATATGTTTTAATATAAAAAATATAACAATATCCAGTTTCCCAAAAAAATAAAACTCTAAAGAAGAAATAAAATCTCGCAAAACCGCAAAGTACACGGACCCCGTGTAGACGTCCGGAGCTAGGTTCGTGTAGGCACTGTGAGGTACACGGACCCCGTGTACAGGTCCTTGCTCGGGTCCGTGTACACTCTGGATTTCTTCATTCTCGGCTGTAATGGACACGGACCCTGTGTACAGGTCCGTGCTCGGGTTCGTGTAGGCTCTGGACTACTTGAATAATGTTCCTTTGGTTCCCGAACTCACTCCCATGCATCACGAACCCTTCGGCACTTTGTTCCTTGCGCGTAAGCCCTCCTTGATTGCTCATGACTCCCTGCAGTGCCTCCTTAAACTTCTTCAGTCGTCCTCTCGTGATCGGTCCCTCCGGCAACTCCAAAGGATCCCATGCTTTCCTTGGCGCTCGATCACCCGTGTTTGCATCAAACCGGGACAACATTGAGACTCTATGTGCTAGCATTACACTTTGACTTGTTTACCGACTCTCAAGGGGTCATCAGGTGGCAAGGTTGGGTGTTTTGTCGAAACATATAGGAGTCGATGCATTGTAGTTGGGGATTCACCACTTACCTTCGGGTATGGACATCCTATGTGTATGTAGTATGAAATCTCTGATCATAGTATGGTGGTAATTATGAAAGGGGTTTTATAGATTACACCATCGATGCAACTACAACATGGCACATAGTATCGATTCAATGAAAACTTTCGATATACCAATGGTTGTCGAATCGGTCGGGATATATGAGATGAAGGGACCGTACTGTACGCTAACCATAATAAAATGGTTTTTGCAGGCACTATCATTTGATACTTAGGGAATCATGTAAGCGATGCTGCTTGGCGTTTAACATGATTGGTTGGTACTATCAGACTTGAGTTCTGATGTTCTTGTTATCAAGGAGTTGATAATTAAGAATGGAGCAATTGGAGTATGCTCGTATAAGGACATGTTCAGTCCGAGTCACTTGGAAATGTGAACCCACGGCAAGTTGTATCAATAAACCATTGAGGGCCACACAAGTGCTAGCTTTCTAGATCCCGTTGAGAAGTAAAATAGTTCAATGTGTTGAACGGTTTATAAAGGAGTTTATAAGCATAAAGAAAAATAGAAGTATGACTTCTATAAGGAGAATATAACTTTTAATTTAAGGAAGTGTTCCTATGTTAAAAGTTGGCAAAACAAATAATGTATTTGAAAATTGTGATTTTCATAAACATTATTATGGACTAAATTAAATTAATTCAAGTGTTGAATCAATTAAACACTAGTGGGCGTATTAGAGTCCAAATAATTATATTAATTCAAGTTTTGAATTAATTAAATAACATTGAGCCGTATAGAGCCCAATTAGAAATAATTAATAAACTAGTGGGCTTGAGTAAAATCAAGTAAAGTTTAATTGGGCTCAAATTTGTTTGAGACATTTAAATTTAAGTCCATGGGTTTTTAATTGTTAAATAACCCAAATAGATTTGCATGCATGGGAGGTGAAAGGTTGGGAGACAACTTTTTGTATAACCAAGGCTTGGCATACACCTTTTTGCTTTAACTTTTTCCACAACCAAGAAAAGTCATCCTCCCTTCTCTCTCTAACCACTTTGGCCGAAAATTTGAGTCTCATTCTCTCCATTTTTTGCTCCTTCAATTGTTTCAGAAAGCTCTCACTTCTCATTGAAAAATCCTCTTATTTTTCTAGTGCAAAATAGTAGGGGATTTTCCTAGTTGGTGGTGGGCTTGATTTTTGAACAAGGAGTGTTCAAAGGGAGGCTTGTAGATTGTCATCCTTGAAGAGCTTAGTTGTTTGTCAACTAAGTTGGAGCCAAACATAAATCTTGAGAGATTGATAGGTATACATTTTAAACACCCTATGAATGTCATAGTTGTGGATTATCAAAGTGTCATGGGCCTTGAAGTTGTTGGGCCATTAGATGGCTAACATATTTGTGAAATTTAAATGGGCCAAAATGTTTTTGGTGAAAAATAATTTTTTGGGCCCTTAAGTTTAAATTTACAAAAGTTGCAAATATTTTCTCATGAAATAAATAATTGAAGTTGGACTTTAATTATTTATAGTAAATTTTGATTTACAAGAAATTCGGTTATAAATAAATTAATTGGAAAGTAGACAAAGGAGTTTGTATACTTTGTTAATTTAGATTATAATCGTGGCGGTTAGTGATTGGATCAAGATATATAATATTTAATCAATTGATTATTGTGATAATTAATTGATGGTGTATGATATGTAATATTATGCATGAAGGATGATCAAAAGCCCAAGCCCAATTTGCTAGGTGTATGCTAGGATATTTTGTCTTGAATGATTGTAATAACTATAAAATTTAAAGTGAGCTTGGTTTATGGCCCGTTCCCACCCTCATGAGATGTATCCCTATTTGCCATGGATATTTATTTTTAAATATTAGTATAGTGGAAGATCAAGATTGGAAGATGGTAGCCTTGATGATTATGAAGATCGAAGACATGTAAATATTGGAAGCTAATGTAATAATTGCATTTGCATCCCATGCATTTCTCTAGGATTGGACCTAGGCCCGTGTTTAGCTCACACGGGCCATTAGTATTGGGGCGATTGATCATCCTTGTTTATTTACTGTTTATAATATATGCATGATATTTTACAAATAATGAGTATATGCGTTATTATTATGATAATAACAAAGTTGCATGAATCCGGCAAACATACGATCAAACATGGCAAGCTTTTAAATAAAATTAAAGATGAGACCATTCAAAAATTAAAAAACCTCATTTTCAATAAGATTCAAAATTAATATCAAGCCCGAAAAGGGGAATTATAAATCTGTTTATAATTTCCATGTCTTCCATCGACAATGGGTGCATGATGAACGCTACCCATTCTCGGGGCTCGGCTCATATTATTGGGGGAGCCCTAGTGAAAGAGGATCGGTTACGGTGTTCAAATGCGCAACGGAAGTTCAAAAATATTTTATTTTCAACAAGAAAATTAGAACACCTCAATGCTATAATGTGTAGCAAATACAAAAATACAATATGTCATACATAGGGTGTTTATAGAAATATAACTATCAATCTCTTGAGATTGATGTTTGGCTCTAACTAAGTTGTAAACAACTTAGCTCTTGAGGGTAGAAAATCTACAAGCTTTCCTTGTTCTTGAGTCCTTCTTTCAAAATCAAGCCCACCACCAAACTTAAAAGATCCACCTTACACTTGCACTAGAAAATGTAGGGCATTTTTCTTTGAGAAGAGAATTATTTTTCCAACCATTGAAGAACAAGATGAGAGAAAAATTTTGAGAGAATTGCCTTCAAAATTTTCGGCCATTGCTAGTATTGTGTGTGGGAGAATGAGTTGTCTTGGTTGTGGGAAAAGCTAAAACCCTTTTTAGCATTCCAAGCCTTGGAGATTGAAAAAGTAATCTCCAACCCTTTATCTCCCATGCATGCAATGTTATTTGATTTTTAACAATTACAAATCCGTGGACTTAATTTAATTATCTCAAACATATTTGAGACTAATTAAACATTACTTGAATTTACTCAAGTCTACTAGTTAAATAATTATTCCAATTGGACTCTACAAGACCCAATGTTATTTAATTAATTCAACACTTGAATTAATTTAATTATTTGGACTCTACTAGGTCCACTAGTGTTTAATTAATTCAACACTTGAATTAATTTAATTTAGTCCATAATAATGTTTATGAAAATCACAATTTTCAAATACATTATTTATTTGGCCAACTTTTAATTTTAGGAACACATTCATAAATTAAAAGTTACATTCTCTCATAGAAGTCATACTTCTATTTTTCCTTACGCTTATAAACTCATTTATAAGCCGTTCAACACATTGAACTATTTTACTTCTCAACGGGATCTAGAAAGCTAGTACTTGTGTGGCCCTCAATGGTTCA
>NC_133312.1:12684980-12698601 GCF_012295235.1 Primulina huaijiensis
ATCCTGTCCCACCTGTGATCATGCACACATACAGACACAACCACAGCCGGATACTCCGGTGAGAACAAATCCCAGTATAAAACATGGTACACATGCATATACACAATATAAATCATGAAGCATACTATCATGAATAGAATCAATGGTAATAGGTTCCATAATCTATGAAACCAAATCAATATCAGTATGCAAATGAAATCGAAATCATATCTTGACTCAACTCGACTCTAACTCTAGGGATCCCGGTGTGAATAAGACATCACAGTCTGCCACCTACCCTCCCAATCGGGGTGACGGTACGTCTTATTCCTAGACTTCGGTCATGTCTATATCGAACGTCTACAATCAGAGTCAATTCTACTCCTATGCGTCGATATCACCGAACGTCTAGATTGGCAAGTCTGCCAGTGACTCTCCTATCTTAAATGCTTGAATATGAATCTATAAACAAAGCATCAACATATAAAAAGGTAACAATCTAGTATGTGATTTTGGGAAACTATAATCAGATCTAATTCGAGTTATATCTTCCCGAATCAACATGAATTATACCTTTCGTTGTACAGTACTTGTCGTAGCCAAAGTCTCAATGTCGAATCTGATAATATCAACTCTGAAATGGCAATGTATAGATATAATCTATCAAGACACAACTCAAAGCAAATCTTGTACAACTCATTATTCAATCTCAATACAATTCGACGGCATAACGGCGTGATTTCTCAATACCGATCAACTCAAATCGCAACATAATCCATATTACAACTCACAATCATCACAATCTATATCTCAAGATCTCAAAATCTGCATAATTTCCACCCTATACATGCTGGAATTTCATATAAATTGCATACGATATCATTTTTTCGATCCGGTATCGAATATAAGATTCCCACTATCATATCAACACATAATAGGAATCATATCACAATTTCCCCAACATCTAAACTTCAAACCATGCTGAAATGTAAAGAAACTTACATCCTTTGATAGCTCTTAAGGAGGGGAACAAGAATCTAAAATCGGATCGAAAATCGGGTGGTTGGATTCTTCACACTCAACAAGCTAATAGCAAGACCTTGGGAATTTCTTGAAGCCTCGGTTCCTTTCCTCTGCAAGTCTGAATGAAGAATGAATGGTTGAAGATATATATATCATGCATGGCAAGGGGCAAATGGCTTAATCTTTGAGGCCTTCGACCTCGGCACATGGAACTCGCGCATATGCGCGCCTCTCTGCCGCGCATGTGCGCGATACCTACGGGATTTCAACTTAGGCTAACTCGTGCATGTCCCATTCTGATCGCGACTTGATCCATCTATAAGCGCTACAAGCCATAATCATTAATCTCAGATTATCAACATAACATTCTCGGGCATTACAATTCTCCCCCTCTAAGATATGATTTCGTGCCCGAAATCTCAGGCAATAAATCAAAGCTTGTAAAGGACGCAATAAACTCAAAAGCTAAACAAATACTCACGTCATAAAAATAACTCTGGATATTTCTGTCTCATCTCTGATTCTGTCTCCCAGGTAGCTTCTTCAATGCCATGACGACTCCATTGGACTTTCACCAGCGGAATAGTCTTCGTTCTGCGCTGTTTCTCTTTTCGATCAATAATTTGAATCGGCTGCTCAACGTAACTCAAAGTTTGATCTAGTTCGGTTTCTTCAGGCTGAATGACATGAGAACTATCTGGCATATATCTACGCAACATCTATACATGGAAGACGTCATGTATCCCTAATAGAGAAGGAGGAAGAGCAAGTCTATACGCACGATCGCCAATCTTTTCAAGAATCTCGTACGGATTGACGTATCGAGGAGACAACTTCCCATGCTTGCTAAATCTGACCACTCCTTTGAAAGGAGAAATCTTTAAGAATACTCTGTCTCCCTGTTCAAACACTAACGGTCTACGTCTGATGTTTGCGTACTTCGCCTGTCTATCTTGTGCTGTCTTCATTCGCTTCTGAATTATCTTTACTTTTTCAGTCATCTCACAAATCATATCTGGCCCTAAGTCTGGTACCTCTTAGATGTCATCCCAATACAGCGGAGATCTGCACTTCTTCCCGTATAATGCCTCAAACGGTGCCATCTCAATGCTCGTTTGATAGCTGTTGTTGTACGAGAATTCACAAAGATGGAGTGAATCTTGCCAACTAGTAACAAAATCTAGTACTACAGCCCTCAGCATATCTTCTAAAGTTTGGATAGTCCGCTCTGACTGTCCGTCTGTCTGGGGATGGTAAGCAGTACTCAAGTGTAAAGTCGTACCTAGAGCCTGCTGTAGACTGTGCCAAAAGTGTGAAGTGAATCGTGGATCACGATCTGATACGATCGACTTCGGCACACCATGTAATTTGACCACTTCTCGGACATATATCTTGGCCATCTGATCATATCTGTATGTCATCTTGTACGGAATGAAGCATGCGGATTTTGTCAATCTATCTATCACAACCCAAATCGCATCGCAGCCTCGGGATGATCGTGGTAGCTTCGTGACGAAATCCATGGAAATGTGATCCCATTTCCATTCAGGAATAGCTAAACTCTGTAGTAACCCTCCGGGCTTCTTTCTTTCGGCTTTCACCTGTTGGCAATTCAAGCACTTAGACACAAACTCTGCAATATCTGTCTTCATCTGTTTCCACCAGAATTGTGTTTTCATATCATTGCACATCTTCCTGCCACCAGGATGAATACTGAACCGACTACAGTGCGCTTCTGAAAGTATCTGCTGTTTTAAATCTGAAACATCTGGTACTACAAGACGGTTATTCACATACAACACATGATCATGTACCTGATACTCAGAAATATGTCCTGATCTGACCATATCAATCGACTTCTGAACATTCTGATCGGTCCTTTGGGCCTCTTTGATGCGAACAATCAAATCGGGTTCACACTGAATAGTGGCAAGTCGCAACGGTCTACTATCTGTATCAAATGCTAATCCAGAAAAGCAACAATCTTCTATCATATTCGAAACACCTATCGTCGACAAGGATAAGGAACATACTTTTCGACTCAAGGCATCTGCTGCTGCATTCGACTTCCCTGGATAATACTTGATCTCGCAATCAAAGTCTTTCAGCAGATCAAGCCATCGTCGCTGTCTCATATTCAACTCTGACTGAGAAAACAGATACTTCATGCTTTTGTGATCAGAGTAGATCTCAAATTTCTCACCATAGAGATAGTGTCGCCATATCTTCAGTGCAAAGACGATAGCCGCCAATTCAAGATCATGAATTGGGTATCGAGTCTCGTGTGGCTTCAACTGTCTCGAAGCATAGGCAATAACATGCTGTCGCTGCATAAGAACACATCCTAACCCTCTGTGCGATGCATCACAATATACAACGAAATCACCTGTACCTGAAGGTATCGTCAACACTGGAGCACTGGTTAGTCGTCTCTTCAACTCTAAGAAACTAGACTCACAATCTTCAGACCACACAAATGGAGTATTCTTCTGTGTCAACTGGGTAATCGGTTTCGCAATACTGGAGAAATCTTTAATAAATCGTCGATAGTACCCTGCTAGACCCATGAAACTGCGTATCTCTGGCACAGAAGTCGGTCTCGGCCAACTGATCACAGCTTCAAATTTACTCGGATCAACAGAAATACCGTCTCCAGATATGATATGACCCAAGAAGACAACCTGTCTCAGCCAAAACTCACACTTTGACAGTTTAGCATACAGTTGCTCATTTCTTAACGTCTGCAACACAATTCTCAAATGCTCAGCATGATCAGTCTCATTTCTCGAGTAAACCAAAATATCATCTATGAAAACAATCACAAACTCATCCAGATACCTCTGAAAGACACGGTTCATCAATCCCATAAACACAGCTGGTGCATTCGTTAAACCAAAAGGCATGACAATAAACTCGTAATGTCCATACCTGGTTCGGAATGCTGTCTTCGGTATATCAACATCTCTAACTCTCAGCTGATGATATCAAGTTCTCAGATCGATCTTGGAATAGACAGAAGATCCCTGCAACTGATCAAATAAATCATCGATACGAGGCAATGTGTATTTGTTCTTTACCGTTGCCTTGTTCAGTTGCCGGTAATCAATACACAATCTCATTGAACCATCTTTCTTTCGCACAAATAGCACTGGAGCACCCCAAGGAGATACACTCGGTCTGTTATATCCCTTGGCTAGAAGATCTTTTAGTTGAGTTTTCAGTTCTTTCAGTTCAATAGGTGCCATTCTGTACTGAGCTCGGGATATAGGAACAGTACCTGGAATGAGATCAATGCTAATATCTACCTCTCGAGTTGGAGGTAACCCTGGAATTTCATCGGGGAATACATCGGCAAACTCACGTACCACTGGCAGATCTGCCAATGACGGGCTCGATTTCAGTAGATCTACTGAATAGACAAGGAACCTTTCTGCTCCTCTCTGTAACAACTGTGTCATCGTCAAAACAGATACTAAGGGAATCCGAGATCTGGAACCCTTTCCGTAGAATTTCCATTCGTCAGCCATTTCTGGTCTGACCCTGCCAATCTTCTGGAAACAGTCTACTGTCGCTCTATACTTGGTTAGCATGTCGATACCAATAATGCAATCAAAATCAGATAACCCAAGTACAATAAAGTCTAAATCTATCTCATGCCCATCATACTGTAGTAAACACGATCTAACAGATGTCACTGATATCAACCCTGTCCCCAAAGGAGAAGAGACAGACACTACAGTAGACAACGACTCAATAGGCAATGCATATGTCAATGCAAAACGCTCGGATAAGAATGTATGTGATGCACCTGTGTCTATCAGGACATAAGCATGATAACCGCAAATAAAACAGTTACCTGCTATAACGTCATCAGGGGCATCCTGAGCCTGCTCTTCTGTCAGTGCAAACACTCGAGTCTGCTGTCTCGACGGCTGACCCACCGTCTGGCTACCCCTAGCTCTGGGCTGCGTCGATGTAGGGGCTGGCTGGAATGAATGAACAGATGACGCCTGCCTCTCTGGCTGAGCTACAGAGCCAGATGCTCCTACACTCTGAGTCTGCTGTGCACCTCTCTGTGGACAGACCTTGGCAAAGTGGCCCTGCTGTCTGCAAATGTTGCAGCGACCCATCATGCCCTGACACTGCTCTGTGGCATGTCTACCTCCACAAGAACTACAGTAAACCCTTGTATACTCTGATCTCTGGCCCGACCCCGTTTGTCTCGGCCCACTGGAGCTCGACGAACTGCTCTCTGATTTCTTGAACTGCTTCCCCTTCGCGTTCAAACTGTCTTTCCTCCCGGTGCTGCTACCACCACTCTCGAATCTGGGAGGTGGTTGCTGATACTGACCCGAGGGTTGGGGTGGTCTAGGAGTCTGCGTGGTATAAGAAGTGCTTCGTTGCCTAAGCAACCCGGCTTCTGCTCCCTTCGCCCTGTTCAAAGCATCAGAAAAATTGTTGGGTCGTCTCGTGTTCACCAAGGTGAATATCTCCGGATTCAGGCCATGGATAAACTGATACACAACGGCCTCGTCATTCCCAGCAACGTGGGGAGCAAATCGGAGCAATGTGGAGAACTTAGCCACATATTCCTCGATGTTCAGCTGTCCCTGTCTCAGGTTGGCAAATTCAGCACCTTTGTCTTTTCGGTAGGAGACGGGAAAGAATCGCTGATAAAACTCTGTCTTGAACACCTTCCAAGTGACCTCTGTGCCGCGATGCTCCAAGGCTCTCTTCGTGGTAAACCACCAGTTTTTGGCAACTTCTTGCAGTTGATGCCCAATAAGTTTAACTCGTCGCTCGTCGGTGTAGTCAAGAGATTCAAATAACATTTCGAAGTCATCGAGCCAACTTTCACATTCAACGGAATTTTCTGTGCCCTTCAGTGTCGGTGGTCGGAACGACTGAAACCGCTTCAGCAGAGTCTCCATCGGGGTTGTAGTAACATCCATAAGGTCATTCGAAGTACTGCCCTGTTCTGGTGCCCGACCTGCTACTGGTTTCGGTACTCGTCGAGGAGGCATAATCTGATTATCAAACGGATTACTATACAGTCTATACAATCTGTCTCAGTCCTCCTCTGATCATATACCTCTGATCCAGAATCGGTTCTGATTCAGTCTTGGCAAGTTGATGTTGTAATCAACTCAGACAACAATACAACATATCATAGGAAAAGCAATAAATCATGCTAGCACAAGCAGAGCAAGCAAGACAAATTCATTCTACCCCGCTCATTCTATTCTATTTCAATCTAAAGGATCTATCTCTCTGATACCACCTGTTGGGGGGACCCGGGCTCTAACTCGATTATCTTTTGGATTAATTGGATCTTTGCTAGAAAATGTGGGTCAAAATTTTTCTTTTAACATTTATTCAAATGTATATAAACAACCACAACACATCATATAAAAATACTGTCATCTTATTCAACTCCGAATAACATTCACATGTTCGACTACAATTAACATACTAGTGTTTAGAAATTCAGTACATGTCTAGTAAGAAACCACTAGTGATCTTCTACGCCCGTAATCTCCACGCTATCTCGATCTCTCATCTTTGTCTCGACCCTGATCCTGTCTCACCTGTGATCATGCACACATACAGACACAACCACAGTCGGATACTCCGGTGAGAACAAATCCCAGTATAAAACATGGTACACATGCATATACACAATATAAATCATGAAGCATACTATCATGAATAGAATCAATGGTAATAGGTTCCATAATCTATGAAACCAGATCAATATCAGTATGCAAATGAAATCGAAATCATATCTTAACTCAACTCGACTCTAACTCTAGGGATCCCGGTGTGAATAAGACGTCACAGTCTGCCACGTACCCTCCCAATCGGGGTGACGGTACATCTTATTCCTAGACTTCGGTCATGTATGTATCGAATGTCTACAATCAGAGTCAATCCTACTCCTATGCGTCGATATCACCGAACGTCTAGATTGGCAAGTCTGCCAGTGACTCTCCTATCTTAAATGCTTGAATATGAATCTATAAACAAAGCATCAACATATAAAAAGGTAACAATCTAGTATGTGATTTTGGGAAACTCAAATCAGATCTAATTCGAGTTATATCTTCCCGAATCAACATGAATTATACCTTTCGTTGTACAGTACTTGTCGTAGCCAAAGTCTCGATGTCGAATCTGATAATATCAACTCTGAAATGGCAATGTATAGATATAATCTATCAAGACACAACTCAAAGCAAATCTTGTACAACTCATTATTCAATCTCAATACAATTCGACGGCATAACAGCGTGATTTCTCAATACCGATCAACTCAAATCGCAACATAATCCATATTACAACTCACAACCATCACAATCTATATATCAAGATCTCAAAATCTGCATAATTTCCACCTTATACATGCTGGAATTTCATATAAATTGCATACGATATCATTTTTTCGATCCGGTAGCGAATATAAGATTCCCACTATCATACCAACACATAATAGGAATCATATCACAATTTCCCCAACATCTAAACTTCAAACCATGCTGAAATGTAAAGAAACTTACATCTTTTGATAGCTCTTAAGGAGAGGAACAAGAATCTAAACTCGGATCGAAAATCGGATGGTTGGATTCTTCACACTCAACAAGCTAATAGCAAGAACTTGGGAATTTCTTGAAGCCTCGGTTCCTTTCCTCTGCAAGTCTGAATGAAGAATGAATGGTTGAAGATATATATATATCATGCATGGCAAGGGGCAAATGGCTTAATCTTTGAATTACACGTCTCGGGCATATGCGACCTCAACCGGCGCATATGCGCGAGACCTTCGGTCTCGGCATTTTGGCTGTTCTGCTGCTCGCGCATATGCGGGCACTCTTCTCGCGCATATGCGCGAGACCTACGGTCTCCGCATAAATCATCTCCAGCAACTCGCGCATATGCGCGTCGCTTCTCGCGCATATGCGCGAGGCCTTCGACCTCGGCACATGGAACTCGCGCATATGCGCGCCTCTCTGCCGCGCATGTGCGCGATACCTACGGGATTTCAACTTAGGCTAACTCGTGCATGTCCCATTCTGATCGCGACTTGATCCATCTATAAGCGCTACAAGCCATAATCATTAATCTCAGATTATCAACATAAAATTCTCGGGCATTACATCAATGAATCGATACTATATGTCATGTCGTAGTTGCATCGATGGTGTAATCTATGAAACCCCTTTCATAATTACCACCATACTCTGATCGGAGATTTCATACTACATACACATAGGATATCCATACCCGAATGTAAGTAGTGAATCCCCGACTACAATGCATCGACTCCTATATGTTTCGCCAAAACACCCAACCTTGCCACCTGATGACCCCATGAGAGTCGGTAAACAAGTCAAAGTGTAATGCTAGCACATAGAGTCTCAATGTTGTCCCGGGTCATAAGGACTAATGGTGTACAACCATAAACTAGGACGTTTCCACTCGAAAGTGAGAACCACTTGGAAAGTCTTTTATGGAGGGTTGTTCAGTGCACTCTACCAGGAGCACCTATCTGCATGCTCGGACATCACAATGTCCCCTACCAATAAAACATGGTACTCACATCGCAGATACTAGTCTCGAACTCGAGCGGCCTATATCCTTCTTAGGGGCGGCTTAATCGACTAGAAACTGTTTAGAATATATAGTATTCCAAATATGAGCATCTCATATTCCTTCTACTATTTGTATATTCAAGGGCTTTATCTATGCAACTAGCATTGATATACAGATAAAGATGTGCCAAAATAATAATTTCAAATATTTTTAAAATAAAGATTGCTTATACATAGAGTTTCACTGTGAACACTAGGCCAACACTTGGCTCGACGGGCACCTACTCTAACAATCTCCTCCTTGCACTAGAGCCAACTACCCATATGCTTCAAACCCATCGATTCGCGATGCTTCTCGAATAATGGTCCAGGTAAAGGCTTAGTTAGTGGATCAGCAACAATATCTGCGGGGCCGACTTTGTCAATCGACACTTCTCCTCTTTCCAAAATCTCTCGGAGGATGTGATACGTATTCTGATGAGACCTTGGCTCCTTCGCTTGAGCTACAGCTCCCGTGTTGTTACAAAACACCGGGACAAGAGCAACTCCATTAGGAATGACGCCCAACTCTTGGACGAAATTCCTTATTCAAACAGCCTCCTTTGCTGCATCTGATGCAGTAATGTATTCGGCCTCTGTGCTGGAATCCGCAGTATTGTCTTGCTTGGAACTCTTCCAAAAGACAGCAGCACCATTGAGCATGAATACAAACCCAGAGGTTGACTTCGAGTCATCGATATCGCTTTGGAAGCTAGAGTTGGTATAGCCTTCCAATTTCAGTTCTCCACCCCCACAGACCAAGAACAACTTATTGGTCCTTCTCAAATACTTGAGGATGTCTTTCACAGCTTTCCAGTGTTGAAGACCAGGGTTCGACTGATATCTACTCACTACACTTAGTGCGAAAGCCACGTCAGGACGTGTAGATATCATCTCATACATGATGCTACCAATCGCAGATGCATAAGGAATGCTTGTCATCGCTGCTATCTCTACATCAGTCTTGGGAGACATAGACTTGGATAGGGACACGCCATGACACATTGGTAGATGTCTTCTCTTGGACTCATCCATCGAGAACCGCTTCACGATGGTATCAATGTATGTGGACTGGGTGAAACCAAGCAATCTTCTTGATCTATCTCTATAGATCTGTATTCCCAATACAAAAGATGCTTCACCCAAGTCCTGCATCGAGAACTTACTTGCTAACCATATTTTTAGTTGATTGCAACATTCCTACATCATTCCCAATGAGTAGAATGTCATCAACATAAAGCACCAGGAATGTCACAGCACTCCCACTGACCTTCTTATACACACAGGGTTCCTCAGGATTCTTAGTAAAACCAAACTCTTTTATTGTACTATTGAATCTGAGGTTCCAACTCCTAGATGCCTGCTTTAGACAATAAATAGATATCTGAAGTTTGCATACCATATGCTCATTTCCGATTGATGTAAACCCTTCAGGTTGGGACATGTAAATCTCTTCCTTAATATCCCCATTAAGAAGAGTTGTCTTAACATCCATCTGCCATATCTCATAGTCATACCATGCAGCTATGGCTCGCAATATCCTTATAGACTTGAACATTGCAACTGGAGAAAAGGTTTCCTCAAAGTCAACTCCTTGTCTTTGACTATATCTTTTTTGCCACCAATCGTGCTTTGAAGGTCAATACCTTCCCATCCGCCCCAAGTTTCCTCTTGTAAATCCATTTACACCCTATGGGATCAATTCCCTCAGGTGGATCCACGAGATTCCATACTTGGTTCGAATGCATGGAATTCATCTCAGATTCCATTGCTTCAAGCCACTTGGATGAATCGGCATCAGATAACGCTTCCTTGAAGGTCCTTGGATCACATCCATGGATAGGCTCATCATGGCCCTCTTCAAGAAGCAGACCATACCTCATAGGTGGTCTCGAGACTTTCTCGGATCTTCTAGGAGCTTGTATCTCCTCTCTTGGCTCTTTGGGTGTGGGTTCTTCAATTGTGGGTGTCTCTCGAACCTCTTCGAGTTCTATCATCTCCTCTTTTCTATCCAATAGAAATTTCTTTTCCAAAAAGGTTGCATTCCTAGAAACAAACACCTTTGTTTCTTGGGGATGATAGAAATAGTATCCAACTGAATTCCTTGGATATCCCACAAAGTAACATAAAATGGATCGACTATCCAATTTATCTCCCACTACATGCTTCACATAAGCTGGGCACCCCCATATTCTAAGCTAAGAATATCTAGGAGGCTTACCCATCCATATCTCATATGGAGTCTGCCTTTAAATGGACATTTAGTGGAATATCTTTCAATTTTAAGTTATAGAGATCGTTTTTCAAGTTCTCCAGTACCAATCAAACATTCATTTTTGTAAATATTGCAAACACTTTTGCCAAATAAACAAGAATATCCATCTTTATCAACATAGAAATGGAAACAATGTTTTCCTTCCAAATCAGGTACAAACAAAACATCTCTTAAAAATTTAACTTAAAGTCATTGTTCAAAAGTAAACAAGCATCTCCTACGGCCTTGGCAGCAACTCTTGCTCCATTGCCCATCCTCAAGAAGGTCTCACCTTCCCTTAGTCACCTACTTCTACCCATCACCTGCAACTCCTTACAAAGATGTGAGCCACAGCCGGTATCGAATACCCAAGAAGTACAGTTAATTGAAATGTCTACTTTGATATAGAACATACGATTTCCAGAACCTTTCTGGGCAAGATATTCCCAGCAGTTACACTTCCAATGTCCAGGCTTCTTGTAGTGATGACATACAACAGCAGTCTTGTCAGCCTTAACTAGTGTGGCTGCCACAACGGTATTCGGAGATTGCCTCATCAAGGGCACGTTCTGCTTGGGACGTTGGAAAGAACGCTTCTTTCCCTGCCAATGTGGATCAATCTTCGTACCAGATGAAGAACCAACATAAAGAACCGGCTTCTCTTTCTTGATGGTGGATTCAAAGGTCACAAGTATGTTCACCAACTCCTCAAGGGTCGGCTCCATCTTGTTCATATTGAAATTCACCACAAAAAGATCAAACGAGCTAGGCAATGATAAGAGCAACACGTCGGTGGTCCACTCCGAAGGCAACATCAAATCCATGCAACGAGCTTGTCCACGAGCCCAATCATCGTTAGGCCATGCTCATGGATCGAAGCCCCATCTCGCATGCGTAAGGTGATCAGCTCCTTGACTGTAGCCTGCCTAAGAGTCCGTGTTTGCTCACCAAAGAGCTCCTTGAGGTGCAAATGAATGTCAGCAGCACTCTTTGCATCCTCAAAACACCTCTGCAGCTCATCGTTCATAGAAGCCTGCATATAACACTTGGCCTTCAAGTCATGGTCACACCAATCCTTGTAGGTCTTCAATGCCTCAGGAGTGCAGCTAGTCGGAGCCTCAACAGGGGCCGACTCAGTAAGTGTATATGCTATCCTTTCCGAATTCAAGACGATTTTCAGGTTTCTTAGCCAAGTGAGGTAATTGGGTCTAGCTAATATGTGTTTGTCGAGTATTCCAGATAGCGGATTGCGAATCGAAGACATTGTCAAATTGTACTGAAAAGTAAGAACAGATAAATGTTGATGACTGTTGTCACTTTGATTGTTGCACTCCCAAGAGCAGGTTGTCCACAAGTAGTATAATTCGGTGAGTCCGATATCGTATCCACAGGGAAGCTAAGGTAATTACAAGTCCACTACAATGTCTTTTTGTTTTGTTTTTGTTTTTGTTTCTTTTTAATTTTAATTGTTTGAATCTTTAATGGGTAAATTTTAATTGTTCAAATTTTAATTTAAGTAGTTGAGATTAAAAGATCCACTCTTGGTATTTTAATAAAGTTAACATTAACGAACAATATTGAAATCCACTTAATAAAATGGTTCCAATATATTAAATAATCATATTTATATTATGTTATAAATTATTATCTTATAAGTATATAATATATACCAAAACTTATAAATGTGGTCAAGTATTTATTGTGCTATATATATTTGTAAACACTAAATCAAGGTTCCCACTTTAAATGGTTGGTAAAACCAAACATACATTTAAATGTTATCAATAAATTAATAATATGATATATTCATATATAATAAATCAAGGAATCCAAGTTAAATGGTTGGTAAAACCAAACTAACATTTAAATGGTTCCAAGAATTTAGTGTAACATATAGCAACAATAAATCAAAACTCCCACTTATAAGTAGGGTATAAAAATGCTTAAAGAAATAAATATAACATAAACAATAAATAATGATTAAATAATATAAAACATAGATTCTTACCTTTTAATAACCTTATTATCATGCCAAGAGTTTCACCTTATCATCTCAACTTTAGGAAGTTAGCTATCCATTATTCAAAGTGTAAAACTTTGAATATGAAATTAACATGCTAATTGTATTTAAATGAAGAAATAAAGGAAAAATATAAAGAGAAATATTATGAACTCAAAGGTTTGTTCATAGAATGAGGGATATCCCAATACATTACAATACACCCCTATTTATAGCCAAATTTGGGGAGACAACCACAAATAAGATATTATTTTTTTACACATAAGTCTTCATTGGTGTTCCAAGATATTATATTATACTACACAACACTTTTGAAAATATTCTTCTCCGAATTTGCTTCTTCTCATAAAAAGAAACATGTGGATAATTGAGTTGTCTAGTTGTGGTATTTTTTTCAAACCATTTGACCAAGTAATTTGAGAGATATGGTCAAAATACTAGAGCATTGTAAAACTGCCACTCCTTTGGTAACTTTATTTGTTGCTTAATTTGATCCCAATTGTGAGAGGATTTTTATCTCATGCTTGTCAACAATATTGTAGATATTATAATCAATTTTCTACAGGTCCAAGAATCATCTTAATCCCATTTGCAATGCCAAGTTTATTCTTATTTTATCGAACCTGTAAAAAATAGTAAAAACTTGCAATTACACAACAACTTATATTTTATAAAAACAAAAACTATATATTTATATTATAAAACATTTAATTAATG
>NC_133312.1:12698701-12701776 GCF_012295235.1 Primulina huaijiensis
TCCACAGCTTTATCAAGAAATGTCAACAAACTGTCATAATAATTACTGATATTGAACAAGCCCACAGGTTNCGAATGAGCAATGATTGTGGAACTTCTCCTCCTAATCGGACCTTAGCTTCTATTACAAGACGAATATCTTCTGGAATTCTTTTTTGCATTAGCAATCTCAATCTTTCACACCTTCCTCNAGAAGAAACTTTTAATTCCTCACCAATCGTAACACCTGTAATATTTCCTTCAGCTAAAGTTGTAGGAATAATACCCAAAACCTGACTACCTCCAGAATGAGCAGATGTTGAAACAGATCCTATTAACCCAATATTACCTCCCCCATATACCAAGTGAATTTTTCTCTCAGCCAATATCTTTCNCGGGAAAATAAAAAGATTAAGGAAACCTGAAATAAAAACAAACAAAATTAAATGCAACACAAAAAAAATCAAAGATCAGAAAGGGAAATAAACTATTCTTNGGTTCCAGCCATGTTTTTTTACTTTCTTCTTTTTTTTTTCTGCGAATNTTGTCCATTCACTTTAAAAACATCACCATTTTTAGGATTTTCAATAGCCACCGCTCCATAAANAAACAGAATAAACAGTAAAAACAATAATGACACACATGCATGTAAACAGTAGTGTGATTGTGGTTCCCAATTTTCCTCNAAAACTTTTTTACCAATCTCAAAAGATTTTCTAAGAATTGTTTTATCATGAAATGATTTGATTTTTGCTTTATAAATCCTTGAATTCTCATACGCGTCATTTCTGAGTTCATCAAGTTCATTAAGTTGCAATTTACGCAATTTGTTGGGATCATCCATGCTTGAATTTAAAGTTTTAATCGCCCAATAAGCTTTATGTTCCAATTCCACAGGCAAATGAAAATGTTTTCCATAAACCAACCTATAGGGAGACATATTCAATGATGTTTTAAAAGCTGTTCGATATGCCCAAAGTGCATCATTAAGTCGCAGAGATCAATCTTTTCTATTTGAGTTAACAGTTTTTTCCAAAATTTGCTTTATCTCCCTATTAGCTAATTCAACTTGTCCATTTGTTTGAGGATGATAAGGAGTAGTTACTTTGTGAGTAATACCATATTTTTTCATTAATGAAGCAAATGGTTTATTAACAAAGTGAGTTCCCCCATCACTTATCATGGCTCGAGGAATTCCAAATCTACTAAAAATATTTTCTTTTAAAAATTTGATGACGATTTTATGATCATTTGTTCGACATGGAATTGCCTCTATCCATTTGGAAACATAATCAACTGCAACTAAAATATACAAGTATCCAAACGACGGTGGAAAAGGTCCCATAAAATCTATTCCCCAACAATCAAAGATTTCAATTTCAATAATAGGATTCAAAGGCATCATGTTTCTTTTTGAAATCGCACCCAATTTTTGACAATTTTCACAGATCTTGCAGATTTCGTGGGTGTCTTTAAACAAAGTGGGCCAATAAAATCCACACTGCAAGATTTTTGCAGCTGTTTTCTTTGAAGAAAAATGTCCTCCGCATGCTTCTGAATGACAAAATTTAATGACACTACTTACCTCATTGTCGGGTATGCAACGTCGAAAAATTTGATCCGGACAATACTTGAACAGATACGGATCATCCCAATAAAAGTTTTTTACCTCATTCAAAAATTTTCTTTTATCTTGAGAACTCCATTGCGGTGGCATTTTTCCTGTCACAAGAAAATTTACTATGTTAGCAAACCAAGGTGTAGTAGTAACTGAAAATAGATGTTCATCAGGAAAATTATCGTTAATTGGTATCATTTCACAAGATGATCCTGTTAGTAGTCTCGATAAATGATCGGCTACGACATTCTCGGTTCCTTTTTTATCTTTGATCACAATGTCAAATTCTTGGAGCAACAAAATCCATCGTATCAGTCGTGGCTTTGCATCCTGTTTGGTCAACAAATATCTAATAGCAGAATGATCAGTAAACACGATAGTTGTTGATCCAATCAAATAAGAACGAAATTTATCTAATTCAAATATTACAGCAAATAGTTCTTTTTCAATTGTGGAGTAATTCATTTGAGCATTGTTTAAAGTTCTACTTGCATAATATATCACATAAAGCTTACCGTTTCTTCTTTGACCTAATACTGCACCGACTGCATAATCACTCGCATCGCACATGATTTCAAATGGTAAAGACCAATCAGGAGGTTGCATGATAGGAGCTGATGTTAAATGTCAAATGATTTTATCAAAAGCATTTTGACATTCTTGAGTCCACTCACATGCACTGTCTTTTGTTAAGAGGTTACAAATGGGTTTAGAGATTAAACTAAAGTCCTTTTATAAACCTCCTATAAAATCCATCATGTCCCAAAAATGAGCGAATTTCTTTAATGGTTTTTGGAGGGGGTATATTGGCAATGACATCAACTTTTGCTTTATCAACTTCAATTCCATGAGATGACACGACATGTCCCAAAACAATTCCAGAAGTAATCATGTAATGACATTTTTCTCAATTTAAAATAAGACTTTTTTCCTCGCATCTTTTTAAAGCTGTTTCCAAATTTTCAAGACAATTATCAAATGTATTCCCAAAGACAGTTAAATCATCCACGAAAATTTCCAAACAATTTTCAACCATGTCGCAAAAAATGCTTAGCATACATCTTTGAAATGTTGCTGGGGCATTGCATAATCCAAATGGCATCCTTCTAAATGCAAATGTTCCAAAAGGACATGTGAATGTAGTTTTATCTTGATCTTCGAGTGCAATGGGAATTTGATAATAACCTGAATATCCATCAAGAAAACAGTAGTATGGATGACCTGCTACTCTTTCTAAAATTTGATCCAAAAATGGTAATGGAAAATGATCTTTTCTAGTGGCGTCATTTAATTTTCTATAATCAATACACATCCGCCAACTAGATGGGACTCGACTTGTTAACAATTCACCTTTTTCATTTTTTATCACTGTGATGCCAGATTTTTTCGGAACTACTTGTGTTGGGCTTACCCACTTACTATCAGAAATAGGGTAGATAATCCCAACATCAAGTAGTTTGAGAACTTCAGTTTTCACAA
>NC_133312.1:12706967-12731013 GCF_012295235.1 Primulina huaijiensis
TTTAAAAGCTCGCCATGTTTGATCGTATGTTTGCCGGATTCATGCAACTTTGTTATTATCATAATAATAACGCACATACTCATTATTTATAACATATCATGCATATATTATAAACAGTAAACAAAACAAGGATGATCAATCGCCCCAAAACTAATGGCCCGTGTGAGCTAAACACGGGCCTAGGTCCAATCCTAGGGAAATGCATGGGATGCAAATGCAACTATTACATTAGCTTCCAATATTTACATGTCTTCGATCTTCATAATCATCAAGGCCACCATCTTCCAATCTTGATTTTCCACTATACTAATATTTACAAATAAATATCCATGGCAAATAGGGATACATCTCACGGGGGTGGGAACGGGCCATAAACCAAGCTCACTTTATAAATTGATAATTATTACAATCATTCAACACAAAATATCCTAGCATACACCTAGCAAATTGGGCTTGGGCTTTTGATCATCTTTCATACATAATATCACATATCATACACCATCAATTAATTATCACAATAATTAATTGATCCAATATTATATATCTTGATTCAATCACTAACCTCCACGATTATAAACTAAATTAACAAAGTATACAAACTCCTTTGTCTACTTTCTAATTAATTTATTTATAACCGAATTTCTTGTAAATCACCATTTACTATAAATAATTAAAGTCCAATTTAAATTATTTATTTCATGAGAAAATATTTGCAACTTTTGTAAATTTAAACTTAAGGGTCCAAAAAATCATTTTTCACCAAAAACATATTGGCCCATTTAAATTTCACAAATATGTTAGTCATCCAATGGCCCAACAACTCAAGGCCCATGACACTTTGATATTTCAAAACACCTTTTGAAAACCCTAGTCGTCATTGCCGTCGACGGATTCCGGCCAACTCACAAAATTTTTTTTTTTATATTAAAAACAAGGGGCTGCCCTTGCTGCCCAAAATGGGTAGCCCCACGGGCAGCCCGAGCTGCCCGAAATGGGCAGCAACTTGCTGCCCAAAGTTGCCCAAAAAAGGGCCTTCGATTTGTTGAAAAAATCCATCTCATGCGGCTAGAAATCGACCTCAATATAATATCATGTATAAGCTACACAAAATAGTATCCATAGCTCTGATACCACTTGAAAGGGGATCGGTTACGGTGTTGAAATGCGCAACGGAAGTTAAAAAATATTTTATTTTCAAGAAAAAAATTCGAACACCTCAATGAAAATTCGAGCACCCTAAGTACTAGTGTGTAGCAAATACAAAAACACAATATGTCATACATAGGGTGTTTATAGAAATATACCTATCAATCTCTTGAGATTGATGGTTGGCTCCAACTAAGTTGTAAACAACTTAGCTCTTGAGGGTAGACAATCTACAAGCTTTCCTTGTTCTTGCGTCCTTCCTTCAAAATCAAGCCCACCACCAAACTTAAAAGATCCACCTTCCACTTGCACTAGAAAATGTAGGGCATTTTTCTTTGAGAAGAGAATTGTTTCTCCGACAATTGAAGAACAAGATGAGAGAAAATTTTCGAGAGAATTGCCTTCTAAATTTTCGGCCATTGCTAGTATTGTGTGTGGGAGAATGAGTTGTCTTGGTTGTCGAAAATGCTAAAACCCTTTTTAGCATCCCAAGCCTTGGAGATTGAAAAAGTAATCTCCAACACTTCATCTCCCATGCATGCAATGTTATTTGATTTTTAACAATTAAAAATCTATGGACTTAATTTAATTATCTCAAACATATTTGAGACTAATTAAACATTACTTGAATTTACTCAAGTCTACTAGTTAAATAATTATTCCAATTGGACTCTACAAGACCCAATGTTATTTAATTAATTCATCACTTGAATTAATTTAATTATTTGGACTCTACTAGTGTTTAATTAATTCAACAATTGAATTAATTTAATTTAGTCCATAATAATGGTTATGAAAATCACAATTTTCAAATACATTATTTATTTGGCCATCTTTTAATTTTAGGAACACTTCCACAAATTAAAAGTCACATTCCCCTTATAGAAGTCATACTTCTATTTTCCCTTACGATTATAAACTCCTTTATAAGCCGTTCAACACATTGAACTATTTTACTTCTCAATGGGATCTAGAAAGCTAGTACTTGTGTGGCCCTCAATGGTTCATTGATACAACGAGCCGTGGGTTCACATATACATGTGATTCGGACTAAACATGTCCTTATACGAGCATACCTCAATTGCTCCATTCCTAATTATCAACTCCTTGATAATAAGAACGTCAGAACTCAAGTCTGATAGTACCCAACCAATCATGTTAAACACCTAGCAGCATCACTTACATGATTCCCTAGGTATCAAATGATAGTGCCTGCAAGAACCATTCAATTATGGTTAGCGTACAGTACGGTCCCTTCATCTCATATATCCCAACCGATGCGACAACCATTGGTATATCGAGAGTTGTCAATGAATCGATACTATGTGTCATGTCGTAGTTGCATCGATGGTGTAATCTATGAAACCCCTTTCATAATTACCACCATACTCTGATCAGAGATTTCATACTACATACACATAGGATATCCATACCCGAAGGTAAGCGGTGAATCCCCGACTACAATGCATCGACTCCTATATGTTTCGCCAAAACACCCAACCTTGCCACCTGATGACCCCATGAGAGTCGGTAAACAAGTCAAAGTGTAATGCTAGCACATAGAGTCTCAATGTTGTCCCGGGTCATAAGGACTAATGGTGTACAACCATAAACTAGGACGTTTCCACTCGATAAGTGAGAACCACTTGGAAAGTCCTTTATGGAGGGTTGTTCAGTGCACTCTACCAGAAGCACCTATCTGCATGCTCGGACATCACAATGTCCCCTACCAATGAAACATGGTGCTCACATCGCAGATACTAGTCTCGAACTCGAGCGGCCTATATCCTTCTTAGCGGCGGCTGAATCGACTAGGAACTGTTTAGAATATACAGTATACCAAATATGAGTTTCATGATACTCATCATATGAGCATCTCATATTCTTTCTACTATTTTTATATTCAAGGGCTTTATCTATGCAACTAGCATGGTATACAGATAAAGATGTGCCAAAATAATAATTTCAAATATTATTAAAATAAAGATTGCTTATACATTGAGTTTCATTGTGAACACTCGGCCAACACTTGGCTCGACGGGCACCTACTCTAACACCTAGGTGCCGGAAAGTTGTGACATCCAATGACATGGTGATGTCAACTACGTGAAACTCCCATGATTTCGGTTCATATTATTGAGGGAACTCATGGAGACCGTCCATTAAGGTTCCACATCGATGGGTAAGGCTTGACACGTAAAGATGAACGACGTCATATTATTGGGTCCTAATCAAACGTGAGACAAAAGTTTACGTAGAGGGTTGCATGGTGATGCAATTTGAAACTACTTTTTAGTAATTGTGATTGGCTGATATTATTCGGATCATGATTCGCTAATTGGACCTTGCGTACCTACTGAGGAAAGGAGTTTTCCGTTTTCCCTAGAGGGTAGTGAAAGATGTCAAAACAGTGGGAGCGAAAATTTATGAAGTAAAAGTCCATACTTCATATTTTACTAAATATTTTAAAATAGTCAATAACATTTATCTGTTTTACTCTTCAGTACAAATTGTGACAATATCTTCGATTCGCAATCCGCTATCTGCAATACTCAAAAAATACATATTAACTGGACCTAATTACCTCACTTGGCTAAGAAACCTGAAAATCATCTTGAATTCGGAAAGAATAGCGTATACACTTACTGAGTCGCCCCCTGTTGAGGCTCCGACTGACTGCACTCCTGAGGAATTGCAGACTTACAAGGAATGGTGTGACCATGGCTTAAAAGCCAAAGTGTTATATGCAGGCTTCTATGAATGATGAGAAGTCTGTTCTTTATGTGGGTTCTTCATCTGGTACAGAGATTGGTCCACATGGGAAGGGAAAAAAACGTTCTTTCAAACATCCCAAGAAGAACGTGCCCTTGAAGAGGCAAGCTTCGAATCCCGTTGGGGCAGCTACACCAGTTAAAGCTGACAAGACTGTTGACATCTATCATCACTGCAAGAAGCCTGGACATTGGAGGCGTAACTGCAGGGAATATCTTGCCCGGAAAGGTTCTGGAAATGGTATGTTCTATATCAAAGTAAACATTTCAATTAACTCTACTTCTTGGGTATTAGATACCGGCTGTGGTTCACATCCCTGTAATGATTTGCAGGTGATGGGAAGAAGTAGGAGATTGAGGGAAGGTGAGACCTTCTTGAGGATGGGCAATGGAGCAAGAGTTGCTGCCAAGGCCGTAGGAGATGTTTGTTTACTTTTGAATAATGATTTTAAGTTCATTTTGAGAGATGTTTTGTTTGTACCAGATTTGGTGAAAAACATTATTTCCATTTCTATGCTAGATAAAGATGAAAATTCTTGTTTATTTAGCAAATGTGTTTGCAACATTTACAAGAATGAATGTTTAATTTGTACTGGAGAACTTGAAAACGATCTCTACACCTTAAAATTGAAAGATATTCCACTAAAAAATGTCCAAGCAATAACAACAACAAACAAGCGAAAACAAGATACTCTAAATTCGGCACAATTATGGCATGCTCGATTAGGACATATTTCCCTAAGAAAGATGAACAAGCTAGGGGGAATGAGCATGTTTGATATGTCTGATATTAATGCTCTCACGACTTGTGAATCCTGTCTAAAAGGAAAGATGACCAAAATTCCCTTTAAGGGCAATGTGAAGCAAGCCAAAGGGTTATTGGATTTGATCCATACCGATGTATGCGGTCCGCTTAGCATCACCACTAAGCATGGACATGCCTATTTCATCACCTTTACTGATGACTTTTCGAGGTATGGGTATGTGTATTTGATGAAATACAAATCTGAAGCCTTTGAAAAGTTCAAAGAATTCAGAAGTGAATTAGAGAAACAATTGGGACGAAGCATCAAGACACTTCGATCGGATCGAGGTGGTGAGTACTTGAGTGCCGAGTTCCAAGAGTATCTTAGGGAGAATGGGATTCTCTCGCAGTGAACTCCGCCCGCTACACCGCAGTTGAATGGTGTTTCGGAGCGTCGTAACCGAACTTTGATGGACATTGTTTGGTCTATGATGGGGTTCACGGAGTTGCCGCCATCCTTTTGGGGATATGCGCTTGAGACAGCGGCGCTGATGTTGAACAATGTCCATTCAAAGGCAGTTGATAAGACACCATATGAGATGTGGATGGGTAAGCCTCCCAAATATTCTTATCTTAGAATATGGGGGTGCCCTGCTTATGTGAAGCGGGTAGTGGGAGATAAATTGGATAGTCGATCTATTTTATGCTACTTTTTGGGATATCCAAGGAATTCAGTTGGATATTATTTCTCTCATCCCCAAGAAACAAATGTGTTTGTTTCTAGGAATGCAACTTTTTTGGAAAAAGAATTTCTATTGGATAGAAAAGGGAAGATGATAGAACTCGAAAAGGTTCGAGAGACACCCACAATTGAAGAACCCACACCCGAAGAGCCAAGAGAGGAGATACAAGCTCCTAGAAGATCCGAGAGAGTCTCGAGACCACCTATGAGGTATGGTCTGGTTCTTGAAGAGGGTCATGATGAGCCTATCCATGGATGTGATCCAAGGACCTTCAAGGAAGTGTTATCTGATGCCGATTCATCCAAGTGGCTTGAAGCAATGGAATCTGAGATGAATTCTATGCATTCGAACCAAGTGTGGAATCTCGTGGATCCACCTGAGGGAATTGTTCCCATAGGGTGTAAATGGATTTACAAGAGGAAACTTGGGGCGGATGGGAAGGTATTGACCTTCAAAGCGCGATTGGTGGCAAAAAGATATACTCAAAGACAAGGAGTTGACTTTGAGGAAACCTTTTCTCCAGTTGCCATGTTCAAGTCGATAAGGATATTGCTAGCCATAGCTGCATGGTATGACTATGAGATATGACAGATGGATGTCAAGACAGCCTTTCTTAATGGGGATATTAAGGATGAGATTTACATGTCTCAACCTGAAAGATTTACATCTATCGGAAGTGAGCATATGGTATGCAAACTTAAGACATCTATTTATGGTCTAAAGCAGGCATCTAGAAGTTGGAACCTCAGATTCGACAGTACAATCAAAGAGTTTGGTTTTACTAAGAACCCTGAGGAACCCTGTGTGTATAAGAAGGTCAGTGGGAGTGCTGTGACATTCCTGGTGCTTTATGTTGATGACATTCTAATCATTGGGAATGATGTCGGAATGTTGCAATCAACTAAGATATGGTTAGCGAGTAAGTTCTCGATGCAGGACTTGGGTGAAGCATCTTTTGTATTGGGAATACAGATCTATAGAGATAGATGAAAAAGATTGCTTGGTCTCACCCAGTCCACATACATTGATACCATCGTGAAGCGGTTCTCCATGGATGAGTCCAAGAGAGGACATCTACCAATGTGTCATGGTGTGTCCCTATCCAAGTCTATGTCTCCCAAGACTGATGCAGAGATGGCGGCGATGACAAGCATTCCTTATGCATCTGCGATTGGTAGCATCATGTATGGGGTGATATCTACACGTCTTGACGTGGCTTTCGCACTAAGTGTAGTGGGTAGATATAAGTCGAACCCTGATCTTTCACACTGGAAAGCTGTGAAAGACATCCTCAAGTATTTGAGAAGGACCAATAAGTTGTTCTTGGTCTATGGGGGTGGAGAACTGAAATTGGAAGGCTATACCGACTCTAGCTTCCAAAGCGATATCGATGACTCGAAGTCAACCTCTGGGTTTGTATTCATTTTCAATGGCGCTGCTGTCTGTTGGTGGAGTTCCAAGCAAGACAGTACTGCGGATTCCACCACTGAGGCCGAATACATTGCTGCATCAGCTGCAGCAAAGGAGGCTGTTTGGATAACGAATTTCGTCCAAGAGTTGGGCGTCATTCCTAATGGAGTTGCTCCTGTCCCGGTGTTTTGTGACAACACCAGAGCTATAGCTCAAGCAAAGGAACCAAGGACTCATCAGAAGTCCAAACATGTATTGAGAAAGTACCACATCCTCCGAGAGATTGTGGAAAGAGGAGAAGTGTTGATTGACAAAGTCGGCTCCGCAGATAATGTTGCTGATCCGCTAACTAAGCCTATACCTGGACCATTATTCGAGAAGCATCACGAATCGATGGGTTTGAAGCATATGAGTAGTTGGCTCTAGTGCAAATGGGAGATTGTTAGAGTAGGTGCACGTCGAGCCAAGTGTTGGCCGAGTGTTCACAATGAAACTCTATGTGTAAACAGTCTTTATTTTAATAATATTTGAAATTATTGTTTTGGCACTTCTTTATCTGTATACCCATGCTAGTTGCATAGATAAAGTTCTTGAATATACAAATAGTAGAAATAATATGCGATGCTCATATGATGAGTATCATGAAACTCATATTTGCAATACTGTATTTTCTAAACAGTTCCTAGTCGATTCAGCCGCCGCTAAGAATGATATAGGCCGCTCGAGTTCGAGACTAGTACCTGCGATGTGAGTACCATGTTTCGTTGGTAGGGGGCATTGTGATGTCCCAGCATGCAGATAGGTGCTCCTGGTAGAGTGCACTGAACAACCCTCCATAAAGGACTTTCCAAGTTATTCTCACTTATCGAGTGGAAACGTCCTAGTTTATTGTTGTACACCATTAGTCTTTATGACCCGGGAAAGTACACGAACCTCGTGTAGACATCCGGAGCTAGGTCCGTGTAGGCACTGTGAGGTACACGGACCCCGTGTACAGTTCCGTGCTCGGGTCCGTGTACACTCTGGATTTCTTCATTCTCGGCTGTAATGGACACGGACCTCGTGTACAGGTCCGTGCTCAGGTCCGTGTAGGCTCTGGACTGCTTGAATAATGTTCCTTTGGTTCCCGAACTCACTCTCATGCATCACGAACCCTTCGACAATTCGCTCCTTGCACCACGTAAGCCCTCCTTGATTGCTCATGACTCCCTGCAGTGCCTCCTTAAAATTCTTCAGTCGTCCTCTCGTGATCGGTCCTTCCGGCAACTCCAAACGATCCCATGCTTTCCTTGGCGCTCGATCACCCGTGTTTGCATCAACCCGTGACAACATTGAGACTCTATGTGCTAGCATTACACTTTGACTTGTTTACCGACTCTCAAGGGGTCATCAGGTGGCAAGGTTGGGTGTTTTGTCGAAACATATAGGAGTCGATGCATTGTAGTCGGGGATTCACCACTTACCTTCGGGTATGTATATCATATGTGTATGTAGTATGAATTCTCTGATCAGAGTATGGTGGTAATTATGAAAGGGTTTTCATAGATTACACCATCGATGCCACTACAACATGACACATAGTATCGATTCATTGACAACTCTCGATATACCAATGGTTGTCGAATAGATCGGGATATATGAGATGATGGGACCGTACTGTACGCTAACCATTATAGAATGGTTCTTGCAGGCACTAGCATTTGATACCTAGGGAATCATGTAAGCGATGCTGCTAGTCGTTTAACATGATTGGTTGGGTACTATCAGACTTGAGTTCTGACGTTCTTGTTATCAAAGAGTTGATAATTAAGAATGGAGCAATTGGGGTATGCTCGTATAAGGACATGTTCAGTCCGAATCAAATGGAGATGTAAACCCATGGCTAGTTGTATCAATGAACCATTGAGGGCCACACAAGTGCTAGCTTTCTAGATCCCGTTGAGAAGTAAAATAGTTAAATGTGTTGAACGGCTTATAAAGGAGTATATAAGCGTAAGGAAAAATAGAAGTATGATTTCTATAAGGAGAATGTAACTTTTAATTTAAGGAAGTGTTCCTATGTTAAAAGTTGGCCAAACAAATAATGTATTTGAAAATTGTGATTTTCATAAACATTATTATGGACTAGATTAAATTAATTCAAGTGTTGAATTAATTAAATAACATTGCGCCGTGTAGAGCCCAATTAGAAATAATTATTAAACTAGTGGGCTTGAGTAAAATCAAGTAAAGTTTAATTGGGCTCAAATTTGTTTGAGACATTTAAATTTAAGTCCATGGGTTTTTAATTGTTAAATAACCCAAATAGATTTGCACGCATGGGAGGTGAAAGGTTGGGAGATAACTTTTTGTATAACCAAGGTTTGGCATGCACCTTTTTGCATTAACTTTTTCCATAACCAAGAAAAGTCATCCTCCCTTCTCTCCCTAACCACTTTGGCCGAAAATTTGAGTCTCATCCTCTCCATTTTTTGCTCCTTCAATTGTTGAAGAAAGCTCTCACTTCCCATTGAAAAATCCTCTTATTTTTCTCGTGCAAAATAGGATGAGATCTTCCTAGTTTGTGGTGGGCTTGATTTTTGAACAATGAGTGTTCAAAGGATGCTTGTAGATTGTCATCCTTGAAGAGCTTAGTTGTTTATCAACTAAGTTGGAGCCAAACATCAATCTTGAGAGATTGATAGGTATACATTTTAAACACCCTATGAATGTCATAGTTGTGGTTTTTGTATTTGTTACACATAATAGTTGAGGTGTTCGAATTTTTGCTTGAAAATATTTTTGAAAACTTCCGTTGCGTATTTGAACACCCGTAACCGATCCCCTTTCATTTGAAGCATATGGGTAGTTGGCTCTAGTGCAAGTGGGATATTGTTAGAGTAGGTGCACGTCGAGCCAATTGTTGGCCGAGTGTTCACAATGAAACTCTATGTATAAACAATCTTTATTTTAATAATATTTGAAATTATTGTTTTGCCATTTTTTTATCTGTATACCCATGCTAGTTGCATAGATAAAGTCCTTGAATATACAAATAGTGGAAAGAATATGAGATGCTCATATGATGAGTATCATGAAACTCATATTTGGAATAATGTATATTCTAAACAGTTCCTAGTCGATTCAGCCGCCGCTAAGAAGGATATAGGCCACTCGAGTTCGAGACTAGTATCTGCGATGTGAATACCATGTTTCATTGGTAGGGGACATTGTGATGTCCGAGCATGCAGATAGGTGCTCCTAGTAGAGTGCACTGAACAACCCTCTATAAAGGACTTTTCAAGTGGTTCTCACTTATCGAGTGGAAACGTCCTAGTTTATGGTTGTACACCATTAGTCCTTATGACCCGGGACAACATTGAGACTCTATGTGCTAGCATTGTACTTTGACTTGTTTACCGACTCATATGGGGTCATCAGGTGGCAAGGTTGGGTGTTCTGTCGAAACATATAGGAGTCGAAGCATTGTAGTCGGGGATTCACCGCTTACCTTCAGGTATGGATATCCTATGTGTATGTAGTATGAAATCTATGATCAGAGTATGGTGGTAATTATGAAAGAGGTTTCATAGTTTACACCATCGATGCAACTACGACATGACACATAGTATCGATTCATTGACAACTCTCGGTATACCAATGGTTGTCGAATCGGTCGTGATATATGAGATGAAATGACTGTACTATACGCTAACCATAATTGAATGGTTCTTGCAGGAACTATCATTTGATACCTAGGGAATCATGTAAGCGATGCTGCTATGCGTTTAAATGATTGGTTGGATACTATCAGACTTGAGTTCTGACGTTCTCATTATCAAGGAGTTGATAAGTAAGAATGGAGCAATTGGGGTATGCTCAAATAAGGACATGTTTAGTCCGAATCACATGGAGATGTGAACCCACAGCTAGTTGTATCAATGAACCATTGAGGGTCACTTAAGTGCTAACTTTCTAGATCCCGTTGAGAAGTAAAATAGTTAAATGTGTTGAACGACTTATAAAGGAGTTTATAAGCGTAGGGAAAAATAGAAGTATGACTTCTATAAGGAGAATGTAACTTTTAATTTATGAATGTGTTCTTTAATTAAAAGTTGGCCAAACAAATAATTTATTTGAAAATTGTGATTTTCGTAAACATTATTATGGACAAAATTAAATTAATTAAACACTAGTGGACCTAGTAGAGTCCAAATAATTAAATTAATTCAAGTGTTGAATTAAGTAAATAGCATTGGGCCTTGTAGAACCCAATTGTAAATAATTATTCAACTAGTGAGCTTGAGTTAAATCAAGTAAAGTTTAAATGGTCTCAAATGTGTTTGAGATATTTAAATAAAAGTCCATAGGCTTTGTAATTGTTACAAACCCAAATAGAATGCATACATGGAAGGTGAAGGGTTGGGAGACAACTTTTTCAATATCCAAGGCATGGCATGCACATGCCTAGTCTTACTTTTTCAACAACTAAGAAAACACTCCTCCCTTCTCTACACACTCATGTTGGACGAAATTTCAAGCCTTATTTCTCTCCAATTTGGCTTCTTCAATTGTTGAAGATTCCCTACACTTCTCAAAGAAAAATCCTCTTATTTTTCTAGTGCAAAATAAGAGAGGTTCTAGCTTGTTGATGGTGGGCTTAATTTTTTAGCAAGGAGTGCTCAAAAGAAGCTTGTAGGTTGTGTCTACCATTCAAGAGCTTAGTTGTATATCAACTAAGTTGGAGCCATCGTCAATCTATTGTGATGATAGGTAATATTTCTAAACACACTATGAATGTTATTTTCGTATTTTCGTATTTGCTACACACTTAGTGTGTCAGACCCTTACTCAATACTTAGCATAATTACCATAATCAAAATAAGGTTTGAATGATATAACTATAGTATGAAGCAAATCAAACAAGAGGCATCACTTTGACCGTTTATAAAAATTTTGGCATGATGTCCCTATATTTTGTATACACCAAAAACTCAAGCAATACTATTTATACACACTTATAAACATATTCTCATATACAAACATACTTTGTATCATCATACATAACATGGAACTTGTTTCAAACCATGAATAAAATTAACTACAATACATATGCGGAAGCTATACAATAAGATATCCCGGTTCTTGTCGAGGTAAGGCACGTCACAAGCATCCATTGGCGAACCGGCATCCTACGTCTCTCCACTACCTGATCCTGTAATATATGAGCTACATGAGTTTATAAAACTCAATAAGTTGGCACTTGTACGTATCAATATGCGTAGAAGGTGTATACATATCAAGTCGTGATCAACAATGAATCTTTAAACCATGTCATATCATAACATATATTCATGTTCATTTTTGTACTTGAGCCTCATTTGTTGACCTGTACTACCGTGCTTGCTTTATTATATAGCTACTACTGTGTTGGACGTCAGGGAGCAAACTTTGGCAACCCCACGCCCCATGAACATATATTGGCCAATAGCTTTGGTGGACTTAAAACCACCCATGATGTCAACAAGCTCTATATCATGCAAAATCAGTCCTTTTCTTTTCATGTTCATGTTCATGTTCATGACATAGCACCCATCTTCAATATTCATGAGTTCCTTTCATATTTAATACATAACAATGCAATATGGTGCTATGTTTTCATCAATAAACATACTAACAATGAAACAACCCACTCCCATGACAATAACATTTAATAGAAATAACGTACGCAGAAACATTTCATTTAAAAGGGAAAGTACTAAATAGCATTTACATTATAACCATTTCTTAAAACTAGCAACATTACTAGTCACAACATATTATATATACATAATTAAAAGCCAATACAAAGTTTTCCCATAATTCATTACCAAAATACATGATATTTTAAAGCTTTACATATGTTCACTCCACCACAATTTAAAGTGATATAACCAAAAAGTATTTCCTATAGCATTTTATATGACTTCTCCCGCCTCGAACAATCCATTTCAGTCCTTTTTATCACCTGCATCACATGACATTAACTGGAATGAGAATAAACTCAGTAAATAGAAAGCTGTACGTAGCAATTACATACATATTGCTTTGGCTTAACATGGCTATGGAAATGGCGTTTAGGCAATGACAATGAAGAATGAATCATAAGTCTCAAATCAATTTAAAGGGTATCATGTCATGAATTAAAAGAAGGAAATGACAGTGCTGTGACCTGTGACCCGTGGCAAGTATCTCTTTGATATAAATATCAAAACTGTGAGAGATACTCATAATCATGTGATTGGCCAATGACATGCATGAATTACTATCATTCCTTGGCTTTAATCATATGGAACTTCATTTGGGCATTTTAACAAATACTTGGTTGGCAACAATAAAGTACTAGCTCCTTATCAATGAATTCAATGGTATTCTTGGCTTAATGAACAAATAACAATACATACATCAATAATCTAACAATGGAAGGAGCTAGACATCAATAAACATGACTTATATACATATATATCATGTGAGCACTTGAAAGGAAGCTTCTACTTACAACCCACAAGCACTTGGTTGTTATGATCACCTTGAAGGAGTTCCTATAACAAAATACATGAATTCAACTGTTAAGCCATCAACCAAACCATCAATTGCCTTCAATTCCTTAAACTCTTTATCAAATTAAGAATATAAAATTCTTACCTTGTATCTTGAAATATAGGTAGAAGATTGTTAGAGTAGGTGCCCGTCGAGCCAAGTGTTGACCGAGTGTTCACAATGAAACTCTATGTATAAGCAATCTTTATTTTAATAATATTTGAAATTATTATTTTGGCACATCTTTATCTGTTTACCCATGCTAGTTGCATAGATAAAGCCCTTGAATATAAAAATAGTAAAAAGAATATGAGATGCAAATATGATGAGTATCATGAAACTCATATTTGGAATACTGTACATTCAAAACAGTTCCTAGTCCATTCAGCCGCCGCTAAGAAGGATATAGGCCGCTCGAGTTCGAGACTAATATCTGCGATGTGAGTACCATGTTTCATTGGTAGGGAACATTGTGATGTCCGAGCATGCAGATAGGTGCTCCTGGTAGAGTGCACTGAACAACCCTCCATAAAGGACTTTTCAAGTGGTTCTCACTTATCGAGTGGAAACGTCCTAGTTTATGGTTGTACACCATTAGTCCTTATGACCCGGGACAACATTGAGACTCTATGTGCTAGCATTAAACTTTGACTTGTTTACCGACTCTCTTGGGGTCATCAAGTGGCAAGGTTGGGTGTTTTGGCGAAACATATAGGAGTCGATGCATTGTAGTCGGGGATTCACCGCTTACCTTTGGGTATGGATATCCTATGTGTATGTAGTATGAAATATCTGATCAGAGTATGGTGGTAATTATGAAAGGGGTTTCATAGATTACACCATCGATGCAACTACGACATGACACATAGTATCGATTCATTGACAACTCTCGATATACCAATGGTTGTCGAATCGGTCGGGATATATGAGTTGAAGGGACCGTACTGTACGCTAACCATAATTGAATGGTTCTTGCAGGCACTATCATTTGATACCTAGGGAATCATGTAAGCGATGCTGCTAGGCGTTTAACATGATTGGTTGGGTACTATCAGACTTGAGTTCTGACGTTCTTATTATCAAGGAGTTGATAAGTAAGAATGGAGCAATTGGGGTATGCTCGTATAAGGACATGTTTAGTCCGAATCACATGGAGATGTGAACCCACGGCTAGTTGTATCAATGAACCATTGAGGGTCACATAAGTGCTAACTTTCTAGATCCCGTTGAGAAGTAAAATAGTTAAATGTGTTGAACGACTTATAAAGGAGTTTATAAGCGTAGGGAAAAATAGAAGTATGACTTCTATAAGGAGAATGTAACTTTTAATTTATGAATGTGTTCTTAAATTAAAAGTTGGCCAAACAAATAATTTATTTGAAAATTGTGATTTTCATAAACATTATTATGGACAAAATTAAATTAATTCAAGTGTTGAATTAATTAAACACTAGTGGACCTAGTAGAGTCCAAATAATTAAATTAATTCAAGTGTTGGATTAATTAAACAACATTGGGCCTTGTAGAGTCCAATTAGAAATAATTATTAAACTAGTGGGCTTGAGTAAAATCAAGGTTTAATTGGTCTCAAATTTGTTTGAGACAATTAAATTAAAGTCCATGGGTCTTGTAATTGTTACAAGCCCAAATAGAATGTGCATGGGGAGGTGAAGAGTTAGGAGACAACTTTTTCAATGTTCAAGGCTTGGCATGCAACTTTTTGGCTTTAACTTTTTTCACAACCAAGAAAAACACTCCTCCTTCTCTCCTCCCCTCATGTTGGACGAAATTTTGAGCACAAATTCTCCCAAGTTTTGTTCTACAATAGTTGAGGAAACACTCTCTTCTCAAATGAAAAATGTTCTATTTTTTCTAGTGCAAAATTAGAGTGGATTTAGCTTGTTGGTGGAGGACCTAATTTGAAGGAAAGATTTCAAGAACAAGGAAGCTTGTAGATTGTCTTGGCATTCAAGAGCTACGGTGTTCAACATCTTAGTTGGAGCTATTACATCAATCCTTGTGATTGATAGGTACTTTCTTAACACCCTATGAATGTCATTTTGGTGTTTTTGTATTTGCTACACATAATAGAAATGAGGTGCTCGGTTTTCTTGATGAAAAACAAATTTTGAAACTTCCGTTGTGCACTTGGGCACCTTATTCGATCCCCTTTCAAGTGGTATCAAGAGCTATGGTTATTATTTTGATGTAGCAAATACATGATATTATATTGAGGTCGAATTCTAACCGCATGAGATAATTTGTTGCAACGAATTCAAGGCCGGATTGGGGACGACTTTGGTCAGCAAGTTGCTGCTCATTTCGGGCAGCTTGGGCTCCCCGAGGGGCTGCCCAAAACGGGCAGCTAGGGCAGCCCCTCGGGCTGCCCGAACAGCCCCTTCAAAATAAATTTTTTTTTTGTTGGCCGGAATCCGGCGACGGCGATGATGACTAGGGTTTTCAAAAGGTATTTTGAAATATCAAAGTGTCATGGGCCTTGAGTTGTTGGGCCATTGGATGGCTAACATATTTGTGAAATTAAAATGGGCCAAAATGTTTTGGTGAAAAATGTGTTTTTGGGCCCTTAAGTTTAAAATTACAAAAGTTGCAAATATTTTCTCATGAAATAAATAATTGAAGTTGGACATTAATTATTTATAGTAAATTGTGATTTACAAGAAATTCGGTTATAAAAAAATTAATTAGAAAGTAGTCAAAGGTGTTTGTATACTTTGTTAATTTAGTTTATAATCGTGGCGGACAGTGATTGGATCAAGATATATAATATTTGATCAATTAATTATTGTGATAATTAATTAAGGGTGTATGATATGTGATATTATGCATGAAAGATGATCAAAAGCCCAAGCCCAATTTGCTAGGTGTATGCTAGGATATTTTGTGTTGAATGATTGTAATAATTATCAAATTTCAAGTGGGCTTGGTTTATGGCCCGTTCCCACCCCATGAGATGTATCTCTATTTGCCATTGATATTTATTTGAAAATATTAGTATAGTGGAAGATCAAGATTGGAAGATGGTGGCCATGATGATTATGAAGATCGAACACATGTAAATATTGGAAGCATATGTAATAGTTGCATTTGCATCCCATGCATTTCCCTAGGATTGGACCTAGGCCTGTGTTTAGCTCACACGGGCAGTTAGTTTTGGGGCGATTGATTATCCTTGTTTTGTTTACTGTTTATAATATATGCATGATATGTTATAAAAATTGAGTATTTGCGTTATTATTATGATAATAACAAAGTTGCATGAATCCGGCAAACATACGATCAAACATGACGNGGCTCATATTATTGGGGGGCCTTGGGTGCCGGAAAGCTGTGACATCCATTGATATGGTGATGTGAACTACGTGGAACTCCCATGATTTCGGCTCATATTATTGAGGGAACTCATGGCGACCGTCCATTAAGGTTCGACATCGATGGGTAAGGCTTGACACGTAAAGATGAACGACATCATATTATTGGGTCCTAATCAAACGTGAGACAAAAGTTTAAGTAGAGGGTTGCATGGAGATGCAACTCGAAACTACCTTTTAGGAATTGTGATTGGCTGATATTATACGGGATCATAATTCGCTAATTGGACCTCACGTACCTACTGAGGAAAGGAGTTTCCTGTTTTCACTAGAGGGTAGTGAAAGATGTCAAAACAGTGGGAGCGAAAATTTATAAAGTAAAAGTCCATACTTTATATCTTACCAAATATTTTAAAATAGTCATCAACATTTATCTGTTCTTATTTTTCAGTACAATTTGACAATGTCTTCGATTCGCAATCCGCTATGTGGAATACTCGACAAACACATATTAACTGGACCTAATTACCTCACTTGGCTAAGAAACCTGAAAATCGTCTTGAATTCGGAAAGGATAGCATATACACTTACTGAGTCGCCCCCTGTTGAGGCTCCGACTAGCTGCACTCCTGAGGAATTGCAAACTTACAAGGAATGGTGTGACCATGACTTGAAAGCCAGGTGTTATATGCAGGCTTCTATGAATGATGAGCTGCAGAGGCGTTTTGAGAATGCAAAGAGTGCTGCTGACATTCATTTGCACCTCAAGGAGCTCTTTGGTTAGCAAACACGGCCTCTTAGGCATGCTACCGTCAAGGAGCTAATCACTTTACGCATGCGAGATGGGGCTTCGGTCCATGAGCATGGCCTAAAGATGATTGGGCTCGTGGACAAGCTCGTTGGCATGGATTTGATTTTGCCTTCGGAGTTGACCACCGACGTGTTGTTGTTGTCATTGCCTAGCTCATTTGATCTTTTTGTGGTGAACTTCAACATGAACAAGATGGAGCCGACACTTGAGGAGTTGGTGAACATGCTTGTGACCTTTGAGTCGACCATCACGAAAGAAAAGCCGGTTCTTTTTGTGGGCTCTTCATCTGGTTCGAAGATTGGTCCATCTGGGAAGGGAAAGAAGCGTTCTTTCCAACGTCCCAAGAAGAACGTGCCCTTGATGAGGCAATCTCCGAATCCCGTTGTGGCAGCCACACCAGTTAAGGCTGACAAGACTTCTAATGTACGTCATCACTGCAAGAAGCCTGGACATTGGAAGCGTAACTGCTGGGAATATCTTGCCCAGAAGGGTTCTGGAAATGGTACGATCTATATTGAAGTAAACATTTCAATTAACTCTACTTCTTGGGTATTGGATACCGACTGTGGCTCACATCTCTGTAATGATTTACAGGTGATGAAAAGAAGTAGGAGGCTCGGGGAAGGTGAGACCTTCTTGAGGATGGGCAATGTGGCAAGAGTTGCTGCCAAGGGTTGGGAGATGTTTACTTATTGTTGAACAATAATTTTAAATTTTTAAGAGATGTTTTGTTTGTACCTGATTTGGTAGGAAAACATTATTTCCATTTCTATGTTGATAAATGTAACGACCCTTCACAGGCCAGTGGACAGCCCATACGGCCCACTGCGCCGATCGACCCAATGCTATCCCGATCTTGGGCTCCCTCAAGGGGCCTTTTCCCTCACGGGCTTTCTATTGGCGTCCTACGGGTTACTCATAGGATCTCTCCCTCCCTACCAAGGGGTTTCTTTCGCCTCCCCAGGACTCGATCTCATGACCTATAGGATTAGTACATTGATATCAAGAGTCCTGGTACCAATTGAGCTAGTAGCACAATTGGTACCAGGACTCTTTATATCAATGTACTTATCCTATAGGTCATGGGATCGAGTCCTGGGGAGGCGAAAGAAACCCCTTGGTAGGGAGGGGGATATCCTATGAGTAACCCGTACGACGCCTATGGAAAGTCCGTGAGGGAAAAGGCCCCTTTGAGGGAGCCCAAGATCGGGATAGCCTTGGGTCGATCGGGGCAGTGGGCCGTATGGGCGGTCCACTGGTACTAGACTTGTGCTGAGTATCTTTATATCTATGTGATCTCAGGTTCGAGTCTGGGAAGGCACAAGCTCCAGTGCATGGGCTGGAGAGTTCTATGAGTAACCCGTACGACGCCTATGGAAAGCCCGTGAGGTAAAAAGGCCCCTTGAGGGAGCCCAAGATCGGGATAGCCTTGGGTCGATCGGGGCAGTGGGCCGTATGGGCGGTCCACTGGGCCTGTAAAGGGTCGTTACATGCTCCCTATGAAGTTCTCGTGTATTTGAATATATCAAAATGTCGTCAATAAACACAATCACAAAAGCATCCAAATATGGCTTAAAGACACAATTCATCAAATCCATAAACACTGAAGGAGCATTAGTTAATCCAAATGACAGCACCAAAAATTCATAATGTCCATACCTCGTTCTAAAAGCAGTCTTTGGTATGTCCTCCGTTTTTACTTTCAATTGATGATATCCGAATCGAAGATCGATTTTTGAAAACACAGTGGCTCCTTGTAATTGATCAAATAGATCATCGATTCTGGGTAAAGGATATTTATTTTTAATAGTTGCCTTATTGAGTTCTCGATAATCAATGCATAATCTTAACGATCCATCCTTCTTTTTCACGAACAAAACCGGAGCTCCCCATGGCGAGGAACTAGGACGGATAAAACCTTTATCTAATAGCTCCTGCAATTGATTCTTTAGTTCTTTCATCTCAGTTGGAGCCATTCTGTACGTGGCTTTGGAAATTGGGGCTGTACCTGGACTTAAATCAATAACAAACTCTACCTCTCGATCAGGAGGTAAACCAGGCACATCATCAGCAAATACGTCAGGATATTCCCGAACCACTTCAATATTGTAACACCCTTATCCATTTAAAATAAATAAATAAATAAACTCTATAATGCGGAAGCTTTAAAATATAGACTTGGAGGAAAGTATGAGCTTTAAAAAAAATTTGGCAGAGTTTCCCCGTAAAAAAGACTTGCCACCTGTCTCAAGCAAAATATTTCAAATAATGTCAATAAGACCACATTCCATATAACAATCAAAATACTTATATTAATAACCAAAAGTAGCAAATGACATTATCAAAAACCATTACAAATCAAGTTTGAACTTCAAAATAACTTTTCCATTTTTAATACAAAATATACTTCATTATCATTTCCTCCAAGATTGGCACTAGTTCTTCTTCTTTTGTCTTGACACTCCGTCGTATCTATTCTTTGTTACCTGCATCTGCATCTCATGAACATAACTGAAATGAGTTATAAAAACTCAGCAAGTAGACCTTTAAATAACAAGTACATATACCATAGTGTAAAGAAGGAATCCATATAATTTCTTAACCACAATATGCCATCAGTCAATAAAATTCATAAATAACAATTATAAGATGGCATCTATAGAACAATTCATTCCTTTTCATTTGTATGGCATTGATAGGTCATCCGTTGATGGTATACATGTACGTCTCAATTAAAATCAGTCACAGTACATGTCATTATGTTGATCAACTTCCGTCAAGTGGGTTTAGAATTACCATAGGTAACACCACAATACCATATAACCATCAAGCCATAAAAACATTCATTGAAACATTTTATCAAACACGTGGTGTGCGTGCTAAAACCTTGGCTCCTTTACTTTGCCATTGACATCAATTCCATTTCTTTCCAATATATCAATACATACAATATACATAATCAATGAATTAAAGGAGCTAAAATCAATAAAAACTTCATTTATCATATACATAGATCATGAGATGCATTCAAATGAAAAGTCTACTTACAACCCAATACACAAGTGCTTGCTAAGTTCTTGAGGGATTCCTACAACACAATAATAATAATAATACCATCAATCATTAAATTAACAATCTTACCTCAACATTCTAACCAAATAACCCAATATTCTCTTTTCAATCACTAACCCAAGGAAACAAGCTTTCTTACCTTGCTCCTAAACTCTTGAGGAGAAGAACTTCTAATCTCCAAGCAAATATTAAGGTTTCAACCAAAGATTAATCTCTTGGAAGAAGTTGGATTGAAGATAAATGAGGAACCCTAGCTTCCAAACCGTGAGAGTAGAGAAGAAGATGAGAGAAAAATGAGTAAAAATGAATCCCCATTCGATTTTATGCCTCTCAAACTTCAAAACACGTTTTTTTTAACTTGCTGGGCGCTCGGGCGGTCACATATTACCGCCTTAGCGCCGACTTCTCGGCCAAAACACCAAATTTTCAGAGCGAGGCGCGCTCGGGCTGTCAAATATTACCGCTCGGGGGCCGCTCTGCGCACAGCCACATCAAAGATTGCTCCGGAAATGCCTCTTCCCTTAAGAATTAGGAAAAGTGGTAAACATGAAAGTTGTAGCCATATGTCTTGGATTGCATCTCCAATAAACTTAAGTCATTTGAAGGTCTAAGTAAAAAGTTATGTTCAATCTCCCAACATGTGTCAGTACAGGAACGACGATGCGCACGACAACATTCGGGCCACTTTTGACACGTCTTCCCTAATGATTTGAACAAAACTCAAAACATGAAAGTTATAGCCTTATATCTTATCTTTCTAATGAAAGTAGCCTCACATCATTTGGATCACAATACAAAACATTATGCTAAAAACCACAACTACTGCCACAGTTTCACACCGTTTCAACACTTCCATTACCTATTTAACTCAAATTCAACCTTCTATTCTACCCATCCATTATCTATTCCATTCTATAACATTAATTACCATTCTTATCATAATGTAAAACCATAAACCATCACCATAAAATACCGTAATTCATAATAAATGAAATGAACGATCGATTGTTACAAATATTCTGTAATGGCACATTACTGTCCCTATTTACATCTAATACTAAGGCCAGAAAACTAGTACATCCCTTATTCGACAATTTAATAGCTTGCAAGCAAGCAATAATGGGAGTACTTATCGATGAACCAAAACCAACAATTGCATTATTCTCATGATCAACAATTACAAACACAATCAATTACTGCACGCTACGCGGATCACCAATCCATACCCAATATAACATCAAATGCAACCATCGAAATAACAATAACATCAGCAAACAACAATCTCGTACCCATCTGTACGGGACATGCCTTTAGAATAATAGTAGGACAAATATCATCACCAGAAGGCAACATAATAGTGAAGTGCAATGGCATAACAGTAGGTTCCACAGATATAGAATGTATAAACACTTCAGACATAAAATAATGGGTTGCACCAGTGTCAATCAATGTAATTGCTTCTTTGCCATAGATTAAAATATTACCTGATATCACAGAAGAATCAGGATTAACACTTTCCTTCGTCATAGCAAAAATTCTGCCTTGGACTTTTCCTTTGCCTGAGGAGCGAGGACATTTCAGTGCCGTGTGCCCCATCTCCTTGCATCTAAAACATCGTCCACTACCCACCAAAGACTCACCCTTGTGTGGCTTTCCACACTTAGGACATATCGGTTGTTCAGTATCAGAAGAAGGCACAGGAGGTTTAGAGCGCTGCTCCATCTTACCCTTACCTTTGTGGCCACCACGAACATTTGCATTTGCACCTTGTCCGCTAGCCTGGAAAGCTTACCTTCTTAATTTCCTCTCTTTCTCAATTTCTTGTTCATCATGTTCCGCAAGCAAAGCTCGCTCCACGATATCTTGATACATGACTACCTTGGACATATGCACATCCCTTCGAATTTCTGGCTTCAACCCACGAAGGAAGTGTTCTCCTTTATCTTTATCATTATCAGCAATATAAGGAACAAAGACATATCATTCCTCAAACTTCAACGTATATTCTGTAACAAACAAAGCATCCTGCTTCAATTCCAGAAATTCCTTCACCTTCTTGGCTTTTACTTCATGTGAAAAGTATTTGGCGTAAAATTACTCTTTAAACTCGTTCCACTTAAGTTCACAAACATTGACAGTAACTTTGGTGGTTTCCCACCAAATACGAGCAGCTTTGACCAACATAAACATAGCACAACTAACGTTTTCTTGATCAGTGAACTTCAAGTAATCGAAGATGGCCTCCAATGACTTGACCCATTCAAGAGCCACTAGTGGATCAGGACCACCAATAAAATCAGGAGGGTTCATACGCCTGAAACGATCGTAAGCACCATCTTTAGAACTTTCCATTGTGCCTTGAACTCTTCCACGACCACGACCCTGAGTCGAGGTGTGCATGCTCAATAACTGTTGGATTTGCTCACCATGTACTTTTGCTTGCTCCTTCAATAACTTACTGAATTCATCTACAACCTTCACAGTCTTATCGGTCGCAGAGGTCCTATCATCCCCTTCAATATTCTTTCTTTTGGGAGGCATATTCTACACATATGCTCACTTTAACAATAGATACGGAAAAAGAATACATCAATGGCAATGAAATGGAATCAATTCTCAAAGTTAAAATCAATAGATGCATGATCGAAAACATACCGGATTGTCCTAGGTAGAAGAAGTTATATAAGGTCCAAAGAACTTTCGCTCTGATACCAATTGAAACAACCCACTCCCATGACAATCACATTTAATAGAAATAACGTACGCGGAAGCATTTCATTTAAAAGTGAAAGTTCTAAATAGCATTTACATTATAACCATTTCTTAAAACTAGCAACATTACTAGTCACAACATATTATCGATACATAATTAAAAGCCAATACAAAGTTTTCCCATCATTCATTACCAAAATACATGATATTTTAAAGCTTTACATATGTTCACTCCACCACAATTTAAAGTGACATAACCAAAAAGTCTTTCCCATAGCATTTTATATGATTTCTCCCGCCTCGAACAATCCATTTCAGTCTGTTTTATCACCTGGATCACATGACATTAACTGGAATGAGAATAAACTCAGTAAATAGAAAACTGTACGTAGCAATTACATACATATAGCTTTGGCTTAACACGGCTATGGCAATGGCGTTTTGACAATGACAATGAAGAATGAATCATAAGTCTCAAATCAATTTAAAGGGTATCATGTCATGAATTAAAGGAAGGAAATGACAGTGCTGTGACCTGTGGCAAGTATCTCTTTGATATAAATATCAAAACTGTGAAAGATACTTCATAATCATGTGATTGGCCAATGACATGTATGAATTACTATCATTCCTTGGCTTTAATTATAAGAAACTTCATTGAGGCAATACATCAAACACTTGGTAGGAACAATGAGTTACTAGCTCCTTTGTCATGGAAATGCTTGAACAATGAACATATGACAATATAT
>NC_133312.1:12734899-12754112 GCF_012295235.1 Primulina huaijiensis
TGCACTCCTGAGGAATTGCAGACTTACAAGGAATGGTGTGACCATGACTTGAAAGCCAGGTGTTATATGCTGACTTCTATGAATGATGAGCTGCAGAGGCGTTTTGAGGATGCAAAGAGTGCTGCTGACATTCATTTGCATCTCAAGGAGCTCTTTGGTGAGCAGACACGGCCTCTTAGGCATGCAACCGTCAAGGAGCTGATCACTTTGCGCATGCGAGATGGGGCCTCGGTCCATGAGCATGGCCTAAAGATGATTGGGCTCGTGGACAAGCTCGTTGGCATGGATCTGATTTTGCCTTCGGAGTTGACCACTGACGTGTTAGTCTTCTCACTGCCTAGCTCATTTGATCCTTTTGTGGTGAATTTCAACATGAACAAGCTAGAGCCGACCTTTGAGGAGTTGGTGAATATGCTTGTTACGTTTGAATTAACCATCAAGAAAGAGAAGTCGGTTCTTTATGTGGGTTCTTCATCTGGTACGAAGATTGATCCACATGGAAACAGAAAGAAGCGTTCTTTCCAACGTCCCAAGAAGAACGTGCCCTTGATGAGGAGATCTCCGAATCTCGTTGTGGCAGCCACACCAGTTAAGGCTGACAAGACTGCTAATGAATGTCATCACTGCAAGAAGCCTGGACATTGGAGGCGTAACTGCTGGGAATATCTTGTCCAGAAGGGTTCTGGAAATGGTATGTTCTTTATCGAAGTAAACATTTCAATTAACTCTACTTCTTGGGTATTAGATACCGGCTGTGGCTCACATCTCTGTAATGAGCTGCAGGTGATGGGAAGAAGTAGGAGGCTCAAGGAAGGTGAGACCTTCTTGAGGATGGGCAATGGGGCAAGTGTTGCTGCCAAGGCTTGGAAGATGTTTACTTATTGTTGAACGATAATTTTAAGTTAATTTTTAAGAGATGTTTTGTTTGTACCTGATTTGGTAAGAAAACATTGTTTCCATTTCTATGTTGATAAAGATGGATATTCTTGTTTATTTGGCAAAGGTGTTTGCAATATTTACAAGAATGAATGTTTGATTGGTACTGGTGAACTTGAAGACGATCTCTATAACTTAAAATTGAAAGATATTCCACTAAATGTCCATTTAAAGGCAGACACCATATGAGATATGGATGGGTAAGTCTCCCAAATATTCTTGTCTTAGAATATGGGGGCCCTGCTTATGTGAAGCAGGTAGTGGGAGATAAAATTGGATTGTTGATCCATTTTATGTAACTTTGTGGGATATCCAAGGAATTAAGTTGGATATTGTTTCTATCATCCCCAAGAAACAAAGGTGTTTGTTTCTAAGAATGCAACCTTTTTGGAAAAGGAATTTCTATTGGATAGAAAAGGGGAGATGATAGAACTCGAAGAGGTTCGAGAGACACCCACAATTGTAGAACCCACACCCGAAGAGCCAAGAGAGGAGATACAAGCTCCTAGAAGATACGAGAGAGTCTCGAGACCACCTATGAGGTATGGTCTGCTTCTTGAAGAGGGCCATGATGAGCCTATTCATGGATGTGATCCAAGGACCTTCAAGGAAGCGTTATCTGATGCCGATTCATCCAAGTGGCTTGAAGCAATGGAATCTGAGATGAATTCCATGCATTCGAACCAAGTGTGGGATCTTATGGATCCACCTGAGGGAACGGTTCCCATAGGGACTTGGGGCGGATGGGAAGGTATTGACCTTCAAGGAGCGATTGGTGGCAAAAGGATATACTCAAAGACAAGGAGTTGACTTTGAGGAAACCTTTTCTCCAATTGCAATGTTCAAGTCTATAAGGATATTGCTAGCCATGGCTGCATGGTATGACCATGAGATATGGCAGATGGATGTCAAGACAGTCTTTCTTAATAGGGATTTTAAGAAAGTGATTTACATGTCTCAACCTGAAAGGTTTACATCTATCGGAAGTGAGCATATGGTATGCAAACTTCAGAGATCTATTTATGGTCTAAAGCAGGCATCTAGGAGTTGGAACCTCATATTCGATAATACAATCAAAGAGTTTGGTTTTACTAAGAATCCTGAGGAACCCTGTGTGTATAAGAAGGTCAGTGGGAGTGTGGTGACATTCCTTGTGCTTTATGTTGATGACATTCTACTCATTGGGAATGATGTAGGAATGTTGCAATCAACTAAGATATGGTTAGCGAGTAAGTTCTCGATGCAGGACTTGGGTGAAGCATCTTTTGTATTGGGAATACAGATCTATAGAGATAGTTCAAGAAGATTGCTTGGTCTCACCCAGTCCACATACATGATACCATCGTGAAGCGGTTCTCGATGGATGAGTCCTAGAGAGGACATCTACCAATGTGTCATGGCGTGTCCCTATCCATGTCTATGTCTCCCAAGACTGATGCAGAGATAGCGGCGATGACGAGCATTCCTTATGCATCTGCGATTGGTAGCATCATGTATGGGATGATATCTACACGTCCTGACGTGGTTTTAGCACTAAGTGTAGTGTATAGATATCAATCGAACCCTGGTCTTCCACACTTGAAAACTGTGAAAGACATCCTCAAGTAATTGAGAAGGACCAGTAAGTTGTTATTGGTCTATGGGGTGGAGAACTGAAATTGGAAGGCTATACCGACTCTAGCTTCCAAAGCGATATCGATGACTCAAAGTCAACCTCTAGGTTCGTATTCATGCTCATTGGTGCTGCTGTCTCTTGGAAGAGTTCCAAGCGAGACAGTACTGCGGATTCCACCACTGAGGCCGAATACATTGCTGCATCGGATGCAGCAAAGGAGGCTGTTTGGATAAGGAATTTCGTCCAAGCGTTGGACGTCATTCCTAATGGAGTTGCTCCTATCCCGGTGTTTTGTGAAACACGGGAGCCATAGCTCAGGCAAAGGAGCCAAGGTCTCATCAGAAATCCAAACAAGTATTGAGAAAGTACCACATCCTCGGAGAGATTGTGGAAAGAGAAGTGTCTATCGACTAAGTCGGCTCCGCAGATAATGTTGCTGATCCACTAGCTAAGCCTTTACCTGAACCATTATTCGAGATGCATCGCGAATCAATTGGTTTGAAGTATATGGGTAGTTGGCTCTAGTGCAAGTGGGAGATTGTTAGAGTAGGTGCACGTCGAGCCAAGTGTTGGCCGAGTGTTCACAATGAAACTCTATGTATAAGCAATCTTTATTTTAATAATATTTGAAATTATTGTTTTGGCACATCTTTATCTATATACCCATGCTAGTTGCATAGATAAAGCCCTTGAATATACAAATAGTAGAAAGAATATGAGATGCTCATATGATGAGTATCATGAAACTCATATTTGGAATACTGTATATTCTAAACGGTTCCTAGTCGATTCAGCCGCCGCTAAGAAGGATATAGGCCGCTCGAGCTTGAGACTAGTATCTGCGATGTGAGTACCATGTTTCATTGGTAGGGGACATTGTGATGTCCGAGCATGCAGATAGGTGCTCCTGGTAGAGTGCACTGAACAACCCTCCATTAAAGGACTTTCCAAGTGGTTCTCACTTATCGAGTGGAAAAGTCCTAGTTTATGGTTGTACACCATTAGTCCTTATGACCCGGGACAACATTGAGACTCTATGTGCTAGAATTACACTTTGACTTGTTTACCGACTCTCATGGGGTCATCAGGTGGCAAGGTTGGGTGTTCTGTCGAAACATATAGGAGTCGATGCATTGTAGTCGGGGATTCACCGCTTACCTACGGGTATGGATATCCTATGTGTTTTTCATGTATATGTAGTTTGAAATCTCTGATCAGAGTATGGTGGTAATTATGAAAGGGGTTTCATAGATTACACCATCGATGCAACTACGACATGACACATAGTATCGATTCATTGACAACTCTCGATAAACCAATGGTTGTCGAATCGGTCGGGATATATGAGTTGAAGGGACCGTACTGTACGCTAACCATAATTGAATGGTTCTTGCAGGCACTATCATTTGATACCTAGGGAATCATGTAAGCGATGCTGCTAGGCGTTTAACATGATTGGTTGGGTACTATCAGACTTGAGTTCTGACGTTCTTATTATCAAGGAGTTGATAAATAAGAATGGAGCAATTGGGGTATGCTCATATAAGGACATGTTTAGTCCGAATCACATGGAGATGTGAACCCACGGCTAGTTGTATCAATGAACCATTGAGGGCCACACAAGTACTAGCTTTCTAGATCCCGTTGAGAAGTAAAATAGTTCAATGTGTTGAACGGCTTATAAAGGAGTTTATAAGCGTAAGGAAAATTAGAAGTATGACTTCTATAAAGGAGAAAATAGTTCAATGTGTTGAACGGCTTATAAATGAGTTTATAGGCGTAAGGAAAAATAGAAGTATGACTTCTATGAGAGAAATGTAATTTTAATTTATGAATGTGTTCTTAAATTAAAATTTGGCCAAATAAATAATGTATTTGAAAATTGTGATTTTCATAAACATTATTATGGACTAAATTAAATTAATTCAAGTGTTGAATTAATTAAACACTAGTGGACCTAGTAGAGTCCAAATAATTAAATTAATTCAAGTGTTGAATTGATTAAATCATATTGAGTCTTGTAGAGCTCAATTTAAATAAATTATTTAACTAGTGGACTTGAGTAAATTCAAGTAATGTTTAATTAGTCTCAAAAATGTTTGAGATAATTAAATTAAGTCCATGGGTTTTTAATTTGTTAAAAACCATATAATATTTGCATGTATGGGAGGTGAAAGGTTGGGAGACAACTTTTTGTATAACCAAGGCTTGGCATGCAACTTTTTTACTTTAACTTTTCCCACAACCAAAAAAATGTCTCTCCTTCTCTCCTAGCATGAATAGTGGCCGAAAATACTATTCATTCTCTCCATTTTTTTTTGTTCTTCAATGGTTGGAGAAAACACTCACTTCTCAAAGAAAAATCCTCATATTTTTCTAGTGCAAAATATGAGGGGATCTACCTAGTTGGTGGTGGGCTTAATAGTTGAGCAAGGAGTGCTCAAAGGAAGCTTGAAGATAGTTTCTACCATTGAAGAGCTAAGGTGTTTACACCTTAGTTGGAGCCATACATCAATCCTTTGAGATTGATAGGTACATTTTTCTAAACACACTATGTATAGTTTGTGTTTTTTTTTGTATTTGCTACACCAAGATATGGAGGTGGTCGAAATTTTTACATAAAAATTTGATTTTTAAACTTCCGTTGCGCTTCCGGTCACCGTAACCGATCCCCTTTCATTAAGAATATAAAATTCTTACCTTGTAGCTTGGAATATAGGTAGGAGATATAATAATTTCACTATAAGAACCCTTGAATTTGAAGTAGAGATTGAAGGGAAGAAAACCTTGAAAGGAGAAGGCAAGGAACGATGGGAGAAGGAAAAGAACAGAATGAATTGGGTAGAAACATCTATACTAACCTATAAATAAGCCTTCAAAATACACCAAAAACGTGCTTTCTATGCCATAGACACGGACCCCGTGCCCCCCTCCGTGTAGAGGTCCGTGTTCACACTGGAAATCACTCATTTTTCTTGGAAAGACCCGGACCCCGTGTAGGGGTCCGTGTACAGGTCCGTGTACCCTCTGTCCAAGGGCCAAAACTGCACTTTTTATTCCGAATTAACAAAAGTGTAAACATGAAAGTTGTAGCCCTATGTGTTTTCTTGCATCTCTAATTGACCTCTTGTCATTTGAAGGTCTGAGTAAAAAGTTATGCTCATTCTCCCAACATGTGTCAGTACAGGAACAACGAAACACACTGTAACGACCCATTACAGGCCCAGTGGACTGCCCATACGGCCCACTGCCCCAATCGACCCAAGGCTATCCCGATCTTGGGCTCTGCTCTATGGGCCTTGGCCCATCTATGGAACTCTTCCCTCTTGGGCTTTCCATAGGCGTCGTATGGGTTACTCATAGAACTCTCCAGCCCATGCACTGGAGTCTGTGCCTTCTCAGGATCGAACCTAAGACCACATGGATATATAGGTACTTAGCACAATCCTGGTACCAATTGAGCTAGTAGCTCAATTGGTACCAGGACTCTGGCTATCAATGTACTAATCCTATAGGTCATGGGAGCGAGTCCTGGGGTGGCGACAGAAACCCCTTGGTAGGGAGGGGGAGATCCTATGAGTAACCCGTACGACGCCTATGGAAAGCCCAAGAGGGAAGAGTTCCATAGTTGGGCCAAGGCCCATAGAGCAGAGCCTAAGATCGGGATAGCCTTGGGTCGATCGGGGCAGTGGGCCGGATGGGCGGTCCACTGGGCCTGTAAAGGGTCGTTACTATCTCAATTGGTACCAGGACTCTGGATATCAATGTACTAATCCTATAGGTCATGGGATCGAGTCCTGGGGAGGCGAAAGAAACCCCTTGGTAGGGAGGGGGAGATCCTATGAGTAACCCGTACGACGCCTGTAGAAATCCCGTGAGGGAAAAGGCCCCTTGAGGGAGCCTAAGATCGGGATAGCCTTGGGTCGATCGGGGCAGTGGGCCGTATGGGCGGTCCACTGGTCCTGTAAAGGGTCGTTACAATAAAATGCGTAGCTCAATTGGTACCAGGACTCTTGATATCAATGTACTAATCTTATAGGTCATGGGATCGAGTCTTGGGGAGGCGAAAGAAACCCCTTGGTAGGGAGGGGGAGATCCTATGAGTAACCCGTATGACGCCTATGGAAAGCCCGTGAGGGAAAAGGCCCCTTGAGGGAGCCCAAGATCGGGATAGCCTTGGGTCGATAGGGGTAGTGGGCCGTATGGGCGGTCCACTGGGCCTGTAAAGGGTTGTTACAATAAAAGGCGCCTTTTATTGTAACGACCCTTTACAGGCCCAGTGGGCCGCCCATACCGCCCACTGCCCCGATAGACCCAAGACTATCCCGATCTTGGGCTCCCTCAAGGGGCCTTTTCCCTCACGGGCTTTCCATAGGCGTCGTACGGGTTACTCATAGAACTCTCCAGCCCATGCACTGGAGCTTGTGCCTTCCCAGACTCGAACCTGAGATCACATGGATATATAGATACTCAGCACAAGTCTGGTACCAATTGAGCTACAGCTCAATTGGTACCAGACTCTTGATATCAATGTACTAATCCTATAGGTCATGGGATCGAGTCTTGGGGAGGCGAAAGAAACCCATTGGTAGGGAGGGGGAGATCCTTTGAGTAACTCGTACGACGCCTATGGAAAGCCCGTGAGGGAAAAGGCCCCTTGAGGGAGCCCAAGATCGGGATAGCCTTGTTTCGATCGGGGCAATGGGCCGTATGGGCGGTCCACTGGGCCTGTAAATGGTCGTTACAATAAAAGGCACCTTTTATTGTAACGACCATTTACAGGCCCAATGGACCGTCCATACGGCCCACTGCCTCGATCGACCCAAGACTATCCCGATCTTGGGCTCCCTCAAGGGGCCTTTTCCCTCACGGGCTTTCCATAGGCGTCGTACGGGTTACTCATAGGATCTCCCTTCCCTACCAAGGGGTTTTTTTCGCCTCCCTAGGACTCGATCCCATGACCTATGGAAAGCCCGTGAGCGAAAAGGCCCCTTGAGGGAGCCCAAGATCGGGATAGCCTTGGGTCGATCGGGGCAGTAGGCCGTATGGGCGGTCCACTGGGCTTGTAAAGGGTCGTTACAATAAAGATGGATATTCTTGTTTATTTGGCAAATGTGTTTGCAATATTTACAAGAATGAATGTTTGATTGGTACTGGAGAACTTGAAAACGATCTCTATAACTTAAAATTGAAAGATATTCCACTAAATGTCCATTTAAAGGCAGACACCATATGAGATATGGATGGGTAAGTCTCCCAAATATTCTTATCTTAGAATATGGGGGCCCTGCTTATGTGAAGCAGGTAGTGGGAGATAAAATTGGATTGTTGATCCATTTTATGTAACTTTGTGGGATATCCAAGGAATTAAGTTGGATATTGTTTTTATCATCCCCAAGAAACAAAGGTGTTTGTTTCTAGGAATGCAACCTTTTTGAAAAAGAAATTTCTATTGGATAGAAAAGGGGAGATGATAGAACTCGAAGAGGTTCGAGAGACACCCACAATTGTAGAACCACACCCGAAGAGCCAAGAGAGGAGATACAAGCTCCTAGAAGATCCGAGAGAGTCTCGAGACCACCTATGAGGTATGGTCTGCTTCTTGAAGAGGGCCATGATGAGCCTATCCATGGATGTGATCCAAGGACCTTCAAGGAAGCGTCATCTGATGCCGATTCATCCAAATGGCTTGAAGCTATGGAATCTGAGATGAATTCCATGCATTCGAACCAAGTGTGGAATCTCGTGGATCCACCTGAGGGAATTGTTCCCATAGGGTGTAAATGGATTTACAAGAGGAAACTTGGGGCGGATGGAAAGATATTGACCTTCAAAGCGCGATTGGTGGCAAAAAGATATACTCAAAGACAAGGAGTTGACTTTGAGGAAACCTTTTCTCCAGTTGCAATGTTCAAGTCGATAAGGATATTGCTAGCCATAGCTGCATGGTATGACTATGAGATATGGCAGATGGATGTCAAGACAGCCTTTCTTAATGGGGATATTAAGGAAGAGATTTACATGTCTCAACCTGAAGGGTTTACATCTATCGGAAGTGAGCATATGGTATGCAAACTTCAGAGATCTATTTATGGTCTAAAGCAGGCATCTAGGAGTTGGAACCTCAGATTCGATAGTACAATCAAAGGGTTTGGTTTTACTAAGAATCCTGAGGAACCCTGTGTGTATAAGAAGGTCAGTGGGAGTGCTGTGACATTCCTGGTGCTTTATGTTGATGACATTCTACTCATTGGGAATGATGTATAAATGTTGCAACCGACTAAAATATGGTTAGGAAGTAAGTTCTCGATGGAGGACTTGGGTGAAGCATCTTTTGTATTGGGAATACAGATCTATAGAGATAGATCAAGAAGATTGCTTGGTCTCACCCAGTCCACATACATTGATACCATCGTGAAGTGGTTCTCGATGGATGAGTCCAAGAGATGACATCTACCAATGTGTCATGGCATGTCCCTATCCAAGTCTATGTCTCCCAAGACTGATGCAGAGATAGCGGCGATGACAAGCATTCCTTATGCATCTGCGATTGGTAGCATCATGTATGGAATGATATCTACACGTCCTGACGTGGCTTTCGCACTAAGTGTAGTGAGTAGATATCAGTCGAACTGTGGGGACCCGGGCTCTAACTCAATTATCTTTGGGATTAAGTGGATCTTTGCTAGAAAATGTGGGTCAAAATTTTGCTTTTAATATCAAAAACAGTTGTATAAAACTCGTACACAACAACATTCTTCATTTTATTTCAACAAAGGTAAATACATGTCTTATTTCCTTTCCATAATACAAACTAGAGTTTACCACAACTACATGTCACATGTAAACACTCCTAGTTCATCTGCTACGCTCGAAATCTCCACGCTAACTCGATCTCTTATCTTTGTCGCGACCCTGATCCTGTCCCACCTGTCGTCATGCACACATACAGACACAACAACAACCGGATACTCCGATGAGAACAAATCCCAGTATAAAACACATTATACATGCATTTACACAATATAAATCATGAACATACTATCATGAATGTAATCAACAACAATACATCTTATAGTATATGAAACATAATCAGAATAAGTTAAGCAATATAAATCAAACTCATATCTTTGACTCAATTCATATCTAAATCTAGGGATCCCGGTGTGAATAAGACGTAACAAGTCTCCCACCTACCCTCCCAATCGTGGTGGTGGTACGTCTTATTCCTAGACTTCGGCGCTGTCTGTATCGAATATCTACAACCAGAGTCGATGTAATGCCCTAGATTTTAGGTGGATAAAATGAAATGAGGAAGTGTTGCTTGAAGAATAGACCGCACCCGCGCCCCAGTTTCTACCACACCCGCGGTGTAAGGGCAGAAAGTAGAGTTTTGACTAAAAGAGAGACCGCACCCACGGTCCAAGACATACCGCACCCGCGGTTGTAACTCATGAAATGTGGAGAATTACAGTAGGGTCACCGCACCCGCGGTCAGAAGTGAGCGCACCCTCGAGTCCAGAATTTTGGATGGAATGCCGTAGCCTGAGCGCACCCGCGGTGAAAAGCTATCGCACCTGCGGTGGGACGTGCAGAATGAAAAATAAGCCAAGTTTCCTTGCCATGCATATATAAGGTGTATTGTCTTCATTCCTTCTTTCTTCAGCAGCAAAGAACCGAGAGAAAAGTTTCAGAATTTCTTCAAAGTTTCATCCTAGCTTAGAATTGAGCTTGTGCAAGAGTTAGCTATCCAAATTTCGATCCGAATATAGATTCATGCTCGTCATGCCATAAGCTTCAAAAGGATGTAAGTTTTGTTATATTCTTATTTGATTTGGCAATAGGATGTTGGGGAGAAATCAGATTTGATTCTATGATATGTTTTTATGATTATTATGAACTCATACTCGCAATCGGATTGAAGAACGGATATGATATGCGATCTTTTTATGTTCCAGCATGTATTGACTTGGGTATATGCAGATTTCAGTATAGTAGATGTTACTATGATGAGAATTATGAGTTGTTGGTTATAGATTATTAATGTTGGATTGACCTGTATCGTGAGATTACGTCGTTATGCCGTCAAAATGTACCGAGATTTGATACTGAACCGTACTAGTATTGCTTGAAGTTAGAGATTGATATGGTGCATTGTATATATGACATTTCATATTGGGTTTGACAGATTCGATATCAAGAATACGAGACTTCGACTTCGACTACGACAAAGACGGTGCAACGAAAGGTATAATTCATGTTGATTCGGGAAGACATAACTCGAATTAGATCTGATTTGAGTTTCCCAAAATCACATACTAGATTGTTACCTTTTTATATGTTGATGCTTTGTCTATAGATTTATATTCAAGCATTTAAGATAGGAGAGTCATTGGCAGACTTTCCAAACTAGACGTTCGGTGATATCGACGCATCAGAGCAGATTCCTCCAATTGTAGACACTGGATACAGACAGGACCGAAGTCTAGGAGTAAGACGTACCGCCACCACGATTGGGAGAGTAGGTGGGAGACTTGTTACGTCTTATTCACACCGGGAGCCCTAGACTTAGATATGAGTAGAGTCAAAGAATAAGAGGCGAAGAGTTTTATCTGTATTCACTAATGTGTCATAATTACTGATTTATGTGTTATGATTTTGTATTTAATTGCATGACATGCATGTTTACATGTTTTATACTGGGATTTGTTCTCACCGGAGTTTTCGGCTGTTGTTGTGTCTGTATGTGTGCATAACAACAGGTGGGGCAGGATCAGGGTCACGCAGAGGATGAGAGATCGAGATAGCGTGGAGATCACGGGCGTAGTAGATCACTAGTTGTTTTTACTAGACATGTACTGAATTTCTAAACACTAGTATGTTAATTGCAGTTGAACATGGGAATGTTATTTGCAGTTAAATAAGATGACAATATTTTATATGATGTCTTGTGCTTGTTCATATACATTTGAATAATGTTAAAAGCAAAATTTTGACCCACCTTTTCTAGCAAAGATCCAATTAATCCCAAAGATAATCGAGTTAGAGCCCGGGTCCCCACAACTGGTGGTATCAGAGCAATAGATCCTTTAGACTGAGATAGAATAGAATGAACGGGGTTGATTGAGTCGTCTTCCTTGCTTTTGTTGTACTAGCATGATTTATTGCTTTCCCTATTACATGTTGTCTTGTTATCTGAGTTTATTACAGCATGTAATTGCAAAGACTGAATCAGAACCGATTCTGAATCAGAGGTATATGATCAGAGGAGGGCTGAGACAGATTGTGTAGACTGTATACTAATCCGTTTGATAATCAGATATGCCTCCTCGATGAGTACCGCAATCAGTAGCAGGTCGGGCACTAGAACAGGGCAGTACATCCAACGACCCAATGGATGTGACCGCTACCCCGATGGAGACTTTGTTAAAGCGGTTTCAGTCATTTCATCCTCCGACCTTGAAGGGTACTGAGACTGCAGTGGATTGTGAGAGTTGGCTAGATGATATCGAGATGCTGTTTGAATCTCTTGCCTATACAGACGAAAGAAGAGTGAAATTAATAGGGCATCAGTTGCAAGAAGTGGCGAAGAGTTGGTGGGTTACCACGAAAAGAGCATTGGAGCATCGAGGTATCGATATTACTTGGAAGGTATTTAAAGATGAGTTTTATCAACGTTTCTTTCAAGTGTCGTATCGAAAAGACAAAGGGGCAGAATTTGCAAACTTACGACAGGGGCAGTGGAACATTGAAGAATATGTTGCCAAGTTTTCTTCCTTGTTCCGATTTGCGCCACATGTAGCAGGAAGTGATGAAGCGGTCGCGGATCAGTTCGTCAATGGCTTAAACCCTGACGTCTTTAAAAGGGGATCGGTTACGGTGACCGGAAACGCAACGGAAGCACAAAAATTTTGATTTTAGCATAAAATTTTCGGCCACCAACATTCTTGTGTAGCAAATACAATAAACACAAAATGACATTCATAGTGTGTTAAGAAATGTACCTATCAATCTCAAAGATTGATGTAATGGCTCCAACCAAGTTGTAAACAACTTGGCTCTTCAAAGGCAAGACAAATCTACAAGCTTCCTTTGAGCACTCCTTGCTCAACTATTAAGCCCACCACCAACTAGGTAGATCCCCTCATATTTTGCACTAGAAAAATATGAGGATTTTTCTTTTGAGAAGTGAGTGTTTTCTCCAACCATTGAAGAACAAAAAAATGGAGAGAATGAATAGTATTTTCGGCCACTATTCATGCTAGGAGAGAAGGAGAGACATTTTTTTGGTTGTGGGAAAAGTTAAAGTAAAAAAGTTGCATGCCAAGCCTTGGTTATACAAAAAGTTGTCTCCCAACCTTTCACCTCCCATACATGCAAATATTATATGGTTTTTAACAAATTAAAAACCCATGGACTTAATTTAATTATCTCAAACATTTTTGAGACTAATTAAACATTACTTGAATTTACTCAAGTCCACTAGTTAAATAATTTATTTAAATTGAGCTCTACAAGACTCAATATGATTTAATCAATTCAACACTTGAATTAATTTAATTATTTGGACTCTACTAGGTCCACTAGTGTTTAATTAATTCAACACTTGAATTAATTTAATTTAGTCCATAATAATGTTTATGAAAATCACAATTTTCAAATACATTATTTATTTGGCCAAATTTTAATTTAAGAACACATTCATAAATTAAAATTACATTTCTCTCATAGAAGTCATACTTCTATTTTTCCTTACGCCTATAAACTCATTTATAAGCCGTTCAACACATTGAACTGTTTTCTCCTTTATAGAAGTCATACTTCTAATTTTCCTTACGCTTATAAACTCCTTTATAAGCCGTTCAACACATTGAACTATTTTACTTCTCAACGGGATCTAGAAAGCTAGTACTTGTGTGGCCCTCAATGGTTCATTGATACAACTAGCCGTGGGTTCACATCTCCATGTGATTCGGACTAAACATGTCCTTATATGAGCATACCCCAATTGCTCCATTCTTATTTATCAACTCCTTGATAATAAGAACGTCAGAACTCAAGTCTGATAGTACCCAACCAATCATGTTAAACGCCTAGCAGCATCGCTTACATGATTCCCTAGGTATCAAATGATAGTGCCTGCAAGAACCATTCAATTATGGTTAGCGTACAGTACGGTCCCTTCAACTCATATATCCCGACCGATTCGACAACCATTGGTTTATCGAGAGTTGTCAATGAATCGATACTATGTGTCATGTCGTAGTTGCATCGATGGTGTAATCTATGAAACCCCTTTCATAATTACCACCATACTCTGATCAGAGATTTCAAACTACATATACATGAAAAACACATAGGATATCCATACCCGTAGGTAAGCGGTGAATCCCCGACTACAATGCATCGACTCCTATATGTTTCGACAGAACACCCAACCTTGCCACCTGATGACCCCATGAGAGTCGGTAAACAAGTCAAAGTGTAATTCTAGCACATAGAGTCTCAATGTTGTCCCGGGTCATAAGGACTAATGGTGTACAACCATAAACTAGGACTTTTCCACTCGATAAGTGAGAACCACTTGGAAAGTCCTTTAATGGAGGGTTGTTCAGTGCACTCTACCAGGAGCACCTATCTGCATGCTCGGACATCACAATGTCCCCTACCAATGAAACATGGTACTCACATCGCAGATACTAGTCTCAAGCTCGAGCGGCCTATATCCTTCTTAGCGGCGGCTGAATCGACTAGGAACCGTTTAGAATATACAGTATTCCAAATATGAGTTTCATGATACTCATCATATGAGCATCCCATATTCTTTCTACTATTTGTATATTCAAGGGCTTTATCTATGCAACTAGCATGGGTATACAGATAAAGATGTGCCAAAACAATAATTTCAAATATTATTAAAATAAAGATTGCTTATACATATAGTTTCATTGTGAACACTCGGCCAACACTTGGCTCGACGGGCACCTACTCTAACAGTCTTTACTTTGGTGAACACGGGACGACCCAGCACTTTTTCTGATGCAATGAACAGAGTGAAAGGAGCCGAGGCTGGATTGATTCGACAGCGAGGAGCTTCATATAGTGCTCAGAGTCAGAGACCGCCACAGCCCGCCGCCCAGTTTCCACCCCCTCTTCCTCGATTTGATAGTGGAAGCAGTAGTAGTGGCAAGAAGGATTTTCTGAAAGCGAGAGGTATACAGTTTAAGAAATCAGGGAGCAGTTCGTCGAGCTCCAGTGGGCCGAGACAGACAGGGTCGGGCCAGAGATCAGAGTATACAGGGGTTTACTGTAGTTCTTGTGGAGGCAGACATGCCACCGAACAGTGTCAGGGCGTGATGGGTCGCTGCAACATTTGCAGACAGCAGGGCCACTTCGCCAAGGTCTGTCCACAGAGAGGTGCACAGTAGACTCAGAGTGTAGAAGCATCTGGCTCTGTAGCTCAGCCTGAGAGGCAAGCTTCATCTGTTCATTCATTCCAGCCAGCCCCTACATCGAGACAGCCCAGAGCTAGGGGTAGCCAGACAGTGGGCCAGCCGTCGAGACAGCAGGTTTGAGTGTTTGCGCTGACAGAAGAGCAGGCTCAGGATGCCCCTGATGACGTGATAACAGGTAATTGTTCGCTTTGCGGTTATCCTGCTTATATTCTGATAGACACAGGTGCATCACATACATTTATATCAGAACACTTTGCATTGATATATGCATTGCCTGTCGAGTCATTATCTGCAGTTGTGTCTGTTACTTCTCCGTTGGGAAGTGGTCTTATATCTGTGACTTCAGTTAGACAGTGTATGCTTCAGTTTGAGGGTCACGAGATTGAGGTAGATTGCATTGTACTTGGGTTATCTGATTTTGCTTGCATTATTGGTATCGACATACTAACCAAGTACTGAGCGACAGTAGACTGTTTCCACAAGATTGTTAGATTCAGACCAGAAATGGCTGAAGAGTGGAAGTTCTACGAGAAAGGGTCTAGAGCTAGAATTCCTTTGATTTCAGTGTTGTCTATGACTCGATTACTACAGAAAAGAGCAGAAGGTTTCCTTGTCTATTCAGTTGATTTATTGAAATCGAGTCCTACCTTGGCAGATGTGGCAGTGGTTAGCGAGTTTGCAGATGTGTTCCCCAATGAGATTCCGGGATTGCCTCCTGTCAGAGAGGTAGATTTTAGCATCGACCTAGTACCAGGTACGGTTCCTATTTCTCGAGCTCCTTATAGAATGGCACCGATAGAGTTGAAAGAATTGAAAGAACAGCTTGAAGATTTGCTGGCCAAGGGATATATCAGACCGAGTGTATCTCCTTGGGGCGCACCAGCACTATTCGTGCGAAAGAAAGACGGTTCGATGAGATTGTGTATCGATTACTGGCAACTGAACATGGCAACAGTAAAGAACAAGTACCCATTGCCTCGCATCGACGATTTGTTTGATCAGTTGCAGGGATCCTCTGTCTATTCCAAGATCGACTTGCGATCTGGATATCACCAGCTGAGAGTTAGAGATGTTGATATACCGAAGACAGCATTCCGAACCAGGTCTGGACATTATGAGTTTATTGTCATGCCTTTTGGTTTAACGAATGCGCCAGCAGTGTTTATGAGTCTGATGAACCGTGTCTTTCAGAGGTATCTGGATGAATTTGTGATTGTTTTTATAGATGATATTTTGGTTTACTCGAGAAATGAGATTGATCATGCTGAACATTTGAGAATTGTGTTGCAGACGTTAAGAAATGAGCAACTGTATGCTAAATTGTCAAAGTGTGAGTTTTGGCTGAGACAGGTTGTCTTCTTGGGTCATATCATATCTGGTGACGGTATTTCTGTTGATCCGAGTAAAGTGGAAGCTGTGATCAGTTGGCCGAGATCGACTTCTGTGCCAGAGATACGCAGTTTCATGGGTTTAACAGGATACTATCGACGATTTATTAATGATTTCTCCAGTATTGCGAAACCGATTACCCAGTTGACACAAAAGAATACTCCATTTGTGTGGTCTAAGGATTGTGAGTCTAGCTTCTTAGAGTTGAAGAGACGACTAACCAGTGCTCCAGTGTCGATGATACCTTCAGGTACAGATGAGTTCGTTGTATATTGTGATGCATCACACAGAGGGTTAGGATGTGTTCTTATGCAGTGACAGCATGTTATTGCCTATGCTTCGAGACAGTTGAAGCCACACGAGACTCGATACCCAATTCATGATCTTGAATTGGCGGCTATCGTTTTTGCATTGAAGATCTGGCGTCACTATCTGTATGGGGAGAAATTTGAGATCTACTCTGATCACAAAAGCTTGAAGTATCTATTTTCTCAGTCAGAGTTGAACATGAGACAGCGTAGATGGCTCGGTTTATTGAAGGATTTCGATTGTGAAATCAAATACTATCCAGGGAAATCGAATGCAGCAGCGGATGCTTTGAGTCGAAAGGTATGTTCCTTATCCTTGTCGACGATAGGTGTTTAGAATATGATAGAAGATTGTTGCTTTTCTGGATTAGCATTTGATACAGATAGTAGGCCGTTGCGACTTGCCACTATTCAGTGTGAACCAGATTTGATTGTTCGCATCAAAGAGACACAAAGAACCGATCAGAGTGTTCAGAAGTCGATTGATATGGTCAGATCAGGACATATTTCTGAGTATCAGGTACATGATCATGTTCTGTATGTGAATAACCGTCTTGTAGTGCCAAATGTTTCAGATTTAAAACAGCAGATACTGTCAGAAGCGCACTGTAGTCGGTTCAGTATTCATCCTGGTGGCAGGAAGATGTACAATGATCTGAAAACACANTGATCCACGATTCACTTCACACTTTTGGCACAGTCTACAGCAGGCTCTAGGTACGACTTTACACCTGAGTACTGCTTACCATCCCCAGACAGACGGACAGTCAGAGCGGACTATCCAGACTTTAGAAGATATGCTTAGAGCTGTAGTACTAGATTTTGGTACTAGTTGGCAAAATTCACTAGCTCTTTGTGAATTCTCGTACAACAACAGCTACCAGACTAGCATCGAGATGGCACCGTTCGAAGCTTTATACGTAAAGAAGTGCAGATCTCCGTTGTACTGGGATGACATCTCAGAGGTACCAGAACTTGGGCCTGATATGATTCATGACTGAGAAAGTCAAGATAATTCAGAAGCGAATGAAGACGGCACAAGATAGACAGGCAAAGTACGCGAACATCAGACGTAGACCGTTAGTGTTTGAGCAAGGAGACAGGGTATTCTTGAAGATTTCTCCTTTCAGAGGAGTTGTCAGATTTGGCAAACGTGGGAAATTGTCTCCTCGATACGTCGGTCCGTACGAGATTCTTGAAAAGATTGGCGATCGTGCGTATAGACTTGCTCTTCCTCCTTCTCTATCTGGGATACATGACGTCTTCCATATATCGATGTTGCGTAGATATATGCCTGATAGTTCTCATGTCCTTCAACCTGAAGAAGCCGAGTTAGATCAGACTTTGAGTTACATTGAGCAGCCGATTCAGATTCTTGATCGGAAAGAAAAACAGCTCAGAACGAAGACTATTCCAATAGTGAAAGTTCAGTGGAGTCGTCATGGCATTGAAGAAGCGACTTGGGAAACAGAATCAGAGATGAGACAGAGATATCCAGAACTATTCGCAAGATGTGAGTTTATTCGGCTTTTGATTATATTACTTCTTTTATATACCATTACTTGATGACCTGCGAGTTCGAGGACGAACTCATAACTAAGAGGGGGAGAAATGTAATGCCCTAGATTTTAGGTGGATAAAATGAAATGAGGAAGTGTTGCTTGAAGAATAGACCGCACCCGCGCCCCAGTTTCTACCGCACCCGCGGTGTAAGGGCAGAAAGTAGAGTTTTGACTAAAAGAGAGACCGCACCCACGGTCCCAGACATACCGCACCCGCGGTTGTAACTCATGAAATGTGGAGAATTACAGTAGGGTCACCGCACCCGCGGTCAGAAGTGAGCGCACCCGCGGTCGTACAGTCCAGAATTTTGGATGGAATGCCGTAGCCTAAACGCACCCGCGGTGAAAAGCTACCGCACCCGCGGTGCGACGTGCAGAATGAAAAATAAGCCAAGTGTCCTTGCCATGCATATATAAGGTGTATTGTCTTCATTCCTTCCTTCTTCAGCAGCAAAGAACCGAGAGAAAAGTTTCAGAATTTCTTCAAAGTTTCATACTAGCTTAGAATTGAGCTTGTGCAAGAGTTAGCTATCCAAATTTCGATCCGAATATAGATTCATGCTCGTCATGCCATAAGCTTCAAAAGGATGTAAGTTTTGTTATATTCTTATTTGATTTGGCAATAGGATGTTGGGGAGAAATCAGATTTGATTCTATGATATGTTTTTATGATTATTATGAACTCATACTCGCAATCGGATTGAAGAACGGATATGATATGCGATCTTTTTATGTTCCAGCATGTATTGACTTGGGTATATGCAGATTTCAGTATAGTAGATGTTACTATGATGAGAATTATGAGTTGTTGGTTATAGATTATTAATGTTGGATTGACCGGTATCGTGAGATTACGTCGTTATGCCGTCAAAATGTACCGAGATTTGATATTGAACCGTACTAGTATTGCTTGAAGTTAGAGATTGATATGGTGCATTGTATATATGA
>NC_133312.1:12754186-12780250 GCF_012295235.1 Primulina huaijiensis
TATCGACGCATAGGAGCAGATTTCCTCCGATTGTAGACACTCGATACAGACAGGACCGAAGTCTAGGAATAAGACGTACCGCCACCACGATTGGGAGAGTAGGTGGGAGACTTGTTACGTCTTATTCACACCGGGATCCCTAGACTTAGATATGAGTCGAGTCAAAGAATAAGAGTCGAAGAGTTTTATCTGTATTCACTAATGTGTCATAATTACTGATTTATGTGTTATGATTTTGTATTTAATTGCATGACTTGCATGTATACATGTTTTATACTGGGATTTGTTCTCACCGGAGTTTCCGGCTGTTGTTGTGTCTGTATGTGTGCATAACAACAGGTGGGCAGGATCAGGGTCACGCAGAGGATGAGAGATCGAGATAGCGTGGAGATCACGGGCATAGAAGATCACTAGTTGTTTTTACTAGACATGTACTGAATTTCTAAACACTAGTTTGTTAATTGCAGTTGAACATGGGAATGTTATTTGCAGTTAAATAAGATGACAGTATTTTATATGATGTCTTGTGCTTGTTCATATACATTTGAATAATGTTAAAAGCAAAATTTTGACCCACATTTTCTAGCAAAGATCCAATTAATCCCAAAGATAATCGAGTTAGAGCCCAGGTCCCCACAGTCGATCTTCTCCTATGCGTCGATACCACCGAACGTCTAGAACTTGGCAATTCTGCCAATGACTCTCCTATCTCAATGCTTAGACATACATCAACATAAAGCACAAGTATAGCCAGATATAAAAATTTAGTATGTGATTTTGGAAACTCGAATCAAATCTAACTCGAGTTGTATCTTCCCGAAACAACACGAATTATACCTTTCTTGTTGTAGTCCCGGTCTGAACAAGTCGAAGTCTTGAAATCTTGCTACCAATCAGTCAATACAAATCTGAAATGACATGTATAAAATGTACCATATCAACCTCTAACTCAAAGAAGTACACATACGGATCAATATTCAATCTCGGTACATTTCGACGGTATAACGGCGTAATCTTGGGATACCGGTAACTCAAACCTCATAAGATCAATGTTACCAATTCATAACAACAATCATATCTTTCTCATAACCTCCATTTTCTGCATAAACTCATGACATGTATGCTGAAAATTAGCAAGAATCACATACGGTGTCCGTTCTTCGATCCGGTTGCGAATATATGTTGCTTATCATCTTACGAACACATAATATAGAGCATATATTGATTTCCTCAACCTCTAACTTTCAATTCATGCTGTACTTGAATAAAACTTACCTCTTTTTGATGCTACTCACAAGAGGATCAAGAATCTAACCTCGGATTGAAAATCTGCCGGTCGGATCGCGTGAAATCACAATACGAATCAAACTTGAAGCTTTGAGAATTTCTGAAACTTGTCTCGATGTCTGCTGAAGAAATGAGGGAGAATGAATGAAGATTTGTATATATATATATCATGCATGTCAAGGGGCAAATGGCTTCATCTTTGAATTACACGTCTCGTGCATATGCGCGACCTCAACCGGAGCATATGCGCGAGACCTTCGGTCTCGGCATTTTGGCTGTTCTGCTGCTCGCGCATATGCGCGCACTCTTCTCGTGCATGTCCCATTCTGATCGCGATACCTATGGGATTTCAACTTAGGCTAACTCGTGCATGTCCCATTCTGATCGCGACTTGATCCATCTATAAGCACTACAAGTCATAATCATTAATCTCCGATTATCAACATAAAATTCTCGGACATTACAATTCTCCCCCTCTAAGATATGATTTCGTCCCCGAAATCTCAGGTAATCAATCAAAGCTTGTAAAGACAGCAATATACTCAAGAGCGAAATAAATATTCACGTCATGAAAATAACTCTGGATATTTATGTCTCATCTCTGATTCTGTCTCCCAGGTCGCTTCTTCAGTGCCATGACGACTCCATTGGACTTTCACCAGCGGAATAGTCTTCGTTCTGAGCCGTTTGTCTTTCCAATCCAGAATCTGCATTGGCTGTTCAATATAACTCAAAGTGTCGTCAAGTTCGGCTTCATCAAGTTGAATAACATGAGAAGAATCAGGCATATATTTACGCAGCATCGACACATGAAAAACGTCATGTATCCCGGATAAGGAAGGAGGAAGAGCAAGTCGATATGCACGATCGCCGATCTTCTCAAGGATCTCATATGGACCGATGTATCTAGGAGACAATTTTCCACGTTTACCAAACCTTACAATGCCTCTGAAAGGAGAAATCTTCAAAAATACTCTGTCTAACTGTTCAAACACTAACGGTCGACGACGTATATTCGCATACTTGGCTTGTCTATCCTGTGCTGTCTTCATTCTTTTCTGTATCAATTTCACTTTCTCAGTCATCTCTCGGATCATATCAGGCCCAAGCTCTGGTACTTCTGAGATGTCATCCCAATACAGCGGAGATATGCACTTCTTGACATATAATGCTTCAAACGGTGCCATCTCGATGCTTGTTTGATAACTGTTGTTGTACGAGAATTCACAAAGAGGGAGTGAATCTTGCCAACTAGTGCCAAAGTCTAGCACTACAGCTCTCAGCATATCCTCTAAGATCTGGATAGTCCGTTCTGACTGTCCGTCTGTCTGGGGATGGTATGTAGTACTCAGGTGCAATGTCGGACCCAAAGCCTGCTGCAAACTGTGCAAAAAATGTGAAGTGAATCGTGGATCACGATCTGATACGATCGACTTCGGGACACCATGTAATCTAACAACCTCTCTGACATATATCTCTGCCATCTGATCATATCGGTACGTCATTCTGTACGGAATAAAGCATGCTGATTTGGTCAATCTGTCAATAATGGCCCAAATCGCATCATAGCCCCGGGATGATCGAGGTAACTTCGTCACGAAATCCATGGAAATGTGATCCCATTTCCATTCAGGAATAGCTAAACTCTGAAGTAGACCTCCGGGTTTCTTTCTCTCGGCCTTCACCTGTTGGCAATTCAAGCACTTAGTCACAAACTCTGCAATGTCTGACTTCATCTTTTTCCATCAAAACTGTGCTTTTAGATCGTTGTACATCTTTTTGCCACCAGGATGAATACTGAACCGACTACAGTGCGCTTCTGATAATATCTGCTGTTTCAAATCTGAAATATCGGCACTACAAGACGGTTATTCACATACAGAACATGATCAAGTACCTGATACTCGGACAAATGCCCTGATCGGACCATCTCAATTGACTTCTGAACATTTGGATCAGTTCTTTGTGCTTCTTTGATTCTCAAAATCAAATCTGGCTGAACTTGAATTGTAGCAAGTTGTAATGGTCTACTATCTGTATCAAATTCTAATCCAGACAAACAGTAATCTTCAACTAAATTCGAAACACCTATCGTCGATAAGTATAGGGAACATACCTTTCGACTCAAGACATCCGCTGCTGCATTTGACTTCCCTGGATAGTACTTGATCTCGCAATCAAAATCTTTCAGTAGGTCAAACCATCTACGCTGTCTCATATTCAATTCTGACTGAGAAAACAGATATTTCAAGCTCTTGTGATCAGAATAGATCTCAAATTTCTCGCCATACAGATAGTGTCGCCAGATCTTCAGTGCAAATACGATAGCCGCCAATTCAAGATCATGAATTGGGTATCGCGTCTCGTGTGGTTTCAACTGTCTCGAAGCATAGGCAATAACATGCTGTCGCTGCATGAGAACACAATTCTCAATTGCTCAGCATGATCAGTCTCATTTCTCGAGTAAACCAAAATATCATCTATAAAAACAATCACAAACTCATCCAGATACCTCTGAAAGACACGGTTCATCAATCCCATAAACACAGCTGGTGCATTCGTTAAACCGAAAGGCATGACAATAAACTCGTAATGTCCATATCTGGTTCGGAATGCTGTCTTCGGTATATCAACATCTCTAACTCTCAGCTGGTGATATCCAGATCTTAGATCGATCTTGAAATAGACAGAGGATCCTTGCAACTGATCAAACAAATCATCGATGCGAGGCAATGGGTACTTGTTCTTTACTGTTGCCTTGTTCAGTTGCCGGTAATCGATACACAATCTCATCGAACCGTCTTTCTTTCGCACGAATAGCACTGGTGCGCCCCAAGGAGATACACTCGGTCTAATATATCCCTTGGCCAGCAAATCTTCAAGTTGTTCCTTCAATTCTTTCAACTCTGTCGGTGCCATTCTATAAGGAGCTCAAGAAATAGGAACCGTACCTGGTACTAGGTCGATGTTAAAATCTACCTCTCTGAATGGAGGCAATCCCGGAATCTCATCGGGGAACACATCTGCAAACTCGCAAACCACTGGCACATCTGCCAAGGTAGGACTCGATTTCAGTAAATCAACTGAATAGACAAGGAACCCTTCTGCTCCTTTCTGTAACAATCGTGTCATCGTCAAAACAGATACTAAGGGAATCCGAGATCTGGAACCCTTACCGTAGAATTTCCATTCGTCAGCCATCTCTGGTCTGAACCTAACAATCTTCTGGAGACAATCTACAGTGGCTCGGTACTTTGCTAACATATCAATACCGACAATACAATCAAAATCAGATAGCCCCAGCACAACACAATCTAAGTCAATCTCGTGACCTTCGAACTGGAGCATACAATGTCTAACTGAAGTCACGAATATAAAACCACTTCCCAACGGAGAAGTAATAGACACTACGGCAGATAATGACTCAACAGGCAATGCATGTGTCAATGCAAAACGTTCTGATATAAATGTATGAGATGCACATGTATCTATCAAAACATAGGCAGGATAACCGCAAAGCAAACAGTTACCTGCGACAACATTGTCTGGTGCATCTTGGGCCTGCTCCTCTGTCAGTGCAAACACCTGAGCCTGCTGTGTGGAAGGCTGGCTCACTGTCTGGCTACCTCTGGCTCTGGGCTGGGTTCGTGTAGGGGTTGGCTGAAAGGAATGAACAGATGAAGCTTGCCTCTCAGGCTGATTAACGGAACCAGATGCTCCTACACTCTGAGTCTGCTGTGCACCTCTCTGTGGACAGACCTTGGCGAAGTGGCCCTGCTGTCTGCAAATGTTGCAGCGACCCATCACGCCCTGACACTGCTCGGTGGCATGTCTACCTCCACAAGAACTACAGTAAACCCCTGTATACTCTGATCTCTAGCCCGACCCTGTCTGTCTCGGCCCACTGGAGCTCGACGAACTGCTCCCTGATTTCTTGAACTGCTTCCCCTTCGCTTTCAAACTGTCTTTCCTCGCGCTGCTGCTACCACCACTCTCGAATCTGGGAGGTGGTTGCTGATACTGACCCAAGAGCTGGGGTGGTCTAGGAGTCTGAGTGGCATAAGAAGTGCTTCGTTGCCTAAGCAACCCAGCTTCTGCTCCCTTCGCCCTGTTTAATGCATCAGAAAAATTGTTGGGTCGTCCCGTGTTCACCAAGGTGAATATCTCCGGATTCAGGCCATTGATAAACTGATCCGCAACGGCCTCATCATTCCCAGCAATGTGGGGAGCAAATCGGAGTAATGTAGAGAACTTAGCAACATATTTTCGATGTTCAGCTGTCCCTGTCTCAAATTGGCAAATTCAGCACCTTTGTCTTTTCGGTAGGACACGGGAAAGAATCGTTGATAGAACTCTGCTTTGAAAACTTTCCAAGTGATCTCTGCGCCACGATGCTCCAAGGCTCTTTTCGTGGTAAGCCACCAGTTCTTTGCAACTTCTTGCAGTTGATGCCCAATAAGTTTAACTCGTCGCTCGTCAGTGTAGTCAAGAGATTCAAATAACATCTCGATGTCATCGAGCCAACTCTCACATTCAACTGAATTTTCGGTGCCCTTCAGTGTCGGTGGTCGGAATGACTGAAACCGTTTCAGCAGAGTCTCCATCGGTGTAGCGGTCACATCCATCGGATCATTGGATGTACTGCCCTGTTCTGGTGCCCGACCTGCTACTGGTTGCGGTACTCGTCGAGGACGCATATCTGATTATCAAACGGATTAGTACACAATCTATACAATCTGTCTCAGTCCTCCTCTGATCATATACCTCTGATCCAGAATCTGTTCTGAGTCAGTCTTTGCAAATAGATGCTTTAATCAACTCAGATAACAATAAGGGCAAGGAAGAAAAATCCGTTCTACCCCCGCTCATTCTATTTTAATTCAGTCTAAAGGATCTATCGCTCTGATACCACCTGTTGTGGGGACCCGGGCTCTAACTCAATTATCTTTGGGATTAAGTGGATCTTTGCTAGAAAATGTGGGTCAAATTTTTCTTTTAATATCAAAAACAGTTGTATAAAACTCATACACAACAACATTCTTTATTTTATTTCAACAAAGGTAAATACATGTCTTATTCCCTTTCCATAATACAAACTAGAGTTTACCACAACTACATGTCACATGTAAACACTCCTAGTTCATCTGCTACGCCCGAAATCTCCACGCTAACTCGATCTCTCATCTTTGTCGCGACCCTGATCCTGTCCCACCTGTCGTCATGCACACATACAGACACAACAACAGCCGGATACTCCGATGAGAACAAATCCCAGTATAAAAGATGTATACATGCATATACACAATATAAATCATGAACATACTATCATGAATGTAATCAACAACAATACATCTTATAGTATATGAAACATAATCAGAATAAGTTAAGCAATATAAATCAAACTCATATCTTTGACTCAATTCATATCTAAATCTAGGGATCCCGGTGTGAATAAGACGTAACAAGTCTCCCACCTACCCTCCCAATCGTGGTGGTGTTACGTCTTATTCCTAGACTTCGGCCCTGTCTGTATCGAATATCTACAACCGGAGTTGATCTTCTCCTGTGCGTCGATACCACCGAACGTCTAGAACTTGGCAATTCTGCCAATGACTCTCCTATCTCAATGCTTAGACATACATCAACAAAAAGCACAAGTATAGCCAGATATAAAAATTTAGTATATGATTTTGGGAAACTCGAATCAAATCTAACTCGAGTTGTATCTTCCTGAAACAACATGAATTATACCTTTCTTGTTGTAGTCCCGGTCTGAACAAGTCGAAGTCTTGAAATCTTGCTACCAATCAGTCAATACAAATATGAAATGACATGTATAAAATGTACCATATCAACCTCTAACTCAAAGAAGTACACATACGAATCAATATTCAATCTCGGTACATTGCGACGGTATAACGGCGTAATCTTGCGATACCGGTAACTCAAACCTCATAAGATCAATGTTACCAATTAATAACAACAATCATACCTATCTCATAACCTCCATTTTCTGCATAAACTCATGACATGTATGCTGAAAATTAGCAAGAATCACATACGGTGTCCGTTCTTCAATCCGGTTGCGAATATATGTTGCTTATCATCTTACGAACACATAATATAGAGCATATATTGATTTCCTCAACCTCTAACTTTCAATTCATGCTGTACTTGAATAAAACTTACCTCTTTTTGATGCTACTAACAAGAGGATCAAGAATCTAGCCTCGGATTGAAAATCTGCCGGTCGGATCGCGTGAAATCACAATACGAATCAAACTTGAAGCTTTGAGAATTTCTGAAACTTGTCTCGATGTCTGCTGAAGAAATGAGGGAGAATGAATGAAGATTTGTATATATATATCATGCATGTCAAGGAGCAAATGGCTTTATCTTTGAATTACACGTCTTGCGCATATGCGCGACCTCAACCGGCGCATATGCGCGAGACCTTCTGTCTCAGCATTTTGGCTGTTCTGCTGCTCGCACATATGCGCGCACTCTTCTCACGCATATGCGCGAGACCTACGGTCTCCGCATAAATTAATTCCAGCAACTCGCGCATATGCGCGTCGCTTCTCGCGCATATGCGCGAGGACTTCGACCTCGGCACATGGAACTCGCGCATATGCGCGCCTCTCTGCCGCGCATGTGCGCGATACCTATGGGATTTAAACTTAGGCTAACTCGTGCATGTCCCATTCTGATCGCGACTTGATCCATCTATAAGCGCTACAAGTCATAATCATTAATCTCCGATTATCAACATAAAATTCTCGGACATTACACGAACCCTGGTCTTCCACACTGGAAAGCTGTGAAAGACATCCTCAAGTATTTGAGAAGGACCAATAAGTTGTTCTTGGTCTATGGGGGTGGAGAACTAAAATTGGAAGGCTATACCGACTCTAGCTTCCAAAGCGATATCGATGACTCGAAGTCAAACTCTGGGTTCATATTCATGCTCAATGGTGCTGCTGTCTTTTGGAAGAGTTTCAAGCAAGACAATTTTAGTTCTGAATACATTGCTGCATCAGATGCAGCAAAGGAGGCTATTTGGATAAGGAATTTCGTCCAAGGGTTGGGCGTCATTCCTAATGGAGTTGCTCCTGTCCCGGTGTTTTGTGACAACATGGGAGCTGTAGCTCAAGCGAAGTAGCCAAGGTCTCATCAGAAATCCAAACACGTATTGAGAAAGTACCACATCCTCCAAGAGATTGTGTAAAGAGAAGATGTCTCGATTGACAAAGTCGGCTCCGCAGATAATGTTGTTGATCCGCTAACTAAGCCTTTACCTGGACCATTATTCAAGAAGCATCGCGAATCGATGGGTTTGAAGCATATGGGTAGTCGGCTCTAGTACAAGTANCCGCTCGAGTTCGAGTCTAGTATCTGCGATATGAGTACCATGTTTCATTGGTAGGGGACATTGTGATGTCCGAGCATGCAGATAGGTGCTCCTGGTAGAGTGCACTGAACAACCCTCCATAAAGGACTTTCCAAGTGGTTCTCACTTATCGAGTGGAAACGTCCTAGTTTATGGTTGTACACCATTAGTCCTTATGACCCGGGACAACATTGAGACTCTATGTGCTAGCATTACACTTTGACTAGTTTACCGACTCTCTTGGGGTCATCAAGTGGCAAGGTTGGGTGTTTTGATGAAACATATAGGAGTCGATGCATTGTAGTCGGGGATTCACCGCTTACCTTTGGGTATGGATATCCTATGTGTATGTAGTATGAAATATCTGATCAGAGTATGGTGGTAATTATGAAAGGATTTTCATAGATTACACGATCGATGCAACTACAACATGACACATAGTATCGATCCATTGACAACTCTCGATATACCAATGGTTGTCGAATCGGTCGGGATATATGAGTTGAAGGGACCGTACTGTACGCTAACCATAATTGAATGGTTCTTGCAGGCACTATCATTTGATACCTAGGGAATCATGTAAGCGATGCTGCTAGGCGTTTAACATGATTTGTTGGGTACTATCAGACTTGAGTTCTGACGTTCTTATTATCAAGGAGTTGATAAGTAAGCCTGGCGCACTTGGGGTATGCTCGTATAAGGACATGTTTAGTCCGAATCACGTGGAGATGTGAACCCACGGCTAGTTGTATCAATGAACCATTGAGATTCACACAAGTGCTAACTTTCTAGATCCCATTGAGAAGTAAAATAGTTCAATGTGTTGAACGGCTTATAAAAGAGTTTATAAGTGTAAATAAAATAGAAGTATGACTTCTATAAGGAGAATGTAACTTCTAATTTGAGGAAGTGTTCCTAAATTAAAATTTGGCTAAACGAGTAATGTATTTGAAAATTGTGATTTTCATATACATTATTATGGACTAAATTAAATTAATTCAAGTATTGAATTAATTAAACACTAGTGGACCTAGTAGAGTCCAAATAATTAAATTAATTCAAGTGTTGGATTAATTAAACAACATTAGGCCTTGTAGATCCCAATTAGAAATAATTATTAAACTAGTGGGCTTGAATAAAATCAAGTAAGATTTAATTGGTCTCAAATTTGTTTGAGACAATTAAATTAAAGTCCATGGGTTTTGTAATTGTTACAAGCCCAAATAGAATGTGCATGGGGAGGTGAAGAGTTGGGAGACAATTTTTCAATGTTTAAGGCTTGGCATGCAACTTTTTGGCTTTAACTTTTTCCACAACCAAGAAAAACACTCCTCCTTCTCTCCTCCCCTCATGTTGGACGAAATTTTGAGCACAAATTCTCCCAAGTTTTGTTCTTCAATAGTTGAGGAAACACTCTCTTCTCAAAAGACACGGACCCCGTGCCCCCCTCCGTGTAGAGGTCCGTGTACACACTGGAAATCACTCATTTTTCTTGGAAACACACTGACCCCGTGTCGGGGTCCGTGTACAGGTCCATGTACCCTCTGTCCAAGGGCCAAAACTGCACTTTTTCTTCCGAATTAGCAAAAGTGGTAAACATAAAAGTTGTAGCTCTATGTGTTTTCTTGCATCTCCAATTGGCCTCATGTCATTTGAAGGTATGAGTAAAGCGTTATGCTCATTCTCCCAACATGTGTCAGTGCAGGAACAACGAAACATACGACACATTTCGGGCCACTTTTGGCTCGTCTTCCTTAATGATTCGAACAAAACTCAAAACATGAAAGTTATAGCCTTATACCTTATCTTTCTAATGAAATTGGCTTCACATCAATTGGATCAATATACAAAACATTATACTAAAAACCACAACTACTGCCATATTTTTCATACCGTTTCTGCACTTCTTTTTCCTATTTGGCTCAAAATCAACTTTCTATTCTACCCATTCAGTTCTTTAATCATCACCAACTATGAACATAATAACAAAACAATAACCATAAACAATGACCATATTTTAACCATTCCAATAAACATAACCATTACACATAATCTCAACCATCAAACCATATGAAATATCCATTACCATAATAAACCATAAATATCCAATAACCATATTTCCTAAACACCCAACCAAAAATAATATCATGAACAATAAAATGCTAAAAGTTGGGATATTACAATCTCACCTCCTTATAAAAATTTCGTCCCCGAAATTTGCTTACCGTCGAATAAATTCGGATAAAGATGTTTCATCTCCTCTTCCGGTTCCCACGTGGCCTCTTCAATCACATGATTTCTCCAAAGAACTTTGACAATACCAATCTCTTTGTTCCTTAACACTTTAATCTTGCGATCAAGAATTTGAACCGGCATTTCCTCGTAGCTTAAGTTGGGCAAAAGATCCAATGATTCGTACCGAAGAACATGAGATGGATTAGAAAGGTACTTACGAAGCATAGAAACATGAAATACATTGTGAACTCGATTCAAGTCCGGTGGCAATGCAAGACGATAGGCTCGGTCTCCAATCTTGTCAAGAATCTCAAAAGGCCCAATGTATCGAGGACTTAGTTTACCTTTATTGCCAAATCGCATAACTCCCTTGAGAGGAGATATTTTGATAAATACATGATCACCAACCTCGAATACTAAAGGTCATCGTCGAACATCAGCATAACTCTTATGTCGAGACTGAGCAGTCCTCATTCTTTCTAGGATCAATGCCACAATATCTGCTGTCTGTTGAACCAACTCATATGCGAGACCTATCTTGGCGCATATGCGCGAGACCTACTGGTCTCACAAATGGTCTTCATGGCCTCTCGCGCATATGCGCGACTTCATCCCGTGCATGTGCGCCGAGTGTTTTGTCTCAAATCGGGGGCTACTGGACATCCCGCGCATGTGCACGCCTCACGTCGAGCATATGCGCCAACTTCTCTGGACCCAACATGTTGACTACTGCCTCCCTCGCGCATATGCGCGCCCTTTTCCGCGCATGTGCGCCGAGTTCCAAGTCCGCGAACTCATGCAATTCGTCACTTTGCGCATATGCGCACCTATCCTCGGCGCATATGCGCCCGAAATTCTGGTCTCGCACCTCACTTCCTCACAACATGCTATCACATGAAACTCAACTCTAATCTCGGAGCAACCCTTCATAATTACATCAATGTATCGATAATTAATTTCAAATTACCGTAATAAGATTTCAGGCATTACAATTCTCCCCCTCTAAGATACGATTTCGTCCCCGAAATCACAGGCAATCAAATCGTAGTGAAATAAGTCTGGGAACTCCTGCCTCATATCTGATTCAGCCTCCCAAGTAGCTTTTTCAGTTCCATGACGAGTCCATTGCACTTTCACAAGAGGAATAATCTTCGTTCTGAGCCTCTTCTCTTTTCGATCCATAATTCGAACTGGTTTCTCAACATAGTTCAATGATTCATCCAGCTTGGCCTCGTCTGGCTGAATAACATGTGAATCGTCGGGGAGATACTTCCGCAGCATAGATACATGAAAGACATCATGTATTCCAGATAACGAAGGCGGTAATGCGAGTCGATAGGCACAATCTCCTATCTTCTCGAGAATCTCATATGGACCAACGTAGCGTGGAGACAATTTCCCTTTCTTGCCAAATCTGACAACTCCTCTGAAAGGTGAAATCTTCAAAAATACTCGGTCTCCGACATCAAATACCAACGGTCTTCGTCGAACATTGGCATATTTGGCTTGTCTGTCCTGAGCTGCCTTCATTCTATTCTGAATCAGCTTCACTTTCTCTGTCATCTCTCTGATCATGTCAGGTACAATCTCAGGAACCTCAGAGATATCATCCCAATACAAAGGGGATCGACACTTCTTTCCGTACAACTCTTCGAATGGTGCCATCTCAATACTCGTTTGATAGCTATTATTGTACGAAAACTCGCAAAGTGGCAATGCATCCTACCAACTAGTGCTAAAATCAAGCACTACAGCTCTCAGCATATCGTCCAATGTCTGTATCGTCCGCTCTGAGTGTCCGTCAGTCTGTGGATGATATGCGGTACTCAGATGTAACTTCGTACCTAGAGACTGCTGTAAACTCTGCCAGAAGTGCGAGGTAAACCGAGGATCACGGTATGAAACAATCGATTTCGGCACTCCGTGCAATCTGACCACTTCCCTGACATAGATCTCAGCCATCTGGTCATATCGATATGTCATCTTGTACGGAATGAAACATGCAGATTTGGTCAGTTTGTCAATCACCACCCAAATCGCATCAGAACCTTTGGAGGAACGTGGTAACTGTGTCACAAAGTCCATAGAAATGTGGTCCCATTTCCATTCAGGAATAGACAAACTCTGTAATAATCCTCCGGGTTTCTTTCTTTCAGCTTTCACCTGTTGGCAATTCAGACATTTGGAAACAAATTCTACAATGTCAGTATTCATCTGTTTCCACCAAAACTGTGTCTTCAAATCATTATACATCTTCCTGCCACCAGGATGAATGCTAAATCGACTGCTGTGCGCTTCTGTTAATATCCGCTGTCTCAAATCCGAAACATTTGGAACAACCAGAAGATCATTCACATACAGTACACTATCACGTACCTGATACTCCGACCGATGACCTGATCGGACCATCTCAATCGATTTTTGCACTTTTTGATCAACTTTCTGAGCTGCTTTAATTCTCAAAATCAGTTCTGGTTCAGCTTGAATAACATGAAGCCTCAACGGTCTACAATCTGTCTCAAATTCTAGTCCAGACAAACAGCAATCTTCTATCAAATTCGAAACACCAATCGTCGATAAGGATAAGGAACATACCTTTCGACTCAGTGCATCTGCTGCTGCATTAGATTTTCCAGGATAATATTTGATTTCACAATCAAAGTCTTTCAATAAATCAAGCCATCTTCGCTGTCTCATATTCAACTCTGACTGTGAAAATAGATACTTCAAGCTTTTATGATCAGAATAAATCTCAAATTTCTCACCGTAGAGGTAGTGTCGCCATATTTTCAATGCAGATACAATGGCCGCCAATTCAAGATCATGAACTGGATAACGAGTCTCGTGTGGCTTCAACTGTCTTGAGGCATAGGCGATAACATGCCCTCGCTGCATCAGAATACAACCCAATCCTCGGTGAGATGCATCACAATTAAACCACAAAATCACCAGTACCTGACGGGATAGTCAACACCGGAGCACTGGTCAATCTCTTCTTTAACTCCAAGACACTGGATTCACACTCCTCTGACCAAACAAACGGAGCATTCTTCTGAGTCAGCTGCGTAATAGGCTTATCAATACTTGAGAAATATTTAATAAATCGTCGATAATATCCTGCCAAACCCATAAAGCTGCGTATCTCTGGCACTGATGTCGGTCTCGACCAAGAAATCACAGCCTCAACTTTGCTGGGATCAACTGAAATCCCATCTCCAAATATAATGTGACCTAGAGATACAACTTGTCTCAACTAGAACTCACATTTCGATAGTTTGGCATACAATTTCTCAGCCCTCAGAGTTCTCAAGACAGTTCTCAAATGCTCAGCATGATCAATCATATTCTTCGTATAAATCAAAATATCATCGATGAATATAATCACAAAATCGTCAAGATATCTCTGAAAGATACGGTTCATCAATCCCATAAATACAGCCGGTGCATTCGTCAAACCAAACGGCATAACAATAAATTCATAATGTCCAAACCTGGTTCTGAATGCTGTCTTTGAGATAACAGAATCCCTGACTCTCAGCTGATGGTATCCAGATCTCAAATCGATCTTGGAATATATCGAAGAACCCTGCAACTGGTCAAACAAATCATCAATACGAGGCAAGGGATATTTATTCTTTACCGTTGCTTTATTCAGTTGCCGGTAGTCGATACAGAGTCTCATAGAACCGTCTTTCTTCTTCACAAATAATACTGGAGCACCCCAAGGAGACACACTCGGTCTGATATACCCCTTGGCCAGTAAATCCGCCAACTGTTCTTTCAACTCCTTCAACTCAATCGGTGCCATTCTGTATGGAGCTCTGGAAATCGGAACTGTATCTGGCATCAACTCAATGCTGAAGTCTATCTCTCGAATCGGAGGCAAACCAGGAATCTCATCTGGGAAGACATCAGCAAATTCACAAACGACTGGCAAATCCGCCAATGAGGGACTCGATTTCAGTAAATCAACTGAATAGACAAGAAATCCCTCTGCTCCTTTCTGCAGTAATCGAGTCATATTCATAGCAGATATCAAAGGAATTCTGGCTCGAGAAACCTTACCATAAAATTTCCACTCTTCAGCCATATCAGGTCTGAATCTCACTATCTTGTGGAAACAATCAACTGTAGCTCTGTACTTGGCCAACATATCGATACCGATAATACAGTCAAAATCAGACAACCCAAGCACCATACAGTCTAGCTCAATCTCTTGCCCATCATACCGTAGTACACAAGATCTAACAAAAGTCACTGATATCAATCCTGTCCCCAAAGGAGAAGAGACAAATACTACATTAGATAGGGACTCAACAGGCAAAGAATGTAACAATGCAAATCTCTCAGATATGAATGTATGTGATGCACCAGTATCAATCAATACGTATGCAGGATAACTAGAAATAAAACAGTTACCTGCAACAACATCGTCTGGTGCGTCCTGAGCCTGCTCCTCAGTCAAAGCGAACTGTAACGTACCGTAGTTTCATACTTAAAATTTGCGGAAAAATTAAAAATTTTCTTAAATATAAAAATACTTTCATTGTTTGTCATAAAAATATCACAACCAAATCCGCCATAAGAAAAGGTTGACAAAAACATCATTCTCCACTTCACCAAAATAGAGTAATAAAATATTCAATATGCTAAACATTTTAAAATAAACGGGGGCGGTCCTCGGGTTTAGCCCCCCACTCAGTCCAAACCTGCTCCTTGGTCGCCACCTCCTGTCTCCTCATAAACATCCTCACCTACATCGACCAAGTCTAGTGAGTCTAAAGACTCAACACGTATAAACTGGAGATAACGAGTACTACATAATAAAATCGCATGCATCTTTAAAATAGGACGTACATACTTGAAACTTGAACTTGCATAATAAACTTTTAACATACGTACATACATACTTTGACGTGCCATCATCATAAACTTTTCTTAAACGCGCTTGCATACTTGAACATACTTAACTTCATCATTTTGCGTAGAGGATGTTTCAAAGCAAGTGACCCATAACATAATCGCCTGATCAAACTAAACCACAGTACTGGGCTGACAGGGACGTATACACTGCCACATACATGAGATCTCCGTTCATAATTTAACGGGCTGGATGGTCCCCGTTCATAATTTAACGCTTTCGAACCTCGATCTAACCCGTTCATAATTTAACGGGCGGATTGGTCCCTGTTCATAATTTAATGCTTTCCAATCCAAAACATACTTTGGTCACAAGACATTTAACATACCTCAAAAACTTAAAATATTTTCTTGCACGTCATACATACTTACTTGGCGTTGAGGGATTCGTTGGATTTCACTTGGGGCCGCTGCTGCACATACTAAATGAATTTCAACACTAATTTGCATAAATTAGACGTAGGTACTCGAGCTCACCACCGAAGTGCATAAATAGCTTATGTCATTCTAGATCACTAGGGACTTGACCTCGTTTAATCATACTAACCATGACATTAAACCCCGAAACAAACTCTAAGGTGTCGTGTGAACATTTCCCAACCATAAAAGACCTGAACTCACTATTAGAACTTGAAAAGGAGGAAGAACGAAAATATTTTTACAGATGGGGCCGCGCTCGGGCGGTAAAACTTTACCGCTCGAGCGCCGGGTCTACTGGAAAGAACACTTGGACAGAAAGCGTGACGCTTGGGCGGTAAAAAGTTACCGCTCGGGCGCCGAACAAACTGGACTCCGCGACTCAGAAATTTGTACTCTCCGATTCCGATTACACATACAGTGAACAACTCCTCGAGACTCATCCTAGGATACTATGATCCAAACTCGACTCCATAAAAATGTCCCAAACATTCCCAAAGAAGCGACGCACCACACGCAACGCTATAACTCTCATAACTCGAATTTTGACACCAAAATAGTTTCACGACTACTCGTTCTCCCAAATGCCTAACGACGCGAACCAAAACGTCAATGACCATCCCAACATCATTAACAACTTACCTAACGCAGCAGTGATCACCCGTCAATCCCTAACGAAGCCTGCAACCACAAAACTTCAAGAACGCATCAATAACATAATTTTTCAGAAAAACGCAGTTTGAGCAGTCTCACGAAAAACGCCATAACTCACTCAATATTTATCCAAATATTTCGAATTTTATATCAAATCGAAGGTATCAAAAAGTTCTACGATTTTTATGTTGAAAGTGTTCTCAGATTCACGACGGGAAAATCGCAGTATTTAAAAAAAACAGTAGAAACGAGTTTTCAGAACTAAAATCTATTTCAAAACTGATCCAAATCATTTTCCGCTCAAACGACGAACGTAACACATATATTTTACGCATAAAACAACGCAACACATAATATGACATGATCGATGCAGCAAAAGAAAGATTATACGTGCCTTTGATATTTAATAATACCGAAATGACGATACCGAAGCAGAGATAGAATCGAGGTTGATCCGGGACGAACGTGGTGCGATTTTCTTTGAAGAAAATTCGACAAAACTTTGCTGGAATTGAATGGGATGGGGCGGCTGCAAGAACTTGTAGAACCCTAGGTTTTCTTTTCCAAAATATGAATGCATGGATGAGTATGTGTTTGTGTGTGTTGTGTGATACGTGTATGTGTGTGTGTAGAGTGTGTGTGCGTGTGTTAGAGTTATGTAGGGAGTGATTTTTGCTTAATTAAACCATTAATGTAAGACCCGAGATTATATCACTTTAATCCGAGATTATTTAATTTACGAATTTTGGAATGATGACTCAGATTCCACGGTTTTTGTAATTAATTAGGATTGAAATTGAATTAAAAGATTGAGCGGGGGCTGAATTGCAAATTGTGAAAAGTTGAGGGACTAAAGTGCAATTATGACTTGAGTGGGACACTTGTCATGCATTGAAATATATAATCTCATTTCCCCATTCAGAATCCTTAGCAAGAACGAGAATTCTGCCAGAGAAATTCTCAAGTGTCCTCCAAGCCTAGAAATTTGATTTTTCAAGTACCGGCGATCTGATTTTTAATCCGAACACAGTTCTGAGATCCTCTCGTCGACAGCTACAACATGACGTAAGTTTTATTGATTTCTGATATCATTTGAAAATATGATGTGGTAGGAATTTGATACAATTCATATATGATGTTCTTGACATGTTAGACATCGTAGAATCGAAGTCAGACCGAAGAACGGATTTATTATGAAATTGTTATGATTTCTGATTATATCGATTGAAAATCAGACAGATTTGGATTATTGATTGATTATGTATTGTATCAGATATGGGTTATGATTTGTAATTTATATCTGGTGATATTGTGTTGACGAGGATATTGAGATTGTGCCGTTATGCCGTTGATTTGAATTAAATTCAGATTAATCAGATTCAGTATTGAATTGCGAATGGAAGGTTGATATTATTATTCTCGATATGTCCTTTCAAAATTACAGAGACAATCTTGAGTTCAGAACTTCCGTTTCTGCAGACCGAGACTACAAACGAAAGGTATAAGTCAATGTGGTAGTGGGAGATCGACACAAGTAGGATATACTTGTATTTCCCTAAATCACATACTATTTGTTATTGTTTTTCTTAATTTGATTTGATATGCTTGTTCTATGGATTTATAGATAGCATGTGTTAGGCGAATATTAGACGAGTGATCTTGTGACAGAAGTACCTGATAGTGGCGGGATCGCCACGGGCACATTGCACGATGTCACAAGATAGTGTATTGGCGATAGTGCCACAGTCTGTGACGGATAGGTCAAGACACTGGATGTTTGGTTATATCGACGTGGATAGAATCGGAGTTTCTTCTATTACTGTTGGTCGATATAGGAATACCAACGTCTGGAAACCGGGATCCCTAGACTAGGATTGAGTCGAGTCTGAGTCGTGGAGTCACGAGTATGATTGATAGTTTGATATTAATTATGTTTCAGATTCTGATAGATATCTGATATCTGCTTCATGCTTTATATTGATTATATGCTTGCATGTTTCGTTGATTTATACTGGGATTTATTCTCACCGGAGTTATCCGGCTGTTGTCGTGTTTGTATGTGTGCATGACAACAGGTGGGACAGGTTCAGGGTCGAGGAGATGAAGAGAGAGATCGTGATTAGAGTGGAGACTACGGACTTGATCTGAGATAGGGTTGAACACTTGATATTTAGTAGTTGAACCTTAGTTTGTAAATGATTGTATATAGTACAAGACTTGTACTTCACTTTTCTATCGATATGTATAATAGAGTGATTCCATTACGTTCCGCATTTGATATAATATTTAAAAAAAATTAGACTCTGTTTATTATAATTGATTAATTAGTCCCAATGACGATTAAGAAGATGATTAGCGTCCGGGTCCCCACAATTAACCATGCTTATCAATATACTAATTAAAATGTTACTCAATTAACCAATTAATTAAAATACTATCCCTACTAACCTTTAAATAAAATCCCCTAATTAAAAATAACACAAACTAAATGCTAACTTTAAAAGTTTTAAACTCTTAAATCACTAAATAAATAAATTAGACTTTAAAATACTAATAACTTAATAAATTGGTTAAAATGCCCCATTCATAACTTAAAATAAAATACCACGTTTAAAATCGCCAAAATCGTCACCGGTCTCTTTTCCTCACTTCCGCCTCGAATAATCGCCTGAAACATGAAACTCGAAAGACATTTTAACGTGCATCACAATAAACATGACTAATTTAAAATAATACATTTAAATAAATTATGCATGGTTAAGAAAATCATTTTAAATTAAATAACTGATTTAACAAATAAATAATGCATGGGTTTTACGTGTACGAATTTGGGCTCTACAGTTCCTCCCCCACTTATAAAAATTTCGTCCTCGAAATTAAGTCTTACCAAACAAATCCGGGTAGCAAAGTCTCATATCTGCTTCGGACTCCAAAGTAGCCTCTTCACTGATTGGTTTAACCACCGGACTTTGTCTAGCTTAGACACCTTGTTCCGAAGTCTGCGCTCCTGTCTGTCTAGGATTTGGACGGGTCTTTCCTCATAAGACAGGTCTGGAGTAAACTGTAACGGCTCGTAGCTCAGAACATGCGAAGGATTAGCAAAATATTTCCTCAGCATCGAGACATGGAACACACTGTGCACTCAAGCCAGATTCGGCGGAAGGGCAACACGGTAGGCTAGGGTCCCAACTCTGTCCAAAATCTCAAACGGCCCAATGAACCTCGGACTCAGCTTGCCTCTCTTTCCAAATCTCATAACACCCTTCATAGGTGTTATCTTGACGAAAACGTGATCACTACCGGCAAACTCGAGATCTCTCCTCCTCTTATCAGCATAGCTCTTCTGACGGCTTTGGGCATTCTTCATTCTGTCACGAATCTTGACCACCACATCTGCAGTCTGCTGAACTATATCTGGACCAAGTTCTACTCTCTCACCAACTTCATCCCAATGAACTGGTGATCTGCACTTCCTTCCATACAATGCCTCATAGGGAGCCATACCAATAGATGCTTGGAAACTGTTGTTGTATGTGAACTCCACTAGAGGTAGCTTCGATTCCCACGTCCCTTGGAAATCGATCATACATGCTCGCAATAGATCCTCCAAGATCTGAATCACTCGCTCCGACTGGCCATCTGTCTGCGGGTGAAAAGCTGTACTGAATTGCAGCTTCGTTCCCATAGCTGCATGTAGGCTCTTCCAGAATGAAGATGTAAATCTCGGGTCCCTGTCGGACACAATAGAAACTGGGATCCCATGCAATCGAACGATCTCCCTTATATAAAGCTCCGCATACTGCGACATGGAGAAAGTCGTCTTCACTGGCAAGAAGTGCGCTGACTTAGTGAGTCGATCCACTATGACCCAAATAGCATTAAAACCTCTAATTGACTTTGGCAACCCAACGACGAAGTCCATAGTGATATTCTCCCATTTCCACTCGGGAATAGGGAGTGGCTTAAGCATCCCTGCTGGCCTCTGATGTTCAGCTTTTACTTGCTGGCAAGTGAGACATTCTGATACGAATCTGCGGATGTCTCGCTTCATCCCTGGCCACCAATACAATATCTGCAGGTCTTTGTACATCTTGGTGCCTCCTGGGTGAATAGAATACGGAGATGCGTGTGCCTCTGTCAAAATATCCTGTCTGATCGAACCAACACTAGGCACCCACATTCTACCTCTGTATCTTACAATGCCGTCTGAAAATGTGTACAAAACACTGCCCTTGGCTTCATATTTCAGTCTCCATTTCTGTAACTGTTCATCTGAAGACTGACCTGCTAGGATACGGTCTAGCAAATCAGACTTGACTGTCAGATTAGATAGTCTGGGAGCTCTGCCCTTACGATAAATCTCTAGACTAAATTTCAGAATCTCGGACTGAAGAGGTCTCTGCACTGATAACTGAGCTATGACTGCAACTTTCCTGCTTAAGGCGTCCGCGACAACATTAGCCTTCCCCGGATGGTAGCTAATTTCGCAGTCGTAATCTTTCACAAGTTCCAACCACCGTCTCTGTCTCATATTCAGCTCTTTCTGCGTGAAGAAATATTTGAGACTCTTGTGGTCGGAGAAAATCTGACATTTCTCGCCGTATATATAATGTCTCCAAATCTTCAACGCAAACACCACGGCGGCTAACTTCAGATCGTGAGTCGGGTAGTTTTTCTCGTGCACCTTCAATTGTCTGGAAGCATAAGCTATGACCCGACCCTGCTGCATCAATACTGCGCCTAACCCGAGCTTAGATGCATCGGTATATAACACAAAGTCTCCTTGCCCTGATGGCATGGCTAGCACCGGCGCTGAAATAAGAGCTTGCTTCAAAGTGTCGAACCTCTTCTGACATTCATCACTCCACACAAATTTGGCATTTTTCTTGGTTATTGACGTGAGTGGCACTGCTATCGATGAAAATCCCCGGATAAACTTACGGTAGTAACCGGCTAAACCCAGAAAGCTGCGGATTTCTGATGCATTCTTTGGCTCAACCCATTTCTTAACGGCTGCTACTTTCGCTGGGTCTACCTCAATACCACTGCTAGAAACTATATGCCCCAAAAACACTACCTTCTCCAACCAAAACTCACACTTACTGAACTTCGCAAATAGCTTGCGACTTTGCAAAGTTTGCAACACGGTCCTCAAATGCTGGCTATGTTCCTCATGGCCCTTCGAGTAAATGAGAATGTCGTCAATAAATACTATGACGAATTGATCAAGGTAGGGCTGAAACACGCGGTTCATGAGGTCCATGAAAATTGCTGGAGCATTAGTCAATACAAATGGCATCACTAGGAACTCGTAGTGCCCATCTCTAGTCCTGAAGGCCGTTTTGTGAACGTCTGCATCTTTCACCTTCAGTTGGAGATACCCTGATCGAAGATCTATCTTAGAGAACACTTTAGCTCCCTGCAACTGATCGAACAAGTCCTCGATCCTTGGAAGTGGGTATTTGTTCTTGATCGTGACCTTGTTCAGCTCTCGGTAATCGATACACAGCCTCATGCTCCCATCTTTCTTCTTCACAAAGAGCATTGGCGCGCCCCATGGTGAGAAACTAGGGCGAATAAATTTCTTGTCCAGAAGCTCCTGAATCTGGTGCTTGAGTTCTAACATCTCAGCTGGAGCTAATCTGTATGGGGCCTTGGAGATTGGAACTGTGCCTGGCATGAGATCAATGGAAAACTCCACCTCTCTATCTGGTGGAAGACCTGTGACGTCGTCAGGAAAGACGTCTGGGAAGTCTCTGACTACCGACACATCTGCTATGGCTGGAGTGGGCATATCAGGCGTTGAAATGACACTGGCCAAGAAAGCCTGACACCCCATGGAAATCAGTCTCTTCGCCTGCATGCAGGAAATCATGCGTGGGAAGCTTCTCCATCTGGCTGGTTCAAATATGAACTGTTACATGCCCAGCGGCCTAACCAATACTGATCTTTTCTGGAAGTCAATCAAAACCCTGTTCTTTGTCAGCCAGTCCATTCTCAAAATAATGTCGAACTCTGGCATCGGCAGTAGAATCAAATCTGCATATACTAGATGGCCCTGCAATTCCAGATCGATATCTCTGATCATGCTAGTTGCTAACAACTCTTCCCCGGATAGGACTGTCACCGAAAAAAATCATGTCTAGGCCAATGGACTTGATGTCCAGATGATTAGCAAAAGTCTCCGATATAAAGGAGTGAGTGGCTCCTGAATCTATCAGTGCCGTTGTGGCTAATCTCTTTATGAAAATATTTCCTGAGAGACGTTAGCACAACAAACTAACTTATATCCCAAAATTACTAACATTAACCTCAAACATAGCAGAAAATTACTATTCCAAATCACTCAAAATATTACTAGCACCTTAACAATCCCAAATAAAATCCACATGCAAGGCAAAATAATACTGAACTTGGGTAGAAAAGGTTTAACGGTCAGCAAAGTCGTGTCTGGATTCGCCTCCTGTGCATGCATGGCGAATACTCTGCCCTGAGTCGGCTACTCCCACTGTGGGCACTCTTTTAGCATGTGGTCATTGGCTCCACACTTGAAGCACTTGCCTGATCCATATAAGCATTGCCCTGGATGCTGGCGGTTGCACTTAGGACATACTGGGAAAATTACGGGCTTCTGAGGTGCCCCTTGCTGCTGAATTGGACCCTTGCCCTTCGGCGGTCCCTGATAAGGTTTCTTCCTTGGTGGCCCTTGGTACGGCCTCTTGTGCTGGGGTTGCTGATGCTGATGCTGCGGCTGTTGGTGCGGTGGTGCCTGGTGGGGCCTCTTGCCCAACCTGTCAGCCTCAATATCCCGCTGGTCTTGTTCTGCCGCCAAAGCCCTAGATACGGCGACTGCATAAGAAGTGGGGCCAGCCACTCTCACATCACGGCGCAAGATTGGCTGCAATCCATCCAAGAAATGTCTCAGCTTTGCCTGGACATCATTCGAAATGAGGGGTACGAAGTAACACCCCCTCTCAAACCTCCTAACAAACTCTGCAACAATGCTGTTTCCTTGTCGCAGCGTCATAAATTCCCTAGTCAGTCTGGATCGTACTTCCTCAGTGAAGTACTTGGCGAAGAACACTTCCTTGAATCCAGTCCAAGACATAGTCTGCAAGTTAACTGCCACCGACGCACTCTCCCACCATAGTCTAGCGTCCCCTGACAGAAGGAACGTGGCACACCTAACCTATCAGCATCGGTCAGTTCCATAAAATCAAAGATTACCTCGATGGACTTAATCCATCCTTCCGCTATCATCGGGTCAGTAGTACCCTAGAACTCCTTTGGACTCATCCTTCTGAACCTCTCGTAGACAGCCTCAGGCCTGGGCCTCTCCCCTGCACCCACTGCTGCAGCCTGGTTCCCCGCAAACTGCGCGAAGAACTGCGTTATACCTGCAAGCATCTGCGCCTGCATATCCGGAGGTGGACGAGGAGGAGTGACCCTCTCCTCATCACGATGCTCTCTGTTCTCATCCCTAACTGCCCGGTTAATCGCACGTCTGGGAGGCATACTGTTCCAACAATTTACACAAGACGTAAACCCAATATGCATGAATATAATAACAATATCATAAGATGCACGAAATCTAAACTTAAAACATGGACATGCTGAAATCATGATTCAATGCTTACTACATACATAATGCAAAACTTTAAAACTTACAGACTTGAGGTGTGACTTCGTGAGCTTCTTGCGACTGGCAGGAGGCGTAACCCTTTACAAGAACACCGCTCTGATACCAACTGTAACGTACCGTAGTTTCATACTTAAAATTTGCGGAAAAATTAAAAATTTTCTTAAATATAAAAATACTTTCATTGTTTGTCATAAAAATATCACAACCAAATCCCCCATCAGAAAAGGTTGACAAAAACATCATTCTCCACTTCACCAAAATAGAGTAATAAAATATTCAACATGCTAAACATTTTAAAATAAACGGGGGCGGTCCTCGGGTTTAGCCCCCCACTCAGTCCAAGCCTGTTCCTTGGTCGCCACCTCCTGTCTCCTCATAAGCATCCTCACCTGCATCGACCAAGTCTAGTGAGTCTAAAGACTCAACACGTATAAACTGGAGATAACGAGTACTACATAATAAAATCGCATGCATCTTTAAAATAGGACGTACATACTTGAAACTTGAACTTGCATAATAAACTTGAACATACGTACATACATACTTTGACGTGCCATCATCATAAACTTTTCTTAAACGCGCTTGCATACTTGAACATACTTGAACATACTTAACTTCATCATTTTGCGTAGAGGATGTTTCAAAGTAAGTGACCCANAAAATATTTTCTTGCACGTCATACATACTTACTTGGCGTTGAGGGATTCGTTGGATTTCACTTGGGGCCGCTGCTGCACATACTAAATGAATTACAACACTAATTTGCATAAATTAGACGTAGGTACTCGAGCTCACCACCGAAGTGCATAAATAGCTTATGTCATTCTAGATCACTCGGGACTTGACCTCGTTTAATCATACTAACCATGACATTAAACCCCGAAACAAACTCTAAGGTGTCGTGTGAACATTTCCCAACCATAAAAGACCTGAACTCACTATTAGAACTTGAAAAGGAGGAAGAACGAAAATATTTTTACAGATGGGGCCGCGCTCGGGCGGTAAAACTTTACCGCTCGAGCGCCAGGTCTACTGGAAAGAACTCTCGGCCAGAAAGGGTGGCGCTCGGGCGGTAAAAAGTTACCGCTCGGGCGCCGAGCAAACTGGACTCCGCGACTCAGAAACTTGTACTCTCCGATTCCGATTACACATACAGTGAACAACGCCTCAAGACTCATCCTAGGACACTATGATCCAAACTCGACTCCATAAAAATGTCCCAAACGTTCCCAAAGAAGCACGCACCACACGCAACGCGATAACTCTCATAAATCGAATTTTGACACCAAAATAGTTTCCACGACTACTCGTTCTCCCAAATGCCTAACGACGCGAACCAAAATGTCAATGACCATCCCAACATCATTAACAACATACCTAACGCAGCAGCGATCACCCGTCAATCCCCAACGAAGCCTGCAACCACAAAACTTCAAGAACGCATCAATAACATAATTTTTCAGAAAAAGCGCAATTTGAGCAGTCTCACGAAAAACGCCATAACTCACTCAATATTTAT
>NC_133312.1:12780350-12823649 GCF_012295235.1 Primulina huaijiensis
ATAGTGAAGAGAATTTGGCCACATATTCCTCAATATTCAGCTGGCTCTGTCTCAAATTGGCAAATTCCGCTCCCTTGTCTTTCCTGTACGACACTGGAAAGAACCTCTGATAAAATTCAGTTCTAAACACATTCCAGGTAATAGCCGTACCTCTGTGTTCCAATGCCTTCTTGGTCGTGATCCACCAGTTCTTGGCAACATCATGCAACTGGTGCCCTGTCAGTTTCACTCTCCGCTCGTCAGTGTAGTCTAGAGACTCAAACAGCATCTCGATATCGTCTAGCCAACTCTCACAATCCACTGAAGTCTCGGTACCTTTCAGAGTCGGCGGATGAAAAGACTGAAATCTTTTTAATAGTGTCTCCATCTGAGTAGCTGTAACATCCATCGGAGGATTTGAAGTACTACCCTGTTCCGGTAATCTTCTAGGAGGCATATCTGATTAACAAAAGGGTTAGTAACCCCAAACAATAATTCTGTTTCAGTCCTCCTCCGATCATCTTACTGTTGATCTAGAATCGGTGCTGCTTTATTCTCAATAAACATATTACCATATCAAATCAGATAATTCAAGTAACATGTATTAAAGCAGTAAGACATGCTAGCAATCAAAAGCAGGAAAAAAACTCAATCTACCCCGCTCACTAGCTTCTTCTATCTCAATCTCAAGGATCTATCGCTCAGATACCACCTGTTGTGGGGACCCGGACGCTAATCATGTTCTTAACCGTCATTGGGACTAATTAATCAATTATAATAAACAGGGTCTAAATTTTTTTTTTTAAAATATAATATCAAATGCGGAACGTAATGGAATCACTCTACTATACATCTCAGTATCAAAGTAAAGTACCAGTCGTGTACTTTATACAATCATTTATATACTAAGGTTCAACTAATAAATATCAAGTGTTCAACCCTATCTCAGATCAAGTCAGTAGTCTCCACGCTAATCATGATCTCTCTCTTCATCTCCTCGACCCTGAACCTGTCCCACCTGTTGTCATGCACACATACAAACACGACAATAGCTGGATAACTCCGGTGAGAATAAATCCCAGTATAAAGCAACGAAACATGCAATCATATAATTAATATAAAGCATGAAGCAGATATTAGATATATATCAAAATCTGAAACATAATTAATATCAAACTATCAATCATACTCGTGACTCCACGACTCAGGCTAGACTCAATCGTAGTATAGGGATCCCGGTTTCCAGACATTGGTATTCCTATATCGACCAACAGTAATAGAAGAAAATCCGATTCTATCCACATCGATATAACCAAACATCCAGTGTCTTGACCTATCCGTCACAGACTGTGGCACTATCGCCAATACATTATCTTGTGACATCGTGCAATGTGCCCGTGGCGATCCCGCCACTATCAGGTACTTCTGTCACAAGATCACTCATCTAATATTCGTCTAATACATGCTCTCTATACATCAATAGAACAAGCATATCAAATCAAATCAATGCAAATAATAACAAATAGTATGTGATTTAGGGAAACACAAGTATATCCTACTTGTGTCGATCTCCCAATACCACATTGACTTATACCTTTCGTTTGTAGTCTCGGTCTAAAAACAATTGAAGTTCTGAACTCAATACTGTCTCTGTAAATCTGAAACGATATATCAAGAATCATAATATCAATATTTCATTCTCAATTCAACACTAAATCTGATTAATCTGAATATAATTCAAATCAACGGCATAACGGCACAATCCCGATATTCCCGTCAATACAATATCAACAACTATCAATTACAATCCATAACCCATATCTGATACAACTCATAATCAATCTATAACTCAAATCTGTCCGATTTCAAATCAATATAATCAGAAATTCCTAACAATTCCATAAGCAATCTGTTCTTCGATCTGACTTCGATTCTACGATGTCTAGTATATCAAGAAAATCAGATATCAATCAAATCATAATTCCTGTAATATCACAATTTTGAATGATAGCAGAACTCAATGAAACTTACGTCCAGTTGTAGCTGTCACTACGAGGATCACAGAACTGAATCCGGATTAAAAATCTGATCAACGGATTCTTCAAAAACACTAATTTAAGGTATAAAGAAAACTTGAAAATTCCCCTGGCAAGCTCTCGTTTTTCCCTTGAAGAGGCGAAGGGAATGAACTCAATATATATATCCCGTGCATGGTAAAGAACGTGGCTTCATTTTACAAGCAACACGTCTCGCGCATATGTGCGACCTATCATGGCGCATATGTGCGAGACCTACTGGTCTCACAAATGGTCTTCATGGCCTCTGGCGCATATGCGCGACTTCATCCCGCGCATGTGCGCCGAGTGTTTTGTCTCAAATCGGGGGCTACTGGACCTCCCGCGCATGTGCGCGCCTCACGTCGCGCATATGCACCAACTTCTCTGGACCCAACATGTTGGCTACTGCCTCCCTCGCGCATATGCGTGCCCTTCACCGCGCATGTGCGCCGAGTTCTCTGTCCGCGAACTCATGCAATTCATTACTTTGCGCATATGCGCACCTATCCTCGGCGCATATGCGCCCGAAATTCTGGTCTCGCACCTCACTTCCTCACAACATGCTATCACATGAAACTCAACTCAAATCTCGGAGCAACCCTTCATAATTACATCAATGTATCGATAATTAATTTCAAATTACCGTAATAAGATTTCAGGCATTACATTTGATGAGTCTATATTTATGGGCAAAATTTGCCAAAATTTTATTAATTATTATTTTTTCTCCAAATCTTTTATAATGCTTCCGCATTATAGTATTTATAGTTTAATGTCATGAGGTAAGGGCGTTACATTTAGTGGTATCAGAGCAACGTTTTTCGGACCAATGATTTGGCACATGTCTTCCTATGCTTGTGACACTTCGGTATGTATCTTTCTGCATCTCATTGATGTATTGGTATGATGATAAGCTTTAAAAGTAATATGTTTTGAAAATGATTTTAAATTGAGATGCAATATAGGAAAATGCCACCCAAGAGAAAAGCTCCTGAAGTACCTCCTAGAAGGAGAGCCGGAGAAGACCAAGATAGTACTTCCTCTAATGTAGTTGATGAGTTTAGTAGGTTACTTCATGAGCAAGCTAAAGTGCATGGGGAACAAATCCAGCAACTTCTCCGATTGCAATCACCGATTCAAGGTATAGGCCAAGGCCGTGATCAACGAGTTCAAGAACGAGTTGTTGAGTGAGCTTATGATAAATTCAAGAAGATGAATCCACCCGAATTTGTAGGAAGTCCGGACCCTTTGATTGCGATGGAGTGGGTGAAGGCGGTCGAGGCGATCTTTGATTACCTTAACTTTGATGATAAAGATCGAGTGAGTTGTGCTGTGTTTCTCTTAACCAACACTGCAAGAATTTTGTGGGAAGCAACCAAGGTAACGATTGATGTTCAAACATTGAAATGGAATGAGTTTAAAGATTTGTTCTATGATAAGTACTTTCCTAGCGATGTTAAAGCCCGCAAGGTGAAAGAATTCTTGGAGCTAAAGCAAGGGACAATGAGAATGAATGATTACATATTAAAGTTTGAAGAAGGTTGTCTTTTTGTTCCTTTCATTGCTAGCAACGACAAAGATAGAGCCGAGCATTTTATGCGTGGTTTGAGAGCGGAGATTCGAAGAGATGTTCGAATTTCGAAGGCTAATTCTTACAAGGAGATTGTTGAGAAAGCATTAATGGCCGAATATGATGAGAAAGAGATTGATAAAGAAAGACAATTCAGGAGGCAAAAATTTGTCCAAACGGGTCAAGCTTCAGTTCAAGGAGGAAGAGGAGGACACAAGTGGAAAGGAAAGGAAGAATATCGGGGTAAAGCTCCTGCGGTGCCATTTGAATCAGATAAGCCTTTATGTCCTAAATGCCATAAACCACTTAAAGGAGAGTGCTTAGTTGGAAGCAACAAATGTTATAGATGTGGAGGTGTTGGGCACATTGCGATCAATTGCACTCAATCATCGGGCAAGGGCCGAGTTCAGGGGCGTATTTTCTCTTTGACCAAGGAAAGAATTAATCCGGATTCGTCAATCATTTTAGGTACCATTCTTATTTCAGGCAAGGTAGCTACTACTCTTATTGATACTGGCGCCACACATTCTTTTATATCTGAGCAATTTATGCATTCTCTGGGTCTTGCTCTTATTGGTGAAATTGTCCACTTTTCTATTGTGCTTCCTTCGGGAGATTATATTCATTCTTCAAGTGTGATTCGAGCGTGCCCTGTTCAAGTAGATGAGGAATTGTTGAATGCTGATTTGATTGTCATTCCCATGATTGAGTTTGATGTTATTTTGGGAATGGATTGGTTATCTACTTATCGAGCTGTGATAGATTGTGTAGCCAAGACAGTGCATTTTCCTATAGGACATGGTGATAGCAGGGTCTTCACGGGGTCAGGTACTTCGCTTGGCCTTTATTTTATTTCTTGCTTGCAAATGCAACGGATGTTGGTTAAGGGTTGTCACGGGTTTCTAGCATCGGTGGTGGATATAACTAGAGAAGGGAGTGGGAATATGAGCGACATTGATATTGTGAGGGATTATCTTGATGTTTTTGCGGATGATGTGCCGGGATTGCCACCGGATAGAGAGGTGGAATTTGTTATTGATATTGTACCAGGTACCGCACCGATTTCTAAAGCCCCTTATCGAATGGCCCCAACTAAAATGAAAGAATTGAAGAGTCCATTGCAAGAGTTATTAGATAAGGGCTTTATTAGACCAAGTTCATCTCCATGGGGGGCACCGGTATTATTTGTGAAGAAGAAAGATGGGTCCTTGAGACTGTGTATTTACTATCGAGAGATCAACAAAGTAACGATCAAGAACAAATATCCTCTGCCCAGAATTGATGATCTTTTTGATCAGTTGCAAGGTGCTACTGTATTTTCCAAGAATGATTTGCGGTCAGGGTACCATCAATTGAAAGTAAAGGAGTGTGACATACCTAAGACGGCTTTTCGAACCAGGTATGGTCACTACGAGTTTTTGGTTATGTCGTTTGGATTAACCAATGCTCCTTCTGTATTTATGGATCTTATGAATCGGGTTCTCAAGCCATATTTGGACAGTTTCATAATTGTCTTCATTGATGATATTTTAATCTATTCAAAGGCTCGAGATTTACATAAGGAGCATTTGAGGATCGTGTTACAGCAGTTGAGGGACCTAAATGTAACACCCTTACCTCATGACATTAAACCATAAATACTATAATGCGGAAGCCTTATAAAAGATTTGGAGAAAAAATAATAATTAATAAAATTTTGGCAAATTTTTCCCATAAATATAGACTTATCAAATTTTCCCAAACAAACAAAATAAATATTACCACAATCAATCTTTCCAAAATACACATAGATCCCATCTCCATAATTACCAAGTGTTTGACAAAAGATGTGACATAATTTTCTTGTTTAAAACATGAACCAAGGTACAATACTCAAAACCATTATTTAATTGTCACATTATATCAAAACATTATTCTCCAAGCTTTGGCACATGCACCTTCCCTGCTTCGACGCTTCTATCGCTATTCCTTTTTATCTGCATCACATGACATAACTGGAATGAGTTTACAAAACTCAGTAAGTGGAACTTTCAATAACAATTACATATACAATAGTGTAAAGAAAAGAATCATTACAATTGAACCATAGAAAATTCCATCGTTCAGTGGAATATATATATAACAATTATAAGATGGCATTCTATCAACCATTTCTTTCATTTTCCTTATATGGCATTGATAAGTCATCCGTCGATGGTATACATGTACATTTCAGTCAAAATCAGTCACTGTACACGTTAAATGTTGATCAACTTCTGTTATGTGGATTTAGAAGTGCTAGAAGCACCACCACTACCATATAACCATCAAGCCATAAAAAGAACCATTGAATCATTTTATCAAACATGTGGTGTGCATGAATTAGAACTAGCTCCTTTCTTAGCAATTGGCAACAAAATTTCTTTCCTTTTATCATAATCAATGAATCATTACATAGCAAGTATATAATCAATGTATTAAAGGAGCTAGGAACAATAACAACACCATTCATCATATATATATAGGCCATGAGATGCATTCAAGGAAAAATTCCACTTACTACCAATAGAACTTGTTGTGATAACTTCTTGGTAGTTGATCCTACAACATAAGATCAAGATTATACCATTAACTCCACATTATCAACCTATAAACTGTCATTCAAGCCTAAACCACAATTCCCTTAACTTCAACCAATATCCAAAAGATCAGTTTCCTTACCTTGATTACTTGCTCTTGAGGATATGAAGATCACACCTCCAACTTGAATATTAAAACTTTGGAAAGAAAGGAATTTAGAAACGAAATAAAGAACCCTACCTTCCCAAGTGGATGGTTGCAAGAGGAATAAGTGAAATGGCAAAGTTATTGGCTTAAAAACTCTTAAAAATATATTTTCTACGCCATAGACACGGACCCCGTGCCCCCCTCCGTGTATAGGTCCGTGTATACTCGGAAAAATACAAATTTTCGTTGTCAAGGCCCGGACCCCGTGCATGGGTCCGTGTCTGGGTCCGTGTACCCTCGGTCCAAGGGCCAAAACGGCACTTTTTCTTCCGAATTAGCCAAAGTGGTAAACAGGAAAGTTGTAGCCCTATGTCTTTTCTTGAATCTCCCACTAGTGTCAGGTCATTTGGAGGTCTGAGTAAAAAGTTATGTCCATTCTACCAAAATATGTCAGTGCAAGAACAACGAAACACACGACCCGCTTCGGGCCACTTTTAACTCATCTTCCTCAGCTAATTGAACAAAACTCAAAACATGAAAGTTGTAGCCTTGGATCTTAGCTTTCTAATGCAATTAGCCTCATGTCATTTGGATCAATATACAAAAATATATTCTAAAAACCACAACTACTGCCATATTTTTCATACCATTTCTGCACCCCAATTACCTATTTGGCTCAAACCATCCAAACCATCAATCCAACACCCAACATTATACATTCACAACAATAAGAACTCCTCAAATACACAACTATCTACTAAACCATATCAAAACCAGACAATAAATAACCATGAATACATTGCAATAACCATATTGATGCTATAACATGCAATACCAACCCTTCCATCAAATATACTCATAAACCATAACAATAACCATGATCAATAATAACTTAACCACATAGCCATAACACCAAACCATAGAATAATCATCATTTACAATAGAAGGATAAATGGTTGGGATATTACATCTCCCCCCCCTTATAAAAATTTCGTCCCCGAAATTTGCTTACTTCAAAATAAATCTTGATAACGTTCTCTCATCTCTTCCTCCGGTTCCCATGTAGCCTCTTCAATCACATGATTCCTCCAAAGAACTTTAACAAAGACAATTTCTTTGTTCCTTAGCACTTTCACTTCGCGGTCAAGAATTTGAACCTGCACTTCTTCATAGCTCAGATTAGGCAAAAGATCCAATGCTTCGTGTCGAAGAACATGGGATGGATTGGACAAATACTTCCGTAACATTGAAACATGGAAAACATTGTGAACTCGATCTAAATCCAGAGGCAAAGCCAATCGATACGCTCTTTCACCAATCCTATCCAGAATCTCGAAAGGTCCAATATAGCGAGGACTCAACTTACCTTTCTTTCCAAACCTCATAACTCCCTTGAGGGGAGCTATCTTAACGAACACTTGGTCAACTACATTGAACTCCAAAGGTCTTCTTCGAACATTTGCATAACTTGTCTGTCGAGATTGAGCCGTCTTCATTCTTTGTTTAATCAGTGCGACCACATCAACCATTTGTTGAACCAACTCGGGTCCCAACATCTTCCTTTCTCCTACTTCATCCCAATATAAAGGTGATCTACACTTCCTACCATATAATGCTTCATATGGTGCCATGCCAATCGATGATTGGTAGCTGTTATTATATGTGAACTCGACAAGAGGTAACTTCGAATCCCAACTACCAGGAAAGTCAATAGTACAGGTCCTCAACATATCCTCCAAAATCTGTATAACTCTCTCTGATTGCCCATCGCTCTGAGAATGATAGGCTGTGCTAAAGGCCAACTTTGTACCCAAAGCTCTATGGAGACTCTTCCAAAATTCAGATGTAAACTTTGTATCACGATCTGAAACAATCGACACGGGTATCCAATGAAGTCTTACAATTTCTTGGACATACGTCTCCGCATATTGAGTCATAGAATATGTCGTCTTGACACGGAGAAAATGTGATGACTTGGTCAATCGATCCACAATCACCCAAATAGAATTATAACCCTTCTGAGTTCTTGGCAACCCAACAACAAAATCCATAGTGATGTGTTCCCACTTCCATTGCGGTATAGGTAAGGATTGCAACAAGCCCGCCGGTCGTTGGTGCTCAATCTTTACCTGCTGACAAGTCAAGCATTTAGAAACAAATGATGCTATATCTTTCTTCATGCTTGGCCACCAGTACATCGACGAAGATCTTGATACATCTTGGTGCCACCAGGATGTACTGAATAAGGTGCAGTATGAGCTTCCGTCAAAACATCACGACAAATAGCATCACAATAGGAACACAAATACGACCTTGAAATGTAATCAGGCCATCACTGTTCAATCCAAATTCAGAATTCCCCTTCTTCTCTGCCTTTGCTCTCAAATCCAACAAAAGAGTATCCAACTGTTGCTCATGTTTAATTCTGTCGATCAAAGTCGGTCGAATAACTAAGGCTGAAAGTCGAGCGATCGTACCTTCCTCAACCAATGCGATCTCACTTTTCTGCAAATCCAACAATAGAGGCTTTGGAATCATAGAACCCAATTGAAGACCTGACTTTCGGCTCAATGCATCAGCAACTACATTCGCTTTTCCAGGATGATAACTGATAGTGCAATCATAATCCTTCACAAGTTCTAACCACCTTCTCTGACACATGTTCAGTTCTTTCTGAGTAAAGAGATACTTAAGACTTTTATGATCTGAGAAAATTTCACATTTCACGCCATATAAATAATGTCGCCAGATCTTCAAAGCAAATACCACGGCTGCCAACTCAAGATCATGAGTCGGATTGTTCTTTTCATAATCCTTCAATTTACGAGAAGCATAAGCAATAACTTTGCCTCGCTGCATCAACACAGCACCGATACCTTTCTTCGAAGCATCTGTATACACCACAAAGTCTTCAACTTCCTGAGGAAGTGCTAACACTGGAGCTGAAGTCAATTTGTCCTTCAATACTTGAAATGCTTGCTGACATTCATTAGTCCATTCAAACTTAACTGTCTTTCTCGTCAGAGTAGTAAGTGGCAAGGCTATTTTAGAGAAATCAGCAATAAAACGACGATAGTACCCTGCTAACCCAAGGAAACTTCGTACCTCAGCAACTGTCAAGGGAATAGGCCACTTCTTGACTGCTTCAATCTTAGCCGGATCCACAGCAATTCCTTCCTTGGAAACAATATGACCTAAAAATGCAACTTGTTCCACCCAAAATTCAAACTTCTTAAATTTAGCATATAATTGGTTTGTAACGACCCTTTACAGGCCCAGTGGACCGCCCATACGGCCCACTGCCCCGATCGACCCAAGGCTATCCCGATCTTGGGCTCCCTCAAAGGGGCCTTTTCCCTCACGGGCTTTCCATAGGCGTCGTACGGGTTACTCATAGGATATCCCTATCCCTGCCAAGGGGTTTCTTTCGCCTCCCCAGGACTCGATCCCATGACCTATAGGATAAGTACATTGATATAAAAAGTCAATTTGTACCAGGACTCTTTATATCAATGTACTTATCCTATAGGTCATGGGATCGAGTCCTGGGGAGGCGAAAGAAACCCCTTGGCAGGGAGGGGGATATCCTATGAGTAACCCGTACGACGCCTATGGAAAGCCCGTGAGGGAAAAGGCCCCTTTGAGGGAGCCCAAGATCGGGATAGCCTTGGGTCGATCGGGGCAGTGGGCCGTATGGGCGGTCCACTGGTACCAGACTTGTGCTGAGTATCTTTATATCTATGTGATCTCAGGTTCGAGTCTGGGAAGGCACAAGCTCCAGTGCATGGGCTGGAGAGTTCTATGAGTAACCCGTACGACGCCTATGGAAAGCCCGTGAGGTAAAAAGGCCCCTTGAGGGAGCCCAAGATCGGGATAGCCTTGGGTCGATCGGGGCAGTGGGCCGTATGGGCGGTCCACTGGGCCTGTAAAGGGTCGTTACATGCTCCCTATGAAGTTCTCGTGTATTTGAATATATCAAAATGTCGTCAATAAACACAATCACAAAAGCATCCAAATATGGCTTAAAGACACGATTCATCAAATCCATAAACACTGAAGGAGCATTAGTTAATCCAAATGACAGCACCAAAAATTCATAATGTCCATACCTCGTTCTAAAAGCAGTCTTTGGTATGTCCTCCGTTTTTACTTTCAATTGATGATATCCGAATCGAAGATCGATTTTTGAAAACACAGTGGCTCCTTGTAATTGATCAAATAGATCATCGATTCTGGGTAAAGGATATTTATTTTTAATAGTTGCCTTATTGAGTTCTCGATAATCAATGCATAATCTTAACGATCCATCCTTCTTTTTCACGAACAAAACCGGAGCTCCCCATGGCGAGGAACTAGGACGGATAAAACCTTTATCTAATAGCTCCTGCAATTGATTCTTTAGTTCTTTCATCTCAGTTGGAGTCATTCTGTACGTGGCTTTGGAAATTGGGGCTGTACCTGGACTTAAATCAATAACAAACTCTACCTCTCGATCAGGAGGTAAACCAGGCACATCATCAGCAAATACGTCAGGATATTCCCGAACCACTTCAATATTGTAACACCCTTATCCATTTAAAATAAATAAATAAATAAACTCTATAATGCGGAAGCTTTAAAATATAGACTTGGAGGAAAGTATGAGCTTTAAAAAAATTTTGGCAGAGTTTCCCCGTAAAAAAGACTTGCCACCTGTCTCAAGCAAAATATTTCAAAAAATGTCAATAAGACCACATTCCATATAACAATCAAAATACTAATAACCAAAAGTAGCAAATGACATTATCAAAAACCATTACAAATCAAGTTTGAACTTCAAAATAACTTTTCCATTTTTAATACAAAATATACTTCATTATCATTTCCTCCAAGATTGGCACTAGTTCTTCTTCTTTTGTCTTGGCACTCCGTCGTATCTATTCTTTGTTACCTGCATCTGCATCTCATGAACATAACTGAAATGAGTTATAAAAACTCAGCAAGTAGACCTTTAAATAACAAGTACATATACCATAGTGTAAAGAAGGAATCCATATAATTTCTTAACCACAATATGCCATCAGTCAATAAAATTCATAAATAACAATTATAAAATGGCATCTATAGAACAATTCATTCCTTTTCATTTGTATGGCATTGATAGGTCATCCGTTGATGGTATACATGTATGTCTCAGTTAAAATCAGTCACAGTACATGTCATTATGTTGATCAACTTCCGTCAAGTGGGTTTAGAATTACCATAGGTAACACCACAATACCATATAACCATCAAGCCATAAAAACATTCATTGAAACATTTTATCAAACACGTGGTGTGCGTGCTAAAACCTTAGCTCCTTTACTTTGCCATTGACATCAATTCCATTTCTTTCCAATATATCAATACATACAATATACATAATCAATGAATTAAAGGAGCTAAAATCAATAAAAACTTCATTTATCATATACATAGATCATGAGATGCATTCAAATGAAAAGTCTACTTACAACCCAATACACAAGTGCTTGCTAAGTTCTTGAGGGATTCCTACAACACAATAATAATAATAATACCATCAATCATTAAATTAACAATCTTACCTCATCATTCAAACCAAATAACCCAATATTCTCCTTTCAATCACTAACCAAAGGAAACAAGCTTTCTTACCTTGCTCCTAAACTCTTGAGGAGAAGAACTTCTAATCTCCAAGCAAAGATTATGGTTTCAACCAAAGATTAATTTCTTGGAAGAAGTTGGATTGAAGATAAATGAGGAACCCTAGCTTCCAAACCGTGAGAGTAGAGAAGAAGAAGAGAGAAAAATGAGTAAAAATGAATCCCCATTCGATTTTATGCCTCTCAAACTTCAAAACACGTTTTTTTTAACTTGCTGGGCGCTCGGGCGGTCACATATTACCGCCTTAGCGCCAACTTCTCGGCCAAAACACCAAATTTTCAGAGCGAGGCGCGCTCGGGCTGTCAAATATTACCGCTCGGGCGCCGCTCTGCGCACAGCCACATCAAAGATTGCTTCGGAAATGCCTCTTCCCTTAAGAATTAGGAAAAGTGGTAAACATGAAAGTTGTAGCCCTATGTCTTGGCTTGCATCTCCAATAAACTTAAGTCATTTGAAGGTCTAAGTAAAAAGTTATGCTCAATCTCCCAACATGTGTCAGTACAGGAACGACGATGCGCACGACAACATTCGGGCCACTTTTGACACGTCTTCCCTAATGATTTGAACAAAACTCAAAACATGAAAGTTATAGCCTTATATCTTATCTTTCTAATGAAAGTAGCCTCACATCATTTGGATCACAATACAAAACATTATGCTAAAAACCACAACTACTGCCACAGTTTCACACCGTTTCAACACTTCCATTACCTATTTAACTCAAATTCAACCTTCTATTCTACCCATCCATTATCTATTCCATTCTATAACATTAATTACCATTCTTATCATAATGTAAAGCCATAAACCATCACCATAAAATACCGTAATTCATAATAAATGAAATGAATGATCGATTATTACAAATATTCTGTAATGGCACATTACTGTCCCTATTTACATCTAATACTAAGGCCAGAAAACTAGTACATCCCTTATTCGACAATTTAATAGCTTGCAAGCAAGCAATAATGGGAGTACTTATCGATGAACCAAAACCAACAATTGCATTATTCTCATGATCATCAATTACAAACACAATCAATTACTGCACGATAAGCGGATAACCAATCCATACCCAATATAACATCAAATGCAACCATCGAAATAACAATAAGATCAGCAAACAACAATCTCGTACCCATCTGTACGGGACATGCCTTTAGAATACTAGTAGGACAAATCTCATCACCAGAAGGCAACATAATAGTGAAGTGCAATGGCATAACAGTAGGTTCCACAGATATAGAATGCATAAACACTTCAGACATAAAATAATGGGTTGCATCAGTGTCAATCAATGTAATTGCTTCTTTGCCATAGATTAAAATATTACCTGATATCACAGAAGAATCAGGATTAACACTTTCCTTCGTCATAGCAAAAATTCTGCCTTGGACTTTTCCTTTGCCTGAGGAGAGAGGACATTTCAGTGCCGTGTGCCCCATCTCCTTGCATCTAAAACATCGTCCACTACCCACCAAACACTCACCCTTGTGTGGCTTTCCACACTTAGGACATATCGGTTGTTCAGTATCAGAAGAAGGCACAGGAGGTTTAGAGCGCTGCTCCATCTTACCCTTTACTTTGTGGCCACCACGAACATTTGCATTTGCACCTTGTCCGCTAGCCTGGAAAGCTTACCTTCTTAATTTCCTCTCTTTCTCAATTTCTTGTTCATCATGTTCCGCAAGCAAAGCTCGCTCCACGATATCTTGATACATGACTACCTTGGACATATGCACATCCCTTCGAATTTCTGGCTTCAACCCACGAAGGAAGTGTTCTCCTTTATCTTTATCATTATCAGCAATAAAAGGAACAAAGACATATCATTCCTCAAACTTCAACGTATATTCAGTAACAAAGAAAGCATCCTGCTTCAATTCCAGAAATTCCTTCACCTTCTTGGCTTTTACTTCACGTGAAAAGTATTTGGCGTAAAATTACTCTTTAAACTCGTTCCACTTAAGTTCACAAACATTGACAGTAACTTTGGTGGCTTCCCACCAAATACGAGCAGCTTTGACCAACATAAACATAGCACAACTAACGTTTTCTTGATCAGTGAACTTCAAGTAATCGAAGATGGCCTCCAATGACTTGACCCATTCAAGAGCCACTAGTGGATCAGGACCACCAATAAAATCAGGAGGGTTCATACGCCTGAAACGATCGTAAGCACCATCTTTAGAACTTTCCATTGTGCCTTGAACTCTTCCACGACCACGACCCTGAGTCGAGGTGTGCATGCTCAATAACTGTTGGATTTGCTCACCATGTACTTTTGCTTGCTCCTTCAATAACTTACTGAATTCATCTACAACCTTCACAGTCTTATCGGTCGCAGAGGTCCTATCATCCCCTTCAATATTCTTTCTTTTGGGAGGCATATTCTACACATATGCTCACTTTAACAATAGATATGGAAAAAGAATACATCAATGGCAATGAAATGGAATCAATTCTCAAAGTTAAAATCAATAGATGCAGGATCGAAAACATACCGGATTGTCCTAGGTAGAAGAAGTTATATAAGGTCCAAAGAACTTTCGCTCTGATACCAATTGAAACAACCCACTCCCATGACAATAACATTTAATAGAAATAACGTACGCGGAAGCATTTCATTTAAAAGTGAAAGTACTAAATAGCATTTACATTATAACCATTTCTTAAAACTAGCAACATTACTAGTCACAACATATTATCTATACATAATTAAAAGCCAATAAAAAGTTTTCCCATCATTCATTACCAAAATACATGATATTTTAAAGCTTTACATATGTTCACTCCACCACAATTTAAAGTGACATAACCAAAAAGTCTTTCCCATAGCATTTTATATGATTTCTCCCGCTTCGAACAATCCATTTCAGTCTTTTTTATCACCTGCATCACATGACATTAACTGGAATGAGAATAAACTCAGTAAATAGAAAGCTGTACGTAGCAATTACATACATATAGCTTTGGCTTAACATGGCTATGGCAATGGCGTTTTGACAATGACAATGAAGAATGAATCATAAGTTTCAAATCAATTTAAAGGGTATCATGTCATGAATTAAAGGAAGGAAATGACAGTGCTGTGACCTGTGACCTGTCGCAAGTATCTCTTTGATATAAATATCAAAACTGTGAGAGGTACTCATAATCATGTGATTGGCCAATGACATGCATGAATTACTATCATTCCTTGGCTTTAATCATATGGAACTTCATTTGGGCTTTTTAACAAATACTTGGTAGGCAACAATAAAGTATTAGCTCCTTATCAATGAATTCAATGGTATTCTTGGCTTAATGAACAAATAACAATACATACATCAATAATCTAACAATGGAAGGAGCTAGATATCAATAAACATGACTTATATACATATATATCATGTGAGCATTTGAAAGGAAGCTTCTACTTACAACCCACAAGCACTTGGTTGTTATGATCACCTTGAAGGAGTTCCTATAACATAATACATGAATTCAACTATTAAGCCATCAACCAAACCATCAATTGCCTTCAATTCCTTAAACTTTCTATCAACTTAAGAATATAAAATTGTTACCTTGTAGCTTGGAATATAGGTAGGAGATACAATAATTTCACTATAAGAAACCTTGAATTTGAAGTAGAGATTGAAGGGAAGAAAACCTTGAAAGGAGAAGGCAAGAAACGATGGGAGAAGAAAAAGAACGGAATGAATTGGGTTGAAACATCTATACTAATCCATAAATAAGCATTCAAAATACACCAAAAACGTGTTTTCTATGCCATAGACACGGACCCCGTGCCCCCCTCCGTGTAGAGGTCCATGTACACACTGGAAATCACTCATTTTTCTTGGAAAGACCCGGACCCCGTGTAGGGGTCCGTGTACAGGTCCGTGTACCCTCTGTCCAAGGGCCAAAACTGCACTTTTTATTCCGAATTAACAAAAGTGTAAACATGAAAGTTGTAGCCCTATGTGTTTTCTTGCATCTCTAATTGACCTCATGTCATTTGAAGGTCTGAGTAAAAAGTTATGCTCATTCTCCTAACATGTGTCAGTACAGGAACAACGAAACACACTGTAACGACCCATTACAGGCCCAGTGGACCGCCCATACGGCCCACTGCCCAAATCNGCCATATGATGCCTATGGAAAGCCCGTGAGGGAAGAGTTCCATAGATGGGCCAAGGCCCATAGAGCAGAGCCCAAGATCGGGATAGTCTTGGGTCGATTGGGGCAGTGGGCCGTATGGACGGTCTACAGGGCCTGTAATGGGTCGTTACAATAAAAGGCGCCTTTTATTGTAATTACCATGGGCTATCCCGATCTTGGGCTCTGCTCTGAACTCTTGGGCCTTGGCCCCTCTAGACTCTGGGCTCTCCCCCTCACGGGCTTTCCCATGCATCATTAATCATAAGCTACTCTAGCCCATGCACTGGAGTTTGTACCTCCCCAGGATCGAACCTAAGACCACATGGATATATAGGTACTTAGCACAATCCTGGTACCAATTGAGCTAGTGAGTTTGTACCTCCCCAGGATCGAACTTAAGACCACATGGATATATAGGTACTTAGCACAATCCTGGTACCAATTGAGCTAGTAGCTCAATTTGTACCAGGATTGTGCTAAGTACCTATATATCCATGTGGTCTTAGGTTCGATCCTGGGAAGGCACAGACTTCAGTGCATGGGCTGGAGAGTTCTATGAGTAACCCATACGACGCCTATGGAAAGCCCGTGAGGGAAGAGTTCCATAGATGGGCCAAGGCCCATAGAGCAGAGCCCAAGATCGGGATAGCCTTGGGTCGATTGGGGTAGTGGGCCGTATGGGCGGTCCACTGGGACTGTAATGGGTCGTTACAATAATAGTGCTATCATAATCTTTAACAAGTTCCAACCATCTCCTCTGACGCATGTTCAATTCCTTCTGAGTAAACAGATATTTAAGGCTTTTATGATCTGAGAAAATCTCACACTTCACTCCATATAAATAATGTCGCCAGATCTTCAAAGCGAAACCACAGCTGCCAACTCAAGATCGTAAGTCGGATAATTCTTTTCATAATCCTTCAGCTGACGGGAAGCATAAGCAATTACCTTACCACGCTCCATCAATACCGCACCAAGTCCTTTCTTAGAAGCATCAGTGAACACTACAAAGTCTTCAACTCCTTCAGGAAGTGACAACACAGGAGCCGATGTCAATTTATCCTTCAACTCCTGAAAACTTTGTTGACACTCATTTGTCCATTCAAATTTAACTGTCTGATGCAAACACGAGTGATCGAGAGCCAAGGAAAGCATGGGATCCTTTGGAGTTGCCGGAGGGACCGATCACGAGAGGACGACTGAAGAAGTTTAAGGAGGCACTGCAGGGAGTCGTGAGCAATCAAGGAGGGCTTACGTGCAAGGATCAATGTGCCGAAGGGTTCGTGATGCATGAGAGTGAGTTCGGGAACCAAAATAACGTTATTCAAGCATTCCAGAGCCTACACGGACCTGTACACGGGGTCCGTGTCCATTACAGCCGAGAATGAAGAAATCCAGAGTGTACACGGACCTGTACACGGGGTCCGTGTACCTCACAGTGCCTACACAGAACTAGCCCCGGACGTCTACACGGGGTCCGTGTACTTTGCGGTTTTGCAAGATTTTATTCCTTCTTTAGAGTTTTATTTTTTTGGGAGACTAGATATTGTTATATTTTTTATATTAAAAGATGATATGGACGAAAATGAACACATTATTCACATTATTATTGATTGAATATCAAATTTTGAGATTTTTCTCTCAACTTTCAAGGCTTTTGCTTTGTAATCAAAAATCAAACTTATCAAAGTTTTTAACTTTGTGGCGTTTGTCGATCGTTCTTACGCGGATTGTCAAGGGCATGTTCTTTGAAGGTTCGTTATAGTGTCGATTGTTCTCTTTGTGATTATTTGTTGCTAAACTTTTCATAGTTTAGAGGTGAAAATCACGCACACACTTGATTCAAAAGATCGGGACACGACACGAATCCCTTTTAACGTTATTGAATTGAGGGCGCGGTTCTAGAATAATCATGTTTGCTTTTCTTACGTACGTGGATTCATATCATTTGGTATCAGAGCTTAGGTTAATTGAATTCAAGTAAGTTTATCCTTCGTTCTATTATCAGATCTAATTATCCTTTAGTTCCGCTTTCAGATCTGTTTTATTTTATCATTATTCGTCGTTCGTGAATCTGTGATACACAAAATTTTGTGTCTTATTTATTTTTCTTTGAATTTTCGGAATTCTTAGATTAAAAACAAAAAAATACCAAAAATCCGAAAATTCACCATTAATTCTTTTTTTATTTTGTTCTATTCCTTTTTGTGAGTCATATACAATTGTCTCACACAGTCAAAAAAAAATTTATTTACCTTCAAATTGCTTGTCTACGCAGTCTAAGTGAGTCGATCACAATTGTTCACAAGTTGAACTTGATTGTTTGATATTCAAATACAAAGCTTGAATGCACTTTCGAGAGAAACATCAAATTCGAGTGAAAACATTTTAGTGTGAGTGTTAGTTCTTTGGAGTGACTAGTGAGTATTTGTTGTGAACAAAAAAATACGAGGGGAGAGACGAGTGATTTTCTTTGGAGTGACCGTGAGAATTTTGGGTGAGGAATATTTTGTTTTCTACTAACGTTTTACTTGCAGGTACAAATCTGAAATTTAAATGGAGAGGGAGGTAGGAGACAGTTCTAACCAAGGGTTATCTATGGTCCAAATGGAGGCATTGTTTGGGCATTTCTCTAGGATGATGAGGGTGGAGTTGGAGCCGTTACACGAGAGGATGAGTAGGCTTGAAGTTGGTACTAGTGGAGCTAAATCTAAGTCTAAGGATTTGGGTAGAGGACAAGAAGATGAAGAGTATGATTTAGGAGGAGAAGGGGAGAGCCAAAGTGAGAATTGGTGTAGGAATGGAAGAGGTAGAGGATTTGGTAGTGGAAGGAGGGAAGCCACGCGGGGTAGATACAATGACGGGAATAGGGAGGATGGTAATATGGGTAGTATTAAGATGAAGATTCCTTCGTGCCATGGGAAATCTGACCCGGAGGCATACTTAGAATGGGAAAAGAGGGTAGAGTTTGTGTTTGAATGTCACCACTACTCCAAACAAAAGAAGGTTAGGTTGGCGGTGGTCGAATTTCTAGACTATGCTCTCATGTGGTGGGATCAATTAGTGACCACTAGGAGGAGGTATAATGAGAGACCCATTGAATCTTGGGATGAGATGAAGAGGGTCATGAGGAAGAGGTTTGTGCCCAACCACTACTATAGGGAGATGTTTAAGAGGTTACAAACTTTGAGGCAAGGGATGAAGAGTGTTGAGGACTACTATAAGGAGATGGAAGTAGTCATGATTAGGGCCAATATTGAGGAAGATAATGAGGCGACCATGGCACGTTTTCTTTGTGGTTTGAACAGGGAAATCCAAGATCAAGTTGAGCTTCGGCACTACTTGGATCTAGACGAGATGGTGCAAATGGCCATAAAAGTGGAGCAACAACTCAAAAGGCGTGGAGTTGGCCGCACCAATCCAACTGGGGGTTCATCATCTTCATGGCGATCAAATGTGGTGAAATGTGAGGAGAACAAGGCGGTGACCAAGCCCAAATTTGAGACCAAACAAGAGGCGCCTAAACAAGGAGTGCAAGGTAAATCTGAAACTCCTTCTAATCGATCTAGAGATGTTAAATGTTTTAGGTGTCAAGGGTTAGGTCATATTTCTAGTGAATGTCCTAATAAAAAGGTAATGATTCTAAATGACTATGGTGAGTATGAGTCTCATAGTGAGGGTGATGAAGATGAGATAACTGCGTTAGAGGATCCTGATGAGGGATATGAGGCGGTTGTAGGTGAAGCACTAGTGACTAGGCATATCATGAGTGCCCAAGTCAAGGAGAAGGAGACTAACCAAAGGGAGAACTTGTTCCATACTAGGTGTTTTGTAAATCAAAAAGTTTGCAATCTAATCATAGATGGGGGGCGTTGTACTAATGTGGCTAGTGTTGAAATGGTGGAGAAATTGGGGTTACCTACATTAAAGCACCCTCAACCATATAGGCTTCAATGGTTGAATGATTGTGCGGAAGTGAAGGTTAACAAACAAGTGCTAGTGCCTTTTTCTATTGGGAAATATGTGGATGAGGTCTTGTGTGATGTGGTACCGATGCAGGCTTTTCATATCTTGTTGGGTAGACCGTGGCAATATGATAGGCGAGTGACATATGATGGGTACAAGAATAGGTATTCATTTGTATTGAAGAAGCAATCCATTGTATTACTTCCTTTGTCCCCAAAGCAAGTGTTGGAGGACCATTTGAAAAAAAAGAAGAGAGATGAGGCCGAAAAAAAGAGTGAACTAAAAAGTAAGATGGCCTTTGAAAATAAAAATGAAATAGCTGAAAAAAAGAGTGGTCAAAAGAGTGAGACAGCCTTACAAAAGAAAAATGAGAGGAAAGAAATTGAGAGGAAAGAGGCCAAAAAGAAATCATGAACCACTTGTGTTGATTGTTTATAAGGAGATCCTCCTAAACACAAGTGATATAGCCGGGTCCCTTCCGAGCATTGTTGTTTCACTTTTGCAGGAATTTGAAGATGTATTTCCGGAGGAGTTACCTCAAGGCTTACCACCATTGAGGGGAATCGAGCACCAAATCGATTTCGTGCCTGGGAGTGCATTGCCAAATCGTCCCATCTATAGGAGCAATCCGGAGGAGACTAAGGAGCTTCAACGGCAGGTAAGTGAGTTGTTAGATAAGGGTTTTGTTCGTGAGTCCATGTCCCCTTGTGTTGTGCCTGTTTTATTAGTTCCTAATAAAGATGGCTCATGGCGAATGTGTGTGGACTGTAGAGCAATCAATAACATAACCATTAAGTATAGGCATCCCATACCTAGACTAGATGATATGTTAGATGAATTGCATGGTGCTTGTATCTTTAGCAAAATTGATTTGAAGAGTGGCTATCATCAAATTAGGATGAGAGAAGGTGAGGAGTGGAAAACTGCTTTTAAAACCAAATATGTGTTATATGAGTGGATGGTAATGCCATTTGGCCTAACTAACGTTCCTAGCACCTTTATGAGGTTAATGAATCATGTCTTGCGTGCACACATAGGCAAATTTGTTGTTGTTTACTTTGATGACATCCTTGTGTATAGTAAGAATCTAGAAGAGCATGTTAATCACTTGATACTTGTACTAATCACACTAAGGGCTGAAAATTTGTATGCTAACTTAAAGAAATGTGATTTTTGTACAAGCAAACTTGTCTTCTTTGGTTTTGAGGTAAGCTCATAGGGTATACAAGTGGATGAAGACAAGGTAAGTGCCATTCGAGATTGGCCGACGCCTAATATTGTTGGTCAAGTTCGGAGTTTTCATGGTCTTGCAAGCTTCTATAGGAGGTTTGTAAAAGATTTTAGCACCCTGGCAGCACCAATGACGGTGGTGATCAAGAAGAACTTTCCATTCCATTGGGAAGAGGAGCAAGAGAAGTCTTTTAATATTATTAAACAAAAGTTAATTAATGCTCCTTTACTTGTTTTACCTGATCCTGCTAATACCTTTGAAATTGAATGTGATGCTTCAGGTGTAGGTATTGGTGGAGTGTTGATGCAAGGAGGGCGGCTGGTAGCGTACTTCAGTGAGAAGCTTAATGGAGCAGCGCTGAACTATCCAACATATGACAAGGAGCTCTATGCGCTTGTGAGGACTCTTGAAACGTGGCAACACTACTTGAGGCCTAAGGAGTTTGAGATTCATACGGATCATGAGTCTCTAAAGCACCTTAAGGGTCAAAAAAAGCTGAACAAGCTGTTAGAGTAGGTGAACACTCGGCCAACACTTGGCTCGACGTAGATTCAAAAACTTTTGCTTTCAACTTTTTGCATGTCCAAGACAAGTCTCCCTTCCCCCCATTCCAATCATCTTGGCCGAAATTCTTCAGGCATTCTCTCCAAGTTTTCTTTCATTTTTTTCTTCAAAATTGTTGGAGAAACAAAATCTTCTTATTGAAAAATCTTCTTGTTTTTCTAGTGCAAAACAATAAGGGATTTACCTAGCAAGTGGTGGGCCTAATTTTTGAAGGAGGAGGAAGCTTGTAGATCTTCATCCACTCAAGAGCCAAGTTGTTTACAACTTGGTTGGTGCCATTCATCAACCACAAAAGGTTGATAGGTATAATCTCTCAAACATCCTATGTATGTCTTGTATGGTGTTTAAATGTATTTGTTGCACAAGGAACATGGTGGCCGAAAATTTTAGCATGTAAAATAAAATTTTTGACTTCCGTTGCGCTTCCGGTCACCGTAACCGATCCCCTTTCAAGTGGTATCCGAGCTATTGTTACGTTTTTTGTGTAGCATTTACAAGATATTATATTGAGATTGATTTCTAACCGCTTGAGATGAAATTTTGCAACAAAATTCAAGGTTTGATGGAGCATATTTCGGGCAGCATGTTGCTGCCCGTTTCGGGAAGCCCGGGCTGCCCGAGGGGCTGCCCATTTCGGGCAGCTAGGGCAGCCCGAGGTGCTGCCCGAACAGCCCCTATTTTTAAAATTAAAAAAAAAAATTTTTGGTTGCCGGGATCCGGCGACGGAGCGCCGGCGACGGCGATGACGGCTAGGGTATCCAAAAGTGTTTTGGAATATCAAAGTGTCATGGGCCTTGAGTTGTTGGGCCATTGGATGGCTAACAATTTTGTGAAATTTTAAATGGGCCGAAAATGTTTTGTTGGAAAATATGTTTTTGGACCTTTAAGTTTAAAATTACAAAAGTTGCAAATATTTTCTGATGAAATAAATAATTTAAGTTGGACTTTAATTATTTATAGTAAATTGTGATTTACAAGAAATTCGGTTATAAATAAATTAATTAGAAAGTAGACAAAGGTGTTTGTAGACTTTGTTAATTTAATTTATAATCGTGGTGGTTAGTGATTGGATCAAGATATATGATTTTAGATCAATTAATTATTGTGATAATTAATTGATGGTGTATGATATGTGATATTATGCATGAAGGATGATCAAAAGCCCAAGCCCAATTTGCTAGGTGTATGCTAGGATATTTTGTGTTGAATGATTGTAATAATTATCAATTTATAAAGTGGGCTTGGTTTATGGCCCGTTCCCACCCCATGAGATGTATCCCTATTTGCCATGGATATTTATTTGTAAATATTAGTATAGTGGATGATCAAGATTGGAAGATGGTGGCCATGATGATTATGAAGATCGAAGACATGTAAATATTGGAAGCTAATGTAATAGTTGCATTTGCATCCCATGCATTTCCCTAGGATTGGACCTAGGCCCGTGTTTAGCTCACACGGGCCATTAGTGTTGGGGCGATTGATCATCCTTATTTTGTTTACTGTTTATAATATATGCATGATATGTTATAAATAATGAGTATGTGCGTTATTATTATGATAATAACAAAGTTGCATGAATCCGGCAAACATACGATCAAACATGGCGAGCTTTTAAATAAAATTAATGATGAGACCTTTCAAAATTAAAAACCCTCATTTTGAATAAGATTCAAAATTAATATCAAGCCCGAAAAGGGGAATTATAAATTTGTTTATAATTTCCATGTCTTCCATCGACAATGGGTGCATGATGAACGCTACCCGTGCTCGGGGCTCGGCTCATATTATTGGGGGGGCCTTGGGTGCCGGAAAGCTGTGACATCCATTGACATGGTGATGTGAACTACGTGGAACTCCCATGATTTCGGCTCATATTATTGAGGGAACTCATGGCGACCGTCCATTAAGGTTCAATATCGATGGGTTAGGCTTGACACGTGAAGATGAACGACGTCATATTATTGGGTCCTAATCAAACGTGAGACAAAAGTTTACGTAGAGGGTTGCATGGAGATGCAATTGGAAACTACCTTTTAGGAATTGTGATTGGCTGATATTATTCGGGATCATAATTCGCTAGTTGGACCTTACGTACCTACTGAGGAAAGGAGTTTCCCGTTTTCACTAGAGGGTAGTGAAAGATGTCAAAACAGTGGGAGCGAATATTTATAAAGTAAAAGTCCATACTTTATATCTTACTAAATATTTTGAAATAGTCATCAACATTTATCTGTTTTCACTTTTCAGTACAAATTGACAATGTCTTCGATTCGCAATCCGATATCTGCAATACTCGACAAACACATGTTAACCGGACCTAATTACCTCACTTGGCTAAGAAACCTAAAAATCGTCTTGAATTCGGAAAGGATAGCATATACACTTACTGAGTCGCCCCCTGTTGAGGCTCCGACTGACTGCACTCCTGAGGAATTGCAGACTTACAAGGAATGGTGTGACCATGACTTGAAAGCCAGGTGTTATATGCTGACTTCTATGAATGATGAGCTACAGAGGCGTTTTGAGGATGCAAAGAGTGCTGCTGACATTCATTTGCATCTCAAGGAGCTCTTTGGAGAGCAAACACGGCCTCTTCGGCATGCTACCGTCAAGGAGCTAATCACTTTACGCATGCGAGATGGGGCCTCGGTCCATGAGCATGGCCTAAAAGTGATTGGGCTCGTGGACAAGCTCGTTGGCATGGATTTGATGTTGCCTTTGGAGTTGACCACTGACGTGTTACTCTTGTCACTGCCTAGCTCGTTTGATCCTTTTGTGGTGAATTTCAATATGAACAAGATGGAGCCGACCCTTGAGGAGTTGGTGAACATGCTTGTGACCTTTGAGTCCACCATCAAGAATGAGAAGCTGGTTCTTTATGTGGGTTCTTCATCTGGTACGAAGATTGATCCACATGGGAAGGGAAAGAAGCGTTCTTTCCAACGTCCCAAGAAGAACGTGCCCTTGATGAGGCAATCTCCGAATCCCGTTGTGGCAGCCACACCAGTTAAGGCTGACAAGACTGCTGATGAATGTCATCACTGCAAGAAGCCTGGACATTGGAGGCGTAACTGCTGGGAATATCTTGCCCAGAAGGGTTCTGGAAATGGTATGTTCTTTATCGAAGTAAACATTTCAATTAACTCTACTTCTTGGGTATTAGATACCGGCTGTGGCTCACATCTCTGTAATGAGTTGCAGGTGATGGGAAGAAGTAGGAGGCTCAAGGAAGGTGAGACCTTCTTGAGAATGGGCAATGGAGCAAGAGTTGCTGCCAAGACCTTAAGAGATGTTTACTTATTGTTGAACAATGATTTTAAGTTATTTTTAAGAGATGTTTTGTTTGTACCTGATTTGGTAAGAAAACATTGTTTCCATTTCTATGTTGATAAAGATGGATATTCTTGTTTATTTGGCAAAGGTGTTTGCAATATTTACAAGAATGAATGTTTGATTGGTACTGGTGAACTTGAAGACGATCTCTATAACTTAAAATTGAAAGATATTCCACTAAATGTCCATTTAAAGGCAGACACCATATGAGATATGGATGGGTAAGTCTCCCAAATATTCTTGTCTTAGAATATGGGGGCCCTGCTTATGTGAAGCAGGTAGTGGGAGATAAAATTGGATTGTTGATCCATTTTATGTAACTTTGTGGGATATCCAAGGAATTAAGTTGGATATTGTTTCTATCATCCCCAAGAAACAAAGGTGTTTGTTTCTAAGAATGCAACCTTTTTGGAAAAGGAATTTCTATTGGATAGAAAAGGGGAGATGATAGAACTCGAAGAGGTTCGAGAGACACCCACAATTGTAGAACCCACACCCGAAGAGCCAAGAGAGGAGATACAAGCTCCTAGAAGATACGAGAGAGTCTCGAGACCACCTATGAGGTATGGTCTGCTTCTTGAAGAGGGCCATGATGAGCCTATTCATGGATGTGATCCAAGGACCTTCAAGGAAGCGTTATCTGATGCCGATTCATCCAAGTGGCTTGAAGCAATGGAATCTGAGATGAATTCCATGCATTCGAACCAAGTGTGGGATCTTATGGATCCACCTGAGGGAACGGTTCCCATAGGGACTTGGGGCGGATGGGAAGGTATTGACCTTCAAGGAGCGATTGGTGGCAAAAGGATATACTCAAAGACAAGGAGTTGACTTTGAGGAAACCTTTTCTCCAATTGCAATGTTCAAGTCTATAAGGATATTGCTAGCCATGGCTGCATGGTATGACCATGAGATATGGCAGATGGATGTCAAGACAGTCTTTCTTAATAGGGATTTTAAGAAAGTGATTTACATGTCTCAACCTGAAAGATTTACATCTATCGGAAGTGAGCATATGGTATGCAAACTTCAGAGATCTATTTATGGTCTAAAGCAGGCATCTAGGAGTTGGAACCTCATATTCGATAATACAATCAAAGAGTTTGGTTTTACTAAGAATCCTGAGGAACCCTGTGTGTATAAGAAGGTCAGTGGGAGTGTGGTGACATTCCTTGTGCTTTATGTTGATGACATTCTACTCATTGGGAATGATGTAGGAATGTTGCAATCAACTAAGATATGGTTAGCGAGTAAGTTCTCGATGCAGGACTTGGGTGAAGCATCTTTTGTATTGGGAATACAGATCTATAGAGATAGTTCAAGAAGATTGCTTGGTCTCACCCAGTCCACATACATGATACCATCGTGAAGCGGTTCTCGATGGATGAGTCCTAGAGAGGACATCTACCAATGTGTCATGGCGTGTCCCTATCCATGTCTATGTCTCCCAAGACTGATGCAGAGATAGCGGCGATGACGAGCATTCCTTATGCATCTGCGATTGGTAGCATCATGTATGGGATGATATCTACACGTCCTGACGTGGTTTTAGCACTAAGTGTAGTGTATAGATATCAATCGAACCCTGGTCTTCCACACTTGAAAACTGTGAAAGACATCCTCAAGTAATTGAGAAGGACCAGTAAGTTGTTATTGGTCTATGGGGTGGAGAACTGAAATTGGAAGGCTATACCGACTCTAGCTTCCAAAGCGATATCGATGACTCAAAGTCAACCTCTAGGTTCGTATTCATGCTCATTGGTGCTGCTGTCTCTTGGAAGAGTTCCAAGCGAGACAGTACTGCGGATTCCACCACTGAGGCCGAATACATTGCTGCATCGGATGCAGCAAAGGAGGCTGTTTGGATAAGGAATTTCGTCCAAGCGTTGGACGTCATTCCTAATGGAGTTGCTCCTATCCCGGTGTTTTGTGAAACACGGGAGCCATAGCTCAGGCAAAGGAGCCAAGGTCTCATCAGAAATCCAAACAAGTATTGAGAAAGTACCACATCCTCGGAGAGATTGTGGAAAGAGAAGTGTCTATCGACTAAGTCGGCTCCGCAGATAATGTTGCTGATCCACTAGCTAAGCCTTTACCTGAACCATTATTCGAGATGCATCGCGAATCAATTGGTTTGAAGTATATGGGTAGTTGGCTCTAGTGCAAGTGGGAGATTGTTAGAGTAGGTGCACGTCGAGCCAAGTGTTGGCCGAGTGTTCACAATGAAACTCTATGTATAAGCAATCTTTATTTTAATAATATTTGAAATTATTGTTTTGGCACATCTTTATCTGTATACCCATGCTAGTTGCATAGATAAAGCCCTTGAATATACAAATAGTAGAAAGAATATGAGATGCTCATATGATGAGTATCATGAAACTCATATTTGGAATACTGTATATTCTAAACGGTTCCTAGTCGATTCAGCCGCCGCTAAGAAGGATATAGGCCGCTCGAGCTTGAGACTAGTATCTGCGATGTGAGTACCATGTTTCATTGGTAGGGGACATTGTGATGTCCGAGCATGCAGATAGGTGCTCCTGGTAGAGTGCACTGAACAACCCTCCATTAAAGGACTTTCCAAGTGGTTCTCACTTATCGAGTGGAAAAGTCCTAGTTTATGGTTGTACACCATTAGTCCTTATGACCCGGGACAACATTGAGACTCTATGTGCTAGAATTACACTTTGACTTGTTTACCGACTCTCATGGGGTCATCAGGTGGCAAGGTTGGGTGTTCTGTCGAAACATATAGGAGTCGATGCATTGTAGTCGGGGATTCACCGCTTACCTACGGGTATGGATATCCTATGTGTTTTTCATGTATATGTAGTTTGAAATCTCTGATCAGAGTATGGTGGTAATTATGAAAGGGGTTTCATAGATTACACCATCGATGCAACTACGACATGACACATAGTATCGATTCATTGACAACTCTCGATAAACCAATGGTTGTCGAATCGGTCGGGATATATGAGTTGAAGGGACCGTACTGTACGCTAACCATAATTGAATGGTTCTTGCAGGCACTATCATTTGATACCTAGGGAATCATGTAAGCGATGCTGCTAGACGTTTAACATGATTGGTTGGGTACTATCAGACTTGAGTTCTGACGTTCTTATTATCAAGGAGTTGATAAGTAAGAATGGGGCAATTGGGGTATGCTCGAATAAGGACATGTTTAGTCCGAATCACATAGAGATGTGAACCCACGGCTAGTTGTATCAATGAACCATTGAGGGCCACACAAGTACTAGCTTTCTAGATCCCGATGAGAAGTAAAATAGTTCAATGTGTTGAACGGCTTATAAATGAGTTTATAAGCGTAAAGAAAATGGAAGTATGACTTCTATGAGAGAAATGTAAATTTTAATTTATGGAAGTGTTCCTAAATTAAAATTTGGCCAAGTGTACATACTGTATGAAAATTGTGATTTTCATAAACATTATTATGGACTAAATTAAATTAATTCAAGTGTTGAATTAATTAAACACTAGTGGACCTAGTAGAGTCCAAATAATTAAATTAATTCAAGTGTTGGATTAATTAAATCATATTGAGTCTTGTAGAACTCAATTAAAATAATTATTTAACTAGTGGGACTTAGGTAAATTCAAGTAATGTTTAATTAGTCTCAAATATGTTTGAGATAATTAAATTTAGTCCATGGTTTTTTAATTTGATTAAAATCCATATAATATATATGCATGGGAGGTGAAAGGTTGGGAGACTACTTCTTGTGTTTTCAAGGCATGGCATGCAACTTTTGCTTTAAACTTTTTGCATGTCCAAGACAAGTCTCCCTTCCCCCCATTCCAATTATCTTGGCCGAAATTCTTCAAGCATTCTCTCCAAGTTTTCTTTCATTTTTTTCTTCAAAATTGTTGGAGAAACAAAATCTTCTTATTGAAAAATCTTCTTGTTTTTCTAGTGCAAAACAAGAAGGGATTTACCTAGCAAGTGGTGGGCCTAATTTTTGAAGGAGGAGGAAGCTGGTAGATCTTCATCCACTCAAGAGCCAAGTTGTTTACAACTTGGTTGGTGCCATTCATCAACCTCAAAAGGTTGATAGGTATAATCTCTCAAACATCCTATGTATGTCTTGTATGGTATTTAAATGTATTTGTTGCACAAGGAACATGGTGGCCGAAAATTTTAGCATGCAAAATAAAATTTTTGACTTCCGTTGCGCTTCCGGTCACCGTAACCGATCCCCTTTCACAAGCGGCATGCTAAGTGGGTAGCATTTATTGAAACGTTCCCATACATCATCAAGTACAAACAAGGTGAGGAAAACATAGTGGCCGACGCACTATCCTGGAGGTATGTACTATAATCTCTACCTTGGAAACAAAAATTTTGGGATTTGAGCATGTAAAAGAGTTGTATGTGCTGGATGAGGATTTTCAGAGTGTGTTTGAAACTTGGGGTGGTTTGATGGGACGCTTTGGTGTGGCAAAAACCTTGAATGCTTTGCATGAACATTTTTATTCGCCACATATGAAGCGTGATGTTGAGCGAGTTTGTGATAAGTGCATAACTTGTAGGCAAGCTAAGTCTAGGACACTACCACATGGATTATATACACCACTTCCTGTTCCTAGTGAGCCTTGGATTGACAATTTCTATGGACTTTGTTTTGGGGTTGCCTAGGACTAAGAAGCGGAGGGATTCGATATTTGTTGTTGTTGATAGATTTTCTAAGATGGCACATTTTATTGCTTGTCACAAAACTGATGATGCCTCTCACATTGCGGATTTGTTCTTTAGAGAAATCGTTAGGTTGCATGCATGCTTAGGACTATTGTTTCTGACCGTGATGTTAAGTTTATGAGTTACTTTTGGAAAACGTTGTGGGCTAAACTTGGCACAAAATTGTTGTTTTCTACTACATGTCATCCTCAAACGGATGGACAGACTGAAGTTGTTAATAGAACTTTAGGGACACTTTTGCGTGCTATTCTTAAGAAGAACTTAAAGAATTGGGAAGATTGTTTACCATTTGTTGAGTTTGCTTATAATCGTTGTGTGCATTCTACTACAAATTATTCGCCATTTGAAATTGTATATGGTTTTAATCCTTTGACTCCGTTGGATTTGATGTCTTTACCTGTGAGTGAAAGGTTGAACATGGACGGCAAAAAGAAGGCTGAATTTGTTAGGGGGTTGCATGAAAAGGTCAAGGCCAACATTGAGAACAGAAATGAGCAATATGCCAAACAAGCCAACAAAGGGAAGAAGAAGGTGATATTTGAGAAAGGTGATTGGGTGTGGCTCCACTTGCGGAAGGAAAGGTTCCCCGAGAAGCGTCATTCAAAGCTACTACCTAGGGGCGATGGACCATTTCAAATTCTAGAAAGGATCAATGACAACGCCTACAAACTCGATCTACCAGGTGAGTACCATGTGAGTTCAACTTTCAATGTTAGTGATTTGTCATTGTTTGATGTAGGTGATGAACAAGATTTGAGGACAAATCCTTTTCAAGAAGGGGAGGATGATGCAAACAGGGGTGATCGAGCGCCAAGAAAAGCATGGGATCCTTTGGAGTTGCCGGAGGGACCGATCACGAGAGGACGACTGAAGAAGTTTAAGGAGGCACTGCAGGGAGTCATGAGAAATCAAGGAGGGCTTACGTGCAAGGATCAAAGTGCGGAAGGGTTCGTGATGCATGGGAGTGAGTTCGGGAACCAAAAGAATGTTATTCAAGCAGTCCAGAGCCTACACGGACCTGTACACGGGGTCCGTGTCCATTACAGCCGAGAATGAAGAAATCCAGAGTGTACACGGACCCGAGCACGGATTTGTACACGGGGTCCGTGTACCTCATAGTGCCTACACGGACCTAGCCCAGGACGTCTACACGGGGTCCGTGTACTTTGCGGTTTTGCGAGATTTTATTCCTTCTTTAGAGTTTTATTTTTTTGGGAGACTAGATATTGTTATCTTTTTTATATTAAAAGATGATATGGACGAAAATGAACACATTATTCACATTATTATTGATTGAATATCAAACTTTGATATTTTTCTCTCAACTTTCAAGGCTTTTGCTTTGTAATCAAAAATAAAACTTATCAAAGTTTTTAACTTTGTGGCGTTTGTTGATCGTTCTTACTCGGATTGTCAGGGGCGTGTTCTTTGAAGGTTCGTTATAGTGTCGATTGTTCTCTTTGTGATTAATAGGTTCTAAAGTTTTCATAGTTTAGAGGTGAAAATCACGCACACACTTGATTTAAAAGATCGGGACACAACATGTGGGGACCCGGGCTCTAACTCAATTATCTTTGGGACTAATCGGATCTTTGTTAGAAAATGTGGGTCAAAATTTTTCTTTTAACATAACACACATACATAAAATTTATTGCATGTCATTAAAAGCAAATACATGTCTCCTTTCAGTTATACAATAAAACTAGTACTTAAAGTATTAATACATGCCTAATACTACAACTAGTTATTCTGCTACGCCCGTAATCTCCACGCTATCTCGATCTCTCATCCTCTGCGTGACCCCGATCCTGTCCCACCTGTTGTCATGCACTCATACAGACACAACAACAGCCGGAAACTCCGATGAGAACAAATCCCAGTATAAAACATGTATACTTGCATGTCATGCAAGTAAATACTAAATCATAATACATGACTCAGTAATTATGACTCATTAGTGAATACAGATAAAATTCTTCGACTCTTATTCTTTGACTTGACTCATATCTAAGTCTAGGGATCCCGGTGTGAATAAGACGTAACAAGTCTCCCACCTACTCTCCCAATCGTGGTGGCGGTACGTCTCATTCCCAGACTTCGGTCCTCTATATCGAATGTCTACAATAGGAGTGAATCTTCTCCTACGCCCATCGACACAACCGAACATCCGGCTTGGCTAATCTACCAAGGACTCTCCTATCTCAATGCTTGAATATAAATCTATAAACAACGCATCAACATATAAAAAGATAACAATCTAGTATGTGATTTTGGGAAACTCAAATCAGATCTAATTCGAGTTATATTTCCCCGAATCAACATGAATTATACCTTCCGTTGTTCAGTCTTTATCGTGATCAAAATCTTGAAGTCGAATCTTGTCACTATAAATCTGAAATGGCAATGTCAAATATCACAAGATCAATTTCCAACTCCAACCAATACTAGTACGGTTCAATATCCAATCTCGATACAATTCAACGGCATAACGACGTAATCTTGCGATACCGATCAACTCAACAACAATCGATACTAAATCACAAATCATAATCAATATCATAAACATTTCAAACTCTGAAAATCTGCATAATTTCATACACATATATACTGGAAAATCGTAATAATCGCATACGGTATCATTACTTCGATCCGATTTCAAATATACTATCACCATAATCATAAGAACACATAATCTCAATCATATCAAATTCCCCCAACATCTAAACTTCACTTCAGGTAGGAAATAAACAAGACTTACATCCTTACGAAGCTATTGAAGAGAGGAGCACAAATCTAGTCTCGGATCGAAATTTGGTTAAACGGATTTGTCACCACCAAATGTTGAAGAAAAGAGGAAAAGCTTGGGAGCTCTAGTTGCTGGTCTGCTGAATGAGGAAGAGATGAACCAGCACTAAGTCTATATATATATCATGCCATGTGTCAACTTGAGAAGTAAAGGTGGATTTCTCGCACCGAGCACCGCGGGTGCGCTACCTCTACACCGCGGGTGCGCTCAAGCTACGGCAAGCCTTCGATATTTCAAAATCGACGACCGCGGGTGCGGTATGTCTTGGACCGCGGGTGCGATGACCCTACTGTAATTCTTCACGTTTCATGAGTTACAACCGCGGGTGCGGTAGAAGATAGGGCGCGGGGGCGGTGTCCTTTCCATACAAAACTTCATAATCTCATCTTATTAACCTACAATTCTTGGGCATTACACAACACGAATCGCTTTTAACGTTATTGAATTGAGGGCGCGGTTCTAGAATAATCGTGTTTGCTTTTCTTACGTACGTGGATTCATATCACTGTCTTTCTTGTCAATGTGGTTAATGGGAGGGCTATCTTTGAGAAATCAGCGATGAAACGACAATAGTAACCTGCTAAACCAAGAAAACTTCGTACCTCTGCAACTGTCGTAGGAATAAGCCATTTCCTCACTGCTTCTATCTTTGTTGGATCCACTGTAATTCCATCTTTAGAAACAATATGGCCTAGGAAAGTCACTTGGTCCAACCAGAACTCGCACTTCTTTAACTTGGCATATAATTGGTTGTCCCTCAATTGCTGCAGCACAGTTCTCAAATGTTCTCGATGAAGTTCTCGAGTCTTCGAATAAACAGAATAATATCAATAAATACAATGACAAAACTGTCCAAATAAAGCTTGAAGACTCGATTCATAAGATTCATAAAAACTGACGGCGCATTCGTTAATCCAAAAGACATTACCAGAAATTCATAATGACCATACCTAGTTCGAAACACAGTCTTAGGTATGTCATCTTCTTTCACTTTCAATTGGTGATATCTCGATCGCAGATCAATCTTGGAAAATACCGTTGCCCCTTGTAATTGATTAAAAAGATCATCAATTCGTGGCAAAGGGTACCTGTTCTTAATTGTAACTTTGTTGATCTCTCTGTAGTCAATACACAAACGTAGTGACCCATCTTTCTTTTTCACAAACAATACTGGTGCCCCCCATAGTGAAGAACTCGGTCTAATAAAACCCTTATCTAATAGCTCTTGCAATTACTTCTTTAATTCTTTCATTTCAGTCGGTGCCATTCGATAAGGGGCTTTAGAAATAGGAGCAGGACCAGGTACAACACCAATGACAAACTCGACTTCTCTATCGGGTGGCAACCCCGGCACATCATCGGCAAAGACATCCAAATATTCTCGAACAATTTCAATATCATTCACATCCACATTATATTCCTTACTCACATCCATGACTGACGCCAGAAATCCCTGATACCCCTTAACCAACATCTTATTCACCTTCAAGCAAGAAATAAAAGAAGTGTCAAGCGAAGTACCTGAACGCTTGAAGACCCTGATATCACCTTCTTCTTTCGGAAATCGCACCGCCTTTTAAACACAATCTATTACTGCACGATACGATTATAGCCAATCCATACCCAAAATCACATCAAACTCTATCATAGGAATCACAATTAAATCAGCAAATAATGTTTCCTCGTTCACTTGAATAGGACAAGCTCAATATTATACTGGATATGTTCACATAAAGGTGCAATATCCAACGATCTCATGAAAATTTCAGACATAAAGGAATGCGTAGCTCCAGTATCAATTAAAGTAAGAGCTACTTTGCCTGAAATTATAATATTACCTGATATAACCGACGTATCAGGATTAACACCCTCTTTGGTCAAAGAGAAAATGTGTCCTTGGACTTGTCCTCGGCCTGAAGATTGGGTGCAATTGATGGCAATGTGACCTGCACCCCCACATCTATAACATTTGTTGGTCCCTTTTGGCATTCACCCTTGTGTGGCTTGCTGCATTTGGGACATAAAGGCCTATTCGTCTCAGACTGAACCACATGAGCTTTATCTCAATGTTCTTCTTTTCCTTTTCCTTTATATCTCCCTTTCCAACTTTGATTCGAAGCTTGGCTCTTTTGATTAAAACTTTGTCTTCTCAACTGCCTTTCTTTCTCAATCTCTTTCTCGTCCTGTTCCGCTAAAAGAGCTTTCTCCACGATCTCTTTGTACGTTGCAGCTTTAGACATTCTGACATCCCTCCTGATCTCGGCTCTCAAACCTCTCATGAAGTGTTTCCCTCGATCTTTGTCATTCGAAGCAATAAAAGGAACGAACTGACATCCTTCTTCGAACTTCAATATATAATCATTCACATTCAAGTTGCCCTGCTTTAGTTCCAAGAACTCCACTTTCTGTGTCTTGACATCCGTGGAGAAATATTCGTCATAAAATAGCTCCTTGAACTCATTCCATTGGAGGGTTTGAACATTAATAGTCACCTTCGTGGCCTCCCACCAAATGCGTGCAGTCTTGGTCAGAAGAAACACTGCACAACTAACTCGATCATTATCTTCAAAGTGCAGGTAGTCAAAGATTGCTTCAATAGCTTTAACCCATTCCATAGCTGCAACTCAGGTAGTCAAAGATTGCTTCAAACACTTCCCACGAACTCGGGTTGATTCATTCTTTTAAACCTGTCATACGCTCCCTCTGAACTGGGCTCCTGTCTCAATAGGCCTCTACCTCTCCCTTGCATTAGGTTCTGCAATCTCAATAACTGTTGGATCTGTTCTCCATGAACTTTGGCTTGCTCCTTGAGCAACTTACTAAACTCATCGACAACTCGTGATGAGGAACTATCTTCTCCCTCTACAGCTTTCCTCTTAGGCGGCATCTCCTACATTGCATCTCAGTTTAAAATCATTTTAAATCATCTTTATACAATTAAAGATACATATCATCATATCAGTATATCAATGAGATGCAGAAATATACATACCGAAGTGTCGCAAACAGAAGAAGTCGTGAGCCAAATCATTGGTCCCAAAAACATTTGCTCTGATAGCACTAAATGTGACACCCTTATCCATTTAAAAATAAATAAATAAATAAATAAATAAATAAACTCTATAATGCGGAAGCTTTAAAATATAGACTTGGAAGAAAGTATGAGCTTTAAAAAAATTTTGGCAGAGTTTCCTCGTAAAAAAGACTTGCCACCTGTCTCAAGCAATGTGGGGACCCGGGCTCTAACTCGATTATCTTTGGGATTAATTGGATCTTTGTTAGAAAATGTGGGTCAAAAATTTGCTCTTAACATACTACACATACAAAAGATTTATTGCATTTCATTAAAAGCAAATACATGTCTTGTTTCAATCATACAATCAAACTAGTGTTTAAAAGTATTAATACATGTCTAATACAACAACTAGTTCTTCTGCTACGCCCGTGATCACCATGCTATCAACTCTCAATCATCCTCGTCTCGACCCTGATCCTGCCCCACCTGTTGTTATGCACACATACAAACACAACAACAGCCGGAAACTCCGGTGAGAATAAATCCCATTATAAAACAACGTATACATGCATATACACAATATAAATCATGAACATGCTATCATGAATGTAAACAATAGGAATATGTTCCATAGTCTATGAAACACAACCAATCTAAATCAGGCAACGTAAATCAAATTCATATCTTTGACTCGACTCTAAGTCTAGGGCTCCCGGTGTGAATAAGACGTAACAACTCTCCCACCTACTCTCCCAATCGGGGTGGAGGTACGTCTTATTCCCAGACTTCGGTCCTCTGTATCGAATGTCTACAATAGTAGTGAATCTTCTCCTACGCCCATCGACACAACCGAACATCCGGCTTGGCTAATCTACCAAGGACTCTCCTATCTCAATGCTTTAAGATAAATCAATAAATAAAGCATAACAAGGTAATAGTCATATAGGATTTAGGGAAACTCAAGTCGAATCTAGCTCGAGTTGTATCTTCCCGAATCAACATTGAATTATACCTTTCTTGTCGTTCGTAGAAGTCGAAGTCTCGTATTCTTGATATCGAATCTGTCAAACCCAATCTGAAATGACATATATACAATGCACCATATCAATCTCTAACTTAAACCAATACATATACGGATCGATATTCAATCTCGGTACATTTTGACGTCATAACGACGTAATCTTTCGATACCGGTAATGCCAACAACAAACTCAACAACTCATAAGCAAGATCATATCATCACATCTATAAAAATCTGAATAACCTAACTCATACATAGCTGAAAAAAAAAACCGATAATAACATATACTGTAACACCTCTGGCCGGTTTTAATAAAATAGCAGCGGAAATTAAAGTTTTCTTTGAAGGGAGGAAGGAAGGATTCAAAATACATTTTCAATATATAACCAAAAGTATAAACACATGATCAATAAAATGATACAACAAAATACAAAATGTCATTTTGATCATGTATATCAAAATATCTTTCTTCCTTCCATCTTTCATACATATGACCTCGGCTCCAATCAACGTCCTGGCTCGTCGCTCTTATCTGCATCACATGAATAACTGAAATGAGTATAAAACTCAGCAAGTGGAACTCTTACATAGCAATGTACATATACCATACTCTGTAAAACGTAACTTTGAAAACATTAAAATATCATCAACTCTGAAACACGAATATCATAGAATGAATAACAATAACGATGGTATTTCTCTTTTCTCTGTTGGATTGATATCTATATAGTATCTCTGTCTCTGTGCCTCTATCCCATCGATATGAATCGATAACTCTGAGGGATATAAGCCTATGGTCGTTGATCAACTTATTGCATGCAATCTCTGACTATGTATCTATCAATCCAATAAAACATTTGAATTCTCTCTTTGGCATTAAAACAAACACTTTGAAGACTATCTTTTCTCTTGTATTCCCTTTGACATGGTTGAGACATAAAATGCCTCTAATATACAACAAGGTGTATTAATACATAGCATGAATCAAATGGAAGGGAATAACACTTTAAAACCATTGAAACACAATACATATATTATCATGTGAGCACAAGAAATGAAATTCCACTTACAACACTTGGAACCTTGAATCTACTCTCTTGGTACACAACCTACAACAATAAACCATAAACTTCACCATCAACATCTCAATAATCATAAACCCATACCATAAACTTCATAAAGCTAACACACTCTAAATACCCAAGACTTCTCCCAACACCATAAACCAAGAAATAATCAAAGCCACAAGCTTACCTTAGCTCCTTGAACTCAAAATAACCTTGTTCTCTCTTCAATAATCCAACAAGAAGCTTGAATCTAAGAAATAAAAGAAAGAAAATGGAACCCTAGCTTCCCTTGAGCTGAAGAAATCGAGAATGAGGAGAGAAATGAGGGAAAAGTGAACCAACTCATGTATTTAAGCACTTAAATCCAAAAACACGACTTTACTGTTCACGGACCGCGGGTGCGCTATCCCTTGCACCGCGGGTGCGCTATGCCTTCGGCACCTCATCCAAAAATCTGAAACAGTAGACCGCGGGTGCGCTACATTTTGGAGTGCGGGTGCACTCTGGTCACCGCGGGTGCACTGAACAATAGAGTGCGGGTGCACTCTGGTTACTCTGCGCACAGCTTCTCCAAAGATCGCCTCCGAAACGCCTCTTCCCTTCATAATTTGGAAAAATGGTAAACTACAAAGTTGTAGCTCTATGTCTTTTCTTGAACCTCTCCAAATATCAGATCATTTGGAGGTCTGAGTAAAACGTTATGCTAAATCTCTCAACATGTGTCACTGGAGGAACGTCGAAACACACGACACACTTCGGGGCACTTTTGGCTTACCTTCCACAATGATTTGAACAAAACTCAAAATAAGAAAGTTACACCTCTATGTCTTATCTAACCACTCCAATTGGCCTCATAACAATTGGCTCAACATACGAATTACCATGAATTAAATCGCAACGATGCTACAACAACTACACAACAACTATAAACAACAATACTATAAACCATATATCACAACTCTTAACATCAAAACTATACATAAACTTAACCAAATAGTCCATAAGCATACAAAATCTTAAACCGTACCGTTCACCAGGCTTGGATATTACAATCTCCCCTCCTTAGAGGAATTTCGTCCCCGAAATTGACGTCACTGCGCAAACAACTCGGGATACTTCTCTTTCATCTCATCCTCTGGTTCCCACGTGGCTTCTTCAATCAAATGATTCCTCCAAAGGACTTTAACAATGCCGATCTCTTTGTTTCTCAATACTTTAACTTTGCGATCCAAAATCTGGACCGGAATCTCTTGATAAGTCAAATTCGGCGTCAAATCCAATGGCTCGTGGCGAAGAACATGGGAAGAATTTGCAATATATTTCCTGAGCATAGAGACGTGAAAAACATTATGAACTCTGTCAAGATCTGGCGGTAGGGCTAACCTGTAGGCTCGATCACCAACTCTATCCAAGATCTCAAATGGGCCAATAAATCTCGGACTCAACTTTCCCTTCTTGCCAAACCGCATCACACCCTTAAGAGGTGCTATCTTCAAGAACACATGATCGCCAACCTCAAACTGCAATGGCCTACGACGCACATCGGCATAACTCTTCTGTCTCGACTGCGCTGTCTTCATTCTCTCTCGGATAACAGCAACAACATCAGCAGTCTGTTGGACTAACTCTGGACCCAGCATCTTCCTCTCACCAATCTCATCCCAATACAAGGGAGATCTACACTTCCTACCATAAAGTGCTTCATACGGTGCCATGCCAATTGTCGCTTGGTAGCTATTATTATACGTGAACTCAACAAGAGGCAATTTAGAATTCCAGCTACCAGGATAATCGATAGTACAAGCTCTGAGCATATCCTCTAAAATCTGAATAACTCTCTCTGATTGACCATCGCTCTGGGGGTGATATGCTGTACTAAATGCTAACCGTGTACCCATAGCTCTGTGCAAACTCTTCCAAAACTCTGAAGTAAATCTAGGATCACGATCAGACACGATCGACACAGGAACACCATGAAGTCTAACAATCTCTGCTATGTACTCTTCGGCATACTGGTTCATGGAATATGTCGTCTTGACTGGAAGAAAATGCGCTGACTTGGTCAATCGATCAACAATAACCCAAATAGAGTTAAAACCTTTCTGCGTTCTGGGAAGACCAGTCACGAAATCCATCGTAATGTGCTCCCATTTCCATTGAGGAATCGGCAATGATAACAATGTCCCAGCAGGTCTCTGGTGCTCGATCTTCACCTGCTGACAAGTTAGGCACTGAGAAATAAACATGGCAATATCTTTCTTCATACCTGGCCACCAATAGAGTCTACGAAGATCCTGATACATCTTAGTGCTGCCTGGATGTATCGAGTATGGCGCTGTATGTGCCTCTGTCAAGACGTCTCGCCGAATATCATCACCAGCAGGAATGCAAATACGGCCTCTAAACGTCACCAAACCATCTCTATTCGTCGCGAACTCTGAATTACCTCTCTCCTCTGCTCTAGCTCTCAACTCTAACAACTGAACATCAATAGCCTGCTCTCTACGGATCCTGTCCGTCAATGTAGCCCGAATAACCAACGCTGAAAAACGAGCAATGGTTCCAGGAACCACCAAAGCTATCTCCTCTCGCTGCAAATCTAACAACAACGGCTGCTGAATCATAGAACTTAAAGAAGAACTCGACTTACGGCTCAATGCATCCGCTACAACATTCGCCTTCCCTGGGTGGTAACTAATAGTCACATCATAGTCTTTGACAAGCTCTAACCACCGTCTCTGTCGCATATTAAGTTCTTTCTGTGAAAACAAATACTTTAAACTCTTGTGGTCTGTGAAAATTTCACACTTTTCGCCATACAAATAATGTCTCCAGATTTTCAGGGCGAAAACCACAGCTGCCAGCTCCAAATCATGCGTAGGATAATTCTTCTCGTAATCCTTCAACTGGCGAGAAGCATAGGCTATAACTTTACCTCGTTGCATCAACACTGCACCGAGGCCCTTCTTCGACGCATCGGTAAAAACAACAAAGTCCTCTGAACCACTGGGCAAAGCAAGTACTGGAGCTGTCGTCAACTTATCTTTCAACTCCTGGAATCCTCTTTGGCATTCATTGGACCACTCAAACTTCACAGTCTTCCTCGTCAGATTAGTTAACGGCAGGGCAATCTTGGAAAAGTCTGAAATAAAACGACGATAATAACCCGCCAAACCAAGAAAACTGCGTACCTCTGGTACAGTGGTAGGAATAGGCCACTTCTGAATCGCCTCTATTTTCACTGGATCAACAGCTATACCATCCTTCGAGACAACATGGCCTAAGAAAGAAATCTGCTCCAACCAGAACTCACACTTCTTCAACTTAGCATACAACCTCTTCTCTCTCAGCAACTGAAGAACAACTCTGAGGTGCTCTGAATGAAGCTCTCTGGTCTTGGAGTAAATCAAAATGTCATCGATAAAAACAATGACAAAGCTATCCAAATACGGCTTGAACACACGGTTCATAAGATCCATGAAGACTGAAGGAGCATTGGTCAGACCAAAAGACATCACAAGAAATTCATAGTGACCGTACCTGGTCCGGAACGCCGTCTTAGGGATATCAGACTCCCTAACCTTCAACTGATAATAACCAGATCGCAAATCAATCTTCGAGAACACTGTAGCCCCTTGCAGTTGGTCAAAAAGGTCATCTATCCGTGGCAACGGATACTTATTCTTAATCGTCACTTTGTTGATCTCTCTATAATCAATACACAGCCGCAACGACCCATCTTTCTTCTTGACGAAAAGAACCGGAGCTCCCCAAGGCGAAGAACTCGGCCGAATAAAACCTTTATCCAATAGATCCTGCAATTGCGTCTTCAACTCTTTCATCTCTGAAGGGGCCATTCTGTACGGAGCCTTAGAAATAGGAACCGTACCTGGAACTAGATCAATCACAAACTCTACATCTCTGTCCGGCGGTAAACCCGGCACATCATCCTCAAATACATCAGAGAACTCTCTCACAACATCAATATCATCAATATTCAACTTCACAATTCTATCCATATCCACAATCGAAGCCAAAAACCCATCACAACCTCTAAACAACAACTTCTTAGCCTCAAGACACGAAATAAAAGGAAGGATCAGCGAAGTACCTGCACTGGCGAACAAACCTTCCCTATTGCCATCATCTGCAAATTTCACCGTCTTAGCAATGCAATCAATCACTGCACGGTAAGTTGATAGCCAATCCATGCCAAGTATAATATCAAACGCAACCATCGGAATAACAATCAAGTCGGCATAAACAACTCGCCCATCAATTTGAACAGAGCACGCATACACAATAGATGTTGGGCACAACACATCTCCCGAAGGCAAAACAACATTAAACTGGAGGGGAATAACAGAAGGAACTATACCCAAAGATCTCAAAAATAGTTCAGACATAAAAGAATGAGTAGCACCTGTATCAATCAATGTCGTAGCTACTCTGCCTGAAATTAAAATAGTGCTAGAGATCACAGAAGAATCATGGTTTATACCTTCCTTTGTCATGGTAAAGATGCGACCCTGCACCTTCTCTTTACTCGAGCCTCTTGGACAATCCTTGGCTATATGGCCTGCAGTGCCACAACGGTAACAAGTATGAGTACCAAATCTGCACTCTCCCCGATGATGTCTACTGCACTTGGGACACAATGGCTTCTCAGGATCAGATGGAACTGTCGGTGGTTTAGGACTCGGCTCCAACTTGCCTTTCCCTTTAAAATGGTCCTTTCCTCTTTGGCTCGAACCTTGACCTCTTTGAGCAACAAACTGCTGCCTCGCCTGTCTCTCTCTGGCAATGTCTTTCTCATCTTGCTCGGCCAACAAAGCCTTAGACACAATCTCTTTGAATGTCACCGCCTTCGACATATTGATGTCCCTTCTGATTTCTGCTCGAAGGCCTCTAATGAAATGAGCACCCTTGTCTTTGTCGTTGGAGGCAATATACGGAGCAAACAGACAGCCCTCTTCAAACTTCACAATATACTCATCAACATTCATGCCTCCTTGACGAAGTTCTAAAAATTCAGTCACCTTCCGATCTCGAAGTGCATCTGGGAAATACTTGTCATAGAAAAGATCCGTGAACTCTTGCCACTTCAATGCTGGAACATCAACACTTACCTTGGTAGCATTCCACCAAATGCGTGCAGCTTTGACTAACATGAACACTGCACAACTGATTCTGTCCTTATCTTCATAGTTGAGATGATCGAAAATCGCCTCAAGAGCTTTGATCCACTCTACAGCCACCAATGGATCAGTGCTTCCTGCAAATTCCGGCGGATCCATTCTCTTGAAAGCAGTAAAGATCCCATCGGTCCCAACTGCCTGAGCCACTTGGCCTCTCCCTTGACCTCTACCTTGGCCTGTTCCTTGCATACGGAACAACTGTTGGATCTGCTCACTATGGACCTTAGCTTGCTCTTTCAGTAGCTT